>NC_083347.1:96874840-97481296 GCF_019175385.1 Lycium barbarum | reverse complement strand
AGGTATACGCGTACATGGGTCTGTGGAGTATGATGTGCCATGTCAGCCTATTCTGATCTGATCTGTTATGGCCATTTTGATATGACATTATATGATACGGGGCCACACCCCTTTTTCTGATTTCTCTGTATAGTGGCACCAGCGTCGGGAGGGTGGTCACATTCTGTCTGCCGAGTCCCGTGGCAGGGACCGGATATGATATGATATGACATATGTTTCTGTACGCATTCTGTCTGTTTTGGAAATATGCATTTGACACTCTGGATTCTGTACTCATTTTTGTAACCATTATGATTTGACTTCTGTGATTCCGCTTTGCATATTCAGTACATATTTCGTACTGACCCCCTTTCTTCGGGGGCTGCGTTTTCATGCCGCGCAGGTACAGACGACAGGTTTGCTGATCCACACGTTTAGGATCCCATTTCCGCTATTTTGGGGCGCTCTCTTCTACAGAGCCCATCTTTTGGTACAGTCTGTCACCGCTATCTGGATATGTACTTTGTTCAGGGTATGACGGGGCCCTGTCCCATCTTATGATTATGATATGTTCTGTAGAGGTCTGTGGATACATCTGTGTGGGTTCTGTACATATGTTTGGGATACTTTGTTCTATGATGGCCTTATCGGCCTATGTGTGCCAAGTCTGCTTTTTCTGATAAATTCTGTAGCATCCACTAATGTTATTATTATATTATTATTCTGTTAATATGCTAAATTGGGGTATCGGGTACGTATAGGTGCCCAGCTCGGGCACTGGTCGCGGCCCACGGGGTTGGGTCGTGACAAAAGTGGTATCAGAGCAGTTCGTCCTCGGAATGTCCACAGACCGTGTCTAGTAGAGTCTTGTTTATCGGTGTGTTGTGCACCACGCCTATAAACAGGAGGCTACAGGGCATTTAGGATACTACCCTTCTTTCTGTCTGAGATCGTGCGATAGAGCTGTGTTATCAGGATGACCCCTTCCTAACGAGTGGCTATGTTTGCAGATATGCCTCCAAAAAAGGCAACAGCGGCCCAAAAGGCCAAGTCAGCAGCCTTGGGAGAGACTAGCCGGGTCCAGAGGATTACCAGGGCCCAGGCACATATTGCTCCGGGGACTTTGCCCCAGACAGAGGGTTCGTCTACACCGCCACTCGTGGAGGAGATTGGGGCGGCCGCAGCCGCAGATCGGGGGGCGGTTCCACCGCCAGCTCCCGCAGTTCCAGTACCTGAGCCTCCAGCTCCACGGCCAGGCACTGAGGATCAGTCTATGAGGGAGGCAGTCCAGTTGCTGACGAGACTTGTGGCAGGGCAGGTTCAGGGGCATGGACTGGGAGGTGACCGGGCAGTCAGGCGTGATAGTTCGAGAGCCCGTGAGTTTTTGACTTGTAACCCTCCAGAGTTCTTCGGGACAAAGCCCGAGGAGGATCCTGAGGAGTTTATCAGGAAGATGCGACGCACTCTAGATTTGATTAATGCTTCCGAGAAAGAGTCAGTCGCGTTAGCTTCGTACCGGTTATATGATGTGGCGGCAAACTGGTACGAGTCATGGGGGCTATCCAGGGGGGACGGCGCTCCTCCAGCAGTTTGGGGCGATTTCTCTTAGGCATTTCTTGGACATTTTCTGCCCCCAGAGTTGCGACGAGCAAGATCTGATAGATTCTTACTATTGAGGCAGAAGGGCCGCAGTATCTGGGAGTATAGTTTGGAGTTTGATTCCTTGGCCCGATATGCACCTACTGTGGTGGATACTATGGCGGACCGGATGTACATATATATTATGGGGCTGGATCGGTATTTTGTTGATAGCTGCTTAGTATTGGCTGGTCAGCCCGGTATGGACATTGCCCGTATCCAGGCCCATGCCCAGGGCATGGAGGATCGGGGCAGAGGAGGACACCAGCCTGACAGGGGCCAGGATCGGAGACAGCCCAAGAGGGCCAGGTCATCTGGAGATTTTCGGGGCAGACAGCCCCAACAGCCGCAGCAGCCTAGCAGATTTCCATCTCAGCCGGCGCAGAGCGCGCCTCCCCAGTCTACAGGTCGCAGATTTGATAGCCCAGGGTATTCAGGAGCAGGCCAGAGCTCCAGGGCTTCAGGTTCGCGGACAGATAGGGGTTCTGGTCAGATGAGGCCACCCAGGGTTCAGTGTTCTTTTTGCGGCAGATACCATACGGGAGAGTGCTACAGAGCCACCGGTGCATGCTTTTCTTGTGGCCGTCAGGGCCATTCTGTGAGAGATTGCCCGTATAAGGGTAGTTCGGGTGGTGCAGCGCAGCCTACCGGATCAGCCGCTGGGTCTTCATCTTCGTCAGTGGCTATGCGCCCTACAGGGCAGGGTATTTCGGCACCAGCGGGTCGCGGCAGAGGCCGTGGTGGAGCTTCTGGTATTAGCGGTCCTTCGAACCGCATTTATGCTTTGGCCAGTCGCCAGGATCAGGAGGCATCTCCTAATGTCGTCACAGGTACTTTATTGGTCTTCTCTCGATCTGTGTATGCACTAATTGATCCAGGTTCGACTTTATCATATATTTCACCCCTTGTTGCCGGTAAAATTGGTATTATGTCTGAACCTATAGAGCCATTTGAGGTAGCCACACCGATAGGGGATTTTGTTGTAGCGAAACAGGTTTATAAAGACTGTTCTGTGATTGTTTGTGACCGTGACACTAAGGCAGATCTGGTAGAGTTAGATATGACTGAATTTGATGTTATTATGGGTATGGATTGGCTAGCTTCCTGTTACGCTAATGTTGACTGCCAGAATAAGGTAGTTCGCTTCCAGTTTCCCGGGGAGCCAGTTATAAATTGGGCTGGTAATACAGCATCGCCGAAAGGTAAGTTTATTTCATACCTTAAGGCAAAGAAAATGATCAGAAAGGGTTATATCTATCATCTGGTTCGGGTGCAAGACTTGGACGCCGAGACGCCGACACTTCAGTCAGTCCCCGTGATTAATGAGTTTCCAGATGTTTTTCCCGACGAGCTTCCAGGTCTTCCTCCGGAGCGGGAGATAGACTTCTCCATTGACTTACTCCCAGACACTCAGCCTATCTCTATTCCTCCGTATAGAATGGCGCCTGCAGAGTTAAAGAAGTTGAAGGAGCAGCTGAAAGATTTGTTGGATAAGGGCTTCATCAGACCCAGTACTTCGCCTTGGGGAGCCCCGGTATTATTTGTGCGTAAGAAGGACGGGTCGCTGCGTATGTGTATTGATTATCGGCAGCTGAATAAGGTAACTATAAAGAATAAATACCCCCTCCCCAGGATTGATGATTTTTTTGACCAGCTGCAGGGCGCTAAGTGTTTTTCGAAGATAGATCTTCGATCCGGTTACCACCAGGTGCGAGTACGAGAGGCCGATATCCCTAAGACAGCTTTCCGGACCCGATATGGGCACTACGAGTTCAGGGTTATGTCTTTTGGGCTGACAAATGCTCCCGCAGTATTCATGGATTTGATGAACCGGGTATTCAGGCCATTCTTGGATATGTTTGTAATTGTATTCATTGATGATATCCTGGTTTATTCTCGGTCTGAGGCGGAGCACGCAGATCATCTGAGATCGGTATTAGGGGTACTCCGGCATCAGAAGTTATATGCGAAATTTTCTAAGTGCGAGTTCTGGCTGTCTTTAGTGGCCTTCTTGGGGCATATTATTGCAGCTGATGGTGTCTGGGTGGACACACACAAGATTGAGGCCGTGAAGAATTGGCCCAGACCTACGACGCCCACTGAGGTACGCAGTTTCCTGGGGTTAGCAGGTTATTACAGGAGGTTTGTGGAGAAGTTTGCTTCGATTTCAGCGCCTTTGACAAGGCTGACTCAGAAGGGAGCTAAGTTCCAGTGGTCTGACGCTTGTGAACGGAGCTTCCAGTTGCTGAAGGAGAAGCTGACTACAGCCCCAGTTCTGACTCTTCCAGAGGGACCGGACGGGTATGTTATTTATTGTGACGCTTCTGGTATGGGGTTAGGCTGTGTATTGATGCAGCACGACAGAGTTATAGCGTATGCTTCCCGGCAGCTCAAAAAGCATGAGAAGAATTATCCTACCCACGATCTGGAGCTCGCAGCGGTGATTCATGCTCTGAAGATATGGAGACACTATTTATATGGCGTTCATGTGGATATCTCTACTGATCATAAGAGTCTCCAGTATATTTTCAGGCAGAGAGAGCTTAATTTGCGACAACGGAGGTGGCTGGAGCTTCTGAAAGATTATGATGTGGATATTCTGTATCATCCGGGTAAGGCTAATGTTGTTGCCGATGCGCTCAGTCGGAAGTCTATGGGCAGTTTGGCCGATTTACAGCCAGACAGGAGAGAGATAGCCCGTGATATTCAGCAGTTGGCTAGTCTCGGGGTTCGTCTGGCCGATTCTGGAGATACACGGATTTCTGTTCGAGGGGTTTCTGAGTCATCCCTCAGGGACGATATTAAGCGGCATCAGTTCGAGGATCCTGTCTTAGCTCGGTACAGGGACACAGCCTATGATAAGGAGAGGACTCCGTTCGAGTTTTCACCAGACGGCACTATGTTATACAGAGGCAGGTTGTGTGTACCTGATATTGCAGGCCTTCGGCAGCAGGTTATGAGCGAGGCACATTATGCTCGCTATTCGGTCCATCCTGGGTCTACGAAGATGTACCATGATCTTCGATGCTTATACTGGTGGGATGGTATGAAGCGGGATATTGCAGAATTCGTCGCCCAATGTCCTAATTGTCAGCAGGTCAAGATTGAGCATCAGAAGCCGGGTGGACTATTGCAGGAAATGGAGATTCCGACTTGGAAGTGGGAGGTTATTAATATGGACTTCATTACAGGTTTGCCTCGCACTCCACGGAAGTATGATTCCATCTGGGTCGTCGTTGATAGGCTAACGAAATCAGCCCACTTCCTTCCCGTCAGGACTACTTATTCCGCCGAGGATTATGCCAGGCTCTATATTAGAGAGATTGTGAAGCTTCACGGTGTTCCTATATCTATTATTTCTGACAGAGGCGCCCAGTTTACGGCGCGTTTCTGGAGGTCGTTTCAGGAGGGTCTAGGGACTCAGGTGAGTCTGAGCACAGCCTTCCATCCTCAGAGCGACGGACAGGCGGAGCGCACTATACAAACGCTGGGGGATATGTTGCGGGCCTGCGTTATTGATTTCCGAGGCAGCTGGGATGATCACTTGCCATTGATTGAGTTTGCATATAATAACAATTACCATTCCAACATCTAGATGGCTCCGTACGAGGCTCTATATGGCAGGAAATGCAGATCCCCGATTGGCTGGTTTGATATTGGCGAGTTAGAGTTGATTGGCCCAGATATGGTCCAGCAGGCCGTGGACAAGGTAAAACTTATTCGAGAGCGACTGTTGGCAGCCCAGAGTCGACAGAAATCATACGCGGATAAATGGCGTCGACCGTTGGAGTTTCGGGTAGGCGATTGGGTATTTCTGAAGGTATCGCCTATGAAAGGCGTGATGCGGTTCGGCAGAAAGGGTAAGCTCAGTCCGCGTTATATTGGGCCTTATCAGATTGTTCGGAAAGTTGGAAATGTCACCTATGAGTTAGATTTGCCACCTGATTTGGAAGCGGTACATCCGGTATTCCATGTCTCTATGCTCCGCAGATGCATTGGTGACCCTTCCAGAATTTTCCCTGCGGATGATATTCAGGTGTCGGAGCAACTGTCGTACGAGGAGCAGCCCGTATCTATTTTGGATCGTCAGGTGAGGAGGCTCCGGAATAAAGATGTAGCCTCTGTTAAGGTCCTGTGGCGGAACGATAATAGGAAGGAAATGACATGGGAGGCAGAAGAGGAAATGAAGAAAAAATATCCTCAATTGTTCCCTATGCCCACAGGTAACCTTAAATCCTGCTTAATTTCATTTCAATGTCAATCGTATGTCCTATGTGTTGTTTGTAAGCATGAACTCCCCCAAAGTATTTTCCAACCCTATAAGATTAATTTTACATTCGAGGACGAATGTTCTAAAGGGGGGGAGGATGTTATATCCCGTGTTTTCACACGTTTGGAAAGACTTGAATTATATTGGATTCTTGAGATATAAGATCAATTTGATATTTTGTTGAACATAGGAGTTATGCATGAAAGAATAGAATCATGAAAGTGTGGGACAAGGCTAAGGGTAATTTTGGAATTTTGGAAATTAGTTTCGGGAATTACAAAATACGATCCACACTTTGTTGGGCTTGTAAAATGTGAAGCAAAAATGAAGCCCAATCCCTAAGGGTGGCCGGCCATGCTAGGCCTTGGCCCAAGCCCATTTTTAGTTGGTCATGTGCTTGGTCATGTGACCAAGCACTTCAACTACATATATACAATTGAAGCCTTAGGATAAGCATAACAAAAAAAAAACAAGAACAAGAAAGAAGAGCAAGAGGTTTCGGGTTTGCCTTGGAAATTTAGGTACCAAAAATATTGCTTCAAAAATTCTTTTCTTGTTGATTTCCTACTAAGTCAAGGTTCCTTTCTAACTTGGTATAGTTGGATTGGAGTGGGGAGCATTAGAATCACCAAAGTGATCATACCTCCAAGTGAAGAAGACTTGAAGAAAAGGTAAGAATTTCTACCTTTTTATTGTGTTCATTGATGAATTTGGAAGTTGGAAACTTGTTATGAAATTATATGGCAAAGATTTGATGTTTTGCATAAGTTATGCTTTTGGCGGAAAAGTGTATATCATGTATATCAAGTGTATATCCTAAGGGAAATGGTATGAGATGTCTTTAGATTTATATGGTGATGATCATGATGGTTGTTGAATATGAAATTATTGATCTTAGTTGAAAGTTGGGTTGAATTGAAGATTATGTCAACTTGTGAGAAAAATGACTAGTTGAAGGATATTTGTGTTTTTAATGTTCATTGTTGATATTGTTGTTGTCGTTTGGGTTGTTGTTGATGATTTATAGCCGAGTTGAATTCTCGGGGTGTCATATGTATAGGGGAAGTGCTGCCGAAATTTCGGTAGCCAAATATGCTTAAAGTTGAAATAATGGCATTAATAATTCACAATTGGTAAACTTGACCAATTGCAGTTTTTCGACGAGACGGGAAGTGAGATTGGAAAGGCTTAAGGAGCATGAAAGGTATGTAAAGCAACCCAATTCTTCCCTTGGCATGCCCTTAGTGTATTAGGGTCGGATCCGGGCCTCGAAGGACCTCTTGGCCCTCGGAATCCGCAAGATAAAATTTCAGTTTTTCCTTCAGTAGAATTGAACCTCTTTGATACGTTTTTTTCTGAAATTATGCAAACTTGCTCTAAATTATTCAGAAAGTCATAGAATGTTTGTATAACCTCTTTAGGTGACACTATATGCTTAGAGGGCACAATTTGAGCCCGCCGCCTTATTTGTCCCGAGGCGGGCCCGCTATTTACGGTTTTGCCCCTAATATGCTAAAGCTTCCTTTTTAAGCGATTTTTGAAAGAAATGTTTTAATTACCCTACTAATCGCTTAACGAATATTATTTTAAATATTCTGTTAAATATTATAAATTGTTTTGACACTCGGAATGACTTCGGGAAAGTTATACTTCTGTAATTTATTATGATATCCGGAATACATTTGTTATGATTCCGTCCGACCCCATTGGATTTGTTTGTCTTTGGTATGCTTCATCGAGTCTTTGAAAACACTTATGATATTTTTAAATTACATTAGTCTCTCACTACTCCATTCGTGGATGTCCCAATGTTTCCCACACTGAGCCGGGGCCAGGATATGTTGTCAAGCGTAATTCTCTGCATTGTTCGCCGCGTCCCGATGTGAGGGGGCAGGTATACGCGTACATGGGTCTGTGGAGTATGATGTGCCATGTCCGCCTATTCTGATCTGATCTGTTATGGCCATTTTGATATGACATTATATGATACGGGGCCACGCCCCGTTTTCTGATTTCTCTGTATAGTGGCACCAGCGTCGGGAGGGTGGCCACATTCTGTCTGCCGAGTCCCGTGGCAGGGACCGGATATGATATGATATGACATATGTTTCTGTACGCATTCTGTCCATTTTGGAAATATGCATTTGACACTCTGGATTCTGTACTCATTTTCTGTAACCATTATGATTTGACTTCTGTGATTCCGCTTTGCATATTCAGTACATATTTCGCACTGACCCCCTTTCTTCGGGGGCTGCGTTTTCATGCCGCGCAGGTACATACGACAGGTTTGCTGATCCACACGTTTAGGATCCCATTTCTGCTATTTTGGGGCGCTCTCTTCTACAGAGCCCATCTTTTGGTACAGTCTGTCACCGCTATCTGGATATGTACTTTGTTCAGGGTATGACGGGGCCCTGTCCCGTCTTATGATTATGATATGTTCTGTAGAGGTCTGTGGATACATCTGTGTGGGTTCTGTACATATGTTTGGGATACTTTGTTCTATGATGGCCTTATCGGCCTATGTGTGCCAAGTCTGCTTTTTCTGATAAATTCTGTAGCATCCACTAATGTTATTATTATATTATTATTCTGTTAATATGCTAAATTGGGGTATCGGGTACGTATAGGTGCCCAGCTCGGGCACTGGTCGCGGCCCACGGGGTTGGGTCGTGACATAACCGTGCTTTGTTTTGTAGATGCCGCCCAACCTAAAGTTCGACATGGTCCTTAAGGCACTCGATATGCGGAAAAGTTTGTGGGGTTGGCTAAATGAAGCACAACAAAGGGAAGTCACCAACTGTTTAGGACCCCTGCTCTCGTTGATAGCTATGAAGGGTTAGAGGGAACTAATTGAAGTGCTTGCTGGTTACTGGGATTATTAGAGGATGGTGTTTAGGTTTAGAAAGATATAGATGAACCCGACTATGCAAGAAATTTGAGATTGCATAGACAGCAATGAAACCTATTTAAGAAGGAAGAAGAAGCCCGACCACAACCTTTTAATCTCACACAAGCCTACGCCCAATGAAATCTTAAAATTATTATCCTTAGCCAGTGCCAATTCAATCTTCGGTCCAACCGTATCCTTTAGGGAGTTGTAGAACCAATTTAGAATAAAAAGAGGATTCTTATACTACCCCACCGAATTCTGAACATTTGCCGACTAGGAAGCCACCCTACCTTTAGCCTTTGCCATATGCTTATTAGGACTTATGATTTTTTCGACAGATAGACACCAGGCCATAGTCACACGCGTCATTTCTTCAACCCATGCCATCTTTCATGGCATAACAACAAATGGGGAAACAAAATACTTTTACTTATTCCTCATGATCCTTGCCGACATGTATCCAACCCTAGGCCAATATCAAAACTTTCATAGGTACTTCCAAGGGTGCAACCTACTGTTACAATGGTGGATCATCAAACATTTGAACATATCTAAGGGTCCTCAATACCTAAGCCACCAAAATAGAAAACATAGAATAAATCCCACTATCCAAATTTTGGGTATCGACCAAACACGGTTGTGCCTTTATCTTCTGGAGGCTTAAGGAAGACAACATACAGTGGATGTGTCACGACCCAGCCCCGTGGGCCGCGACTGGCACCCTATCTGGGTACCCAGACCAAATCACATGTTTATTATCAAATCCAAACTTATTTCAGAGTTTCATAAAAGTCATATCAAACATAACTTATGGAAATATGTCTTAAGCGGTCGCACAAATCAAATACAAACTGGGCGGCGGAATAGACATCGCAGGTCAAAAGTGCAAACATAAGCATAAGGGCCATTTGGGGCCACCATAACAAGCAGACCGCTTTAAGACCAGAAAACGAAATCAAACCAACATATACAGGACCCTCACCCCACATATATGACTACAGGCCTCTACGAATTCAAAACAAAGACATATGGCGAGACAGGGCCCCGCCGTACCCAAATAGTCAAATATACCGAACATATACAAAGCAGAAGGAGTCTGTACCAAAAGTGGACTCCGGATCAAAGAGGAGTACTCCCGGAATAGCAAAGAGGGAAGCCTACTGTGGAGGATCACCAATATCTGCACCTGCGGGCATGAAACGCAGCCCCCGAAGAAATGGGGTCAGTATGAAATATGTACTGAGTATGTAAAGCACGGAGTACAGAAATATGGATCAAAACTGAAAGCAAATCAGATAACAAAGTGGAGTACAAATCGGGATGTCAAAATCCGTATTAAAATCATATACGTATACATAATGCAAACGAAATCATGCAAACGCTTAAGAACGTGGTCGCCACTCCGACGCTGGCGCCACACACAGCATAACACCAGAAGGTTTCAAATCTCCGTATCCCCGAACACAAACACAAACATAGGTGAGCGTATCGCATCACGAGCCATATCACAGCATAACTCCAAACGGAACCCGGCCCTATGGCGAAGCCTCGGGAACCGTAACACAGCATACAGCCGAATTATCGTAAGGCGCACGAATCATAACCGGCCCGGGAACCGGTGAACGAAGTCATAATAAGGCACGAGCGGAGTCGTGAGCAAACAAATGCAAATCATACTTCAAAATAGTCTTTCAAAACATAATAGTTTTACAAATCGTTCCATAGCACAAAATAAGCGAATACTTAGTCGATACAAAGATCCGTTTCACAAAAGTTTCCAAAATGGTACGTATGGCTCAAAAGGTAACTTAGCGTATCATAATATTCCAAATATATCTCATAGGAGGGAGTTCCAAAATCAAAAGTATCATATCAAACTTTATTCACAAAGATAGCCCAATAAGACAAATAGGGCGTCTCGGGGTTAGCGGGCCCACCTCGAGTCAAATTGAGGTGGCGAACATAATTTACGAACATTTAGGGGCCAAAAGGTCATACATAATCATTTCTAAGTTACCCGACCACATTTCGATAGGTTTCGGACGATTGGTGGCATCCTAGCCAAAATAGAGCCCTTAGGCTTCAATTGAATTGAATGAATAGTAACTTTTCTGTGGATCGGGTTTCGGGGAGCAGAAATGCTCCGGAAGTTCCAATATTCGCCTATCACACTAAGACATGCCAAATGAAGAAGTGGGAAGCTTTACATACCTTACAGAAGGCGTATGCTCTCCCAAAAGTCAAGTCCCGTTTCGTCTGAAATCTGCAAATGGTCAAAGTTACCAATTGAGATTCTTAGGCTTAAAAATGCCATTAGCTTCATTTTTGTCTACCGAAATTTCGGCAGCATTTCCCCTATAAATCTAACACCCCCGAGACTTAGCTCGGCTCAAAATACATCAACAACAACAACCCAAACATCATCAAACAATATAAACCATATTCAAACTTCAAAAGTCTACCTTACTACGCAAGTTGGAAATCTTTCATTCAAACTTCAAAATTCCAAATCTATATCCATATTATTGTATTCATTTACTCATTCAAGATTATGCCATCACATTCCAAATACATTCCAAGCCATACACGAAATTGCCCAAAATCCATTACTTTCCATAATTCTTTCAAAACACCAAAAGTCACGACGAACATTCTAACTTGCGTCGTTTCATTCCGAATTCATTAACATCAACCATAAATCATATTTAAAGTCTTTAGCACCTTAGACATACAATGATATACACAACTATACCAAAGGTATACACTTTCCGATAACGTTCCGAAATCAATTTCCAACGCCAATCCAATTCATCAATCAATCATTTACGACATAAAAGCCACGACACATTATACAAACTAAACAAGATCAATTCATATCACTTTACACTACATAAGTGCCACGGCTCCAACACCAAACACACACACACACACGGCTTTTTATATACATCAAAGTTACGGGATTCTGGTCTATTCTCAATCCTTAACATATTCATATCAATTCTATAACATTAAAGGGGCAAAATTCTTACCTTTTCTTGAAAACCCGACTTGTCGTAAACGGAGTTCTTGTGCCAAACTAATTATACCCCATTGAAGAGGGTCTTGAGTACTTCACAACTATGTAGAAACTAGGATTTTTGGATTAGAATCAAAGGCTTGGGAATTTTATTTTTGGTTGAGGAATATGGGGTTCGGCCGAGAGAGTGATTGCCCTTGTTCTTTTTTTTTTTTTTTTTTGTGTGATTTATCTTGAAAATTCTAAAGGAGTATGGATATATATCTTCATTAAGGGTCATGTGAAATTCACATGACCACTTAATATGGGGCTTGGGCCAAGGCCGGCCACCCCCTTGAATTGGGCTTCAATTTTGTGTCATATTTTCTTGGCCCAATTCATAAAAAGTCCCGTTTTGTAACTCCCGAAACTAATTTCCGAAATTCCAAATTTACCCTCGGCCTTCCCCGATGTCTTAACATTAATGATTCCATAATCAACATAGTCATATTCACTAAAATCAAAATATTTCCTTATAACACACAAATCTTAATTATTTCTCGATTTCCAATTATACAAAAACACGGAACATAACATTCTCCCCCCCTTAAAACATTCGTCCCCGAATGTTAAATTACTCTTATAAGGTGTTATGATCAAGGCAGGAGTGTCCCTTTTTATAATGACATACATAATTCATTTTATCAATCAGCACAACAAACTGAAAAATTTAGATTACCTGTGGACGTCGGGAACAAGTGAGGGTATTTCCTTTTCATCTCGTCCTCCGCCTCCCAATTCATCTCCTCCCGATTATTGTTGCGCCACAGGACTTTGACGGAGGGCACTTCTTTAGTGCGTAGTCTCCGCACCTGTCGATCCAGAATAGATACAGGCTGCTCGTCATAAGATAACTGCTCCGTCACCTGAATGTCATCAACTGGGAATATCCTGGAAGGATCACCAATACATTTCCGCAACATAGACACATGAAACACCGGGTGTACGACCTCTAAGTCGGATGGTAAGTCTAGCTCATAGGCGACCTCGCCTATCTTTCGAACGATCTGATACGGCCCAATGTACCGGGGGCTCAACTTACCCTTTCTACCGAATCTCATGACACCCTTCATGGGCGACACCTTCAGGAATACCCAGTCGCCAATCTGGAACTCTAACGGTAGACGTCGTCTATCTGCATAAGCTTTCTGTCGACTCTGAGCAGCCAATAATCGTTCTCGAATAAGCTTTACCTTATCTACAACTTCCTGGATCACATCGGGCCCAATCAGCTTAGTCTCGCCCACGTCAAACCAACCAATAGGAGATCTGCATTTCCTGCCATACAGGGCTTCATACGGTGCCATCTGAATGCTGGAGTGATAACTATTATTATAGGCAAACTCAATAAGCGGAAAATGATCATCCCAGCTGCCCCTGAAATCAATAACGCAGGCCCGCAACATATCTTCGAGCGTCTGAATAGTGCGCTCGGCCTGCCCGTCGGACTGAGGGTGAAAAGTTGTACTAAGACTCACCTGAGTCCCTAATCCCTCCTGAAATGACCTCCAGAAATTAGTTGTAAACTGGGCACCTCGGTCAGTAATAATAGATATAGGGACTCCGTGAAGTCTGACTATCTCTCTGATATACAATCTGGCATAGTCCTCAGCCGAATAAGTAGTCCGAACCAGAAGGAAATGGGCTGATTTCGTCAGCCTGTCGACGATAACCCAGATAGAGTCGTACCTGCGTGGAGTGCGCGGTAACCCAACAACCAAATCCATATTAATCATCTCCCATTTCCAGGCTGGAATTTCCATCTCCTGTAATAATCCACCGGGCTTCTGATGCTCGATCTTAACTTGCTGGCAGTTCGGGCACTGACTAACAAACTCAGCAATATCTTTCTTCATGTCGTCCCACCAATACAAACACCTGAGATCCCGATACATTTTAGTGGAACCAGGATGAACAGAATACCGTGCATTATGGGCCTCGCCCATAATCTGCCGCCGTAAGCCCGCAACGTCCGGTACACAGAATCTGCCGTCATATAATAATACTCCTTCAGGCGAGATCTCAAACTGAGTCTTTGATTTATTAAGGGCCACATCTCTGTACTGAATCAAAAGAGGATCCTCAAACTGGCGCTGTTTTACCTCCTGAATAATAGATGACTCAGCAACTGAATGAACAGAAATCCCAGAATCTCCAGAATCTATCAAACGAACTCCGAGGCTAGCCAGCTGATGAATATCACGAACCAAATCTCTCTTATCAAAGGGAACATCAGCCAGACTGCCCACGGACTTGCGGCTAAGCGCATCAGCTACCACATTGGCTTTCCCCGGATGGTACAGAATATCATCGTCGTAATCCTTTAGTAGCTCAAGCCATCTCCGCTGCCGCAGATTTAGTTCCTTCTGCCTAAAAATATACTGGAGACTCTTATGGTCCGTATAGATATCAACATGGACCCCATATAAATAATGCCGCCAAATCTTCAAAGCATGAATCACCGCGGCCAACTCAAGATCATGAGTGGGATAGTTCTTCTCGTGCGGTCTGAGCTGCCGGGAAGCATAGGCTATGACTCGACCGTGCTGCATTAATACACATCCTATCCCAATACCAGAGGCGTCACAATAAACAACATACCCGTCAGATCCCTCTGGAAGAGCCAAAACTGGTACTGTAATCAATTTCTCTTTCAGCATCTGAAAGCTGCGCTCGCAGGCGTCTGTCCACTGGAATTCTGCTGCTTTCTGAGTAAGCCTCGTCAGTGGTGCTGCAATAGAAGAAAAATCCTCCACGAACCTGCGATAATACCCAGCCAATCCCAGAAAACTGCGCACCTCTGTCGGAGTAGTAGGCCTGGGCCAATTCTGCACAGCCTCAATCTTCTGCGTATCGACCCGAATACCGTCTGCGCCGACAATATGGCCCAAGAATGCCACAGAAGTAAAACAGAATTCACATTTAGAGAATTTAGCATATAACTTCTGCTGACGGAGAACGCCAAGTACCGTCCTCAAATGATCTGAATGCTCCTCGGCTGATCGCGAGTAAATCAAGATATCATCAATAAACACAATAACAAACATATCCAGAAAAGGCCGAAATACCCGGTTCATCAGATCCATAAATACCGCTGGAGCATTAGTCAGCCCGAAAGACATAACTCTGAACTCATAATGCCCGTATCGGGTCCTGAAAGCAGTCTTCGGGATATCTGACTCTCGAACTCGCACCTGGTGATAACCTGAGCACAGATCTATCTTCGAAAAATATTTAGCACCCTGCAGCTGATCAAACAACTCATCAATCTGGGGGAGGGGATATTTATTCTTAATAGTCACCTTATTCAGCTGCCGGTAGTCGATACAAATCCGCAGTGACCCGTCTTTCTTTCTGACAAACAATACCGGCGCTCCCCAGGGTGATGTGCTGGGTCTGATAAAACCCTTATCCAGCAAATCTTTCAGCTGCTCCTTCAACTCCTTCAACTCAGCTGGTGCCATCCTGTATGGAGGAATATATATAGGCTGCGTATCCGGCATCAACTCGATAGTAAAATCAATCTCCCGCTCAGGCGGAAGGCCAGGAAGCTCGTTAGGAAATACATCTGGAAACTCACTGACGACCGGAACAGACTGAAGGGTAGGTATCTCCGCTGCAGTATCGTGCACACGAACCAAATGATAGATATAACCCTTCTGGATCATCTTCTTAGCCTTGAGGTATGAAATAAACTTACCCCTCGGCGATACAGTAGATCCAAACCACTCTATAACTGGTTCCCTTGGAAACTGAAAACGGACTACCTTTTGCTGGCAGTCGACATTAGCATAACAGGAAGACAACCAGTCCATACCCATAATAACGTCAAACTCAAGCATGTCTAAGTCTATCAAATCAGCCTTAGTGCTACGATCATAAATGGTCACAGAAAAATCTCTATAGATCTGTCTCGCTATAACAAAATTCCCAACTGGCGTAGCTATCTCAAATGGCTCTATAGGCTCAGACACTATCCCAATTTTACTAGCAACAAGCGGAGAGATATATGATAAAGTAGAGCCAGGGTCAATCAATGCATATGCAGATCTGGAGAAAACCAGCAATGTACCTGTGACGACGTTTGGCGAAGCCTCCTGATCCTGGCGGCTGGCCAAAGCATATATGCGGTTCGAGGGACCGCTAGAACCTGAAGCGCCACCGCGGCCTCGACCGCGTCCTGCCGGTGCTGGCATACCTCGCCCTCCAGGGCGTGCAACAGATGGAGCAGAAGAAGAACCGGCAGCTGACCCTGTCGGCTGAGCCACACTAACAGAACCGCTGGCCAACGGACAATCTCTCATAAAATGGCCCTGACCACCGCACGAAAAACAAGCTTTAGTAGCTCGATAACACTCCCCAGGATGAGACTTCCCGCAATGAGCACAACGGGGCCTGGGTGGTCTGGCCTGGCTGGGGCCTCTGGATACCTGTGAACCTGCCGCTCTGGAGCTCTGACCAGCCCCAGACGGTCCCTCACTATCAAATCTCCGGCTGCCTGACTGAGTACTCCGGCCGGACGGAGGTAGCTGTCTGCCTGACTGCTGCTGCTGAGGCTGTCCGCCTCGAGAATCCCCGGAATAACCTGCGGACCTAGCCCTCTTGGGCGGCCTCCTGTCCCGATCTCTACCAGAATGATCAGACCTGTGACGATCCTCCATACCCATCACATAGGCCTGAAGTCGGGCAATGTCCATATCTGTCTGCAATGACACTGCCATGCAGCCGTCGATCAAATACCGATCCAATCCCATGACATATCTGTGCATCCGATCGGACATGTCTGCTACCACGGCCGGTGCAAATGTAAGAATCGGTCGGCCCGTGCCCGCCGCAACTCTGGGGGTAGAAAGTGGCGGGTGAAAGCAGTCACAAACTGGTCCCATAAGAACTCCCGAACTCTCAGGCTGTCCCGCTTGTCATCATCATTATCGTCCCTCCGCCCGCGTCTGCGAGCCTGTCCTGCTACCAGTGTAGTCAGCAACTGTATCGCCTCTCTCAGGGTCCTGTCCTCCACCCCTGGCTGAGGAGCTGGAGTCTCAGGAGCGGGTACTCGGGCCTCTAGAGCTGCTGAAGGTCCTGCTCCAGGCTGTACTAGTGGGGGTGTAGCGGACCCCTCAGAACGAGGCACAACCTCAGGCAAATCATAGACACGAGCTCGGGTAGATCGCTGTGCCTGACTAGTCTCTCTAGTCCTCGCTTTGCCCTTCTGGGCCGCCGTTGCCTTCTTCGGAGGCATCACTGCAAACACAATTGCGTGTCAGATCAAAATCACCCTAACAGCACAGCTCTATCGCACGATCTAAGATTCCAAAGAAAGTAACATCCTAAATGCCCTGTAGCTTCCTGTTTATAGAGGTGGTGCACAACACATCGATAAACAAGACTCTACGAGACACGGCCTGTAGACATTCCGAGGACAAACTGCTCTGATACCACTTTTGTCACGACCCAGCCCCGTGGGCCGCGACTGGCACCCTATCTGGGTACCCAGACCAAATCACATGTTTATTATCAAATCCAAACTAATTTCAGAGTTTCATAAAAGTCATATCAAACATAACTTATCGAAATATGTCTTAAGCGGTCGCACAAATCAAATACAAACTGGGCGGCGGAATAGACATCGCCGGTCAAAAGTGCAAACATAAGCATAAGGGCCATTTGGGGCCACCATAACAAGCAGACCGCTTTAAGACCAGAAAACGAAATCAAACCAACATATACAGGACCCTCACCCCACATATATGACTACAGGCCTCTACGAATTCAAAACAAAGACATATGGCGAGACAGGGCCCCGCCGTACCCAAATAGTCAAATATACCGAACATATACAAAGCAGAAGGAGTCTGTACCAAAAGTGGACTCCGGATCAAAGAGGAGTACTCCCGGAATAGCAAAGAGGGAAGCCTACTGTGGAGGATCACCAATATCTGCACCTGCGGGCATGAAACGCAGCCCCCGAAGAAATGGGGTCAGTATGAAATATGTACTGAGTATGTAAAGCACGGAGTACAGAAATATGGATCAAAACTGAAAGCAAATCAGATAACAAAGTGGAGTACAAATCGGGATGTCAAAATCCGTATTAAAATCATATACGTATACATAATGCAAACGAAATCATGCAAACGCTTAAGAACGTGGTCGCCACTCCGACGCTGGCGCCACACACAGCATAACACCAGAAGGTTTCAAATCTCCGTATCCCCGAACACAAACACAAACATAGGTGAGCGTATCGCATCACGAGCCATATCACAGCATAACTCCAAACGGAACCCGGCCCTATGGCGAAGCCTCGGGAACCGTAACACAGCATACAGCCGAATTATCGTAAGGCGCACGAATCATAACCGGCCCGGGAACCGGTGAACGAAGTCATAATAAGGCACGAGCGGAGTCGTGAGCAAACAAATGCAAATCATACTTCAAAATAGTCTTTCAAAACATAATAGTTTTACAAATCGTTCCATAGCACAAAATAAGCGAATACTTAGTCGATACAAAGATCCGTTTCACAAAAGTTTCCAAAATGGTACGTATGGCTCAAAAGGTAACTTAGCGTATCATAATATTCCAAATATATCTCATAGGAGGGAGTTCCAAAATCAAAAGTATCATATCAAACTTTATTCACAAAGATAGCCCAATAAGACAAATAGGGCGTCTCGGGGTTAGCGGGCCCACCTCGAGTCAAATTGAGGTGGCGAACATAATTTACGAACATTTAGGGGCCAAAAGGTCATACATAATCATTTCTAAGTTACCCGACCACATTTCGATAGGTTTCGGACGATTGGTGGCATCCTAGCCAAAATAGAGCCCTTAGGCTTCAATTGAATTGAATGAATAGTAACTTTTCTGTGGATCGGGTTTCGGGGAGCAGAAATGCTCCGGAAGTTCCAATATTCGCCTATCACACTAAGACATGCCAAATGAAGAAGTGGGAAGCTTTACATACCTTACAGAAGGCGTATGCTCTCCCAAAAGTCAAGTCCCGTTTCGTCTGAAATCTGCAAATGGTCAAAGTTACCAATTGAGATTCTTAGGCTTAAAAATGCCATTAGCTTCATTTTTGTCTACCGAAATTTCGGCAGCATTTCCCCTATAAATCTAACACCCCCGAGACTTAGCTCGGCTCAAAATACATCAACAACAACAACCCAAACATCATCAAACAATATAAACCATATTCAAACTTCAAAAGTCTACCTTACTACGCAAGTTGGAAATCTTTCATTCAAACTTCAAAATTCCAAATCTATATCCATATTATTGTATTCATTTACTCATTCAAGATTATGCCATCACATTCCAAATACATTCCAAGCCATACACGAAATTGCCCAAAATCCATTACTTTCCATAATTCTTTCAAAACACCAAAAGTCACGAAGAACATTCTAACTTGCGTCGTTTCATTCCGAATTCATTAACATCAACCATAAATCATATTTAAAGTCTTTAGCACCTTAGACATACAATGATATACACAACTATACCAAAGGTATACACTTTCCGATAACGTTCCGAAATCATTTTCCAACGCCAATCCAATTCATCAATCAATCATTTACGACATAAAAGCCACGACACATTATACAAACTAAACAAGATCAATTCATATCACTTTACACTACATAAGTGCCACGGCTCCAACACCAAACACACACACACCCATGGCTTTTTATATACATCAAAGTTACGGGATTCTCGTCTATTCTCAATCCTTAACATATTCATATCAATTCTATAACATTAAAGGGGCAAAATTCTTACCTTTTCTTGAAAACCCGACTTGTCGTAAACGGAGTTCTTGTGCCAAACTAATTATACCCCATTGAAGAGGGTCTTGAGTACTTCACAACTATGTAGAAACTAGGATTTTTGGATTAGAATCAAAGGCTTGGGAATTTTGTTTTTGGTTGAGGAATATGGGGTTCGGCCGAAAGGGTGATTGCCCTTGTTCTTTTTTTTTTTTTTTTTTTTGTTTTGTGTGATTTATCTTGAAAATTCTAAAGGAGTATGGATATATATCTTCATTAAGGGTCATGTGAAATTCACATGACCACTTAATATGGGGCTTGGGCCAAGGCCGGCCACCCCCTTGAATTGGGCTTCAATTTTGTGTCATATTTTCTTGGCCCAATTCATAAAAAGTCCCGTTTTGTAATTCCCGAAACTAATTTCCGAAATTCCAAATTTACCCTCGGCCTTCCCCGATGTCTTAACATTAATGATTACATAATCAACATAGTCATATTCACTAAAATCAAAATATTTCCTTATAACACACAAATCTTAATTATTTCTCGATTTCCAATTATACAAAAACACGGAACATAACAGGATGTTCCCTAATTTCATATCCGAGCAAGTCGTGGTTAGAGGTAGAAAGTGCCCATTCCTACCATTCATGGGAATCCGAGGGATCCTCCCTTATGCACTTGGTAGGGTCTTGAGACAATTTGGTTGAACCACAGTGATACCCCAAGTATGGAACATAGGAGAATATATGATTGATTACGAGAAGGATAAGATCTGAGGTGCTGGAGATATCGTCCATGAGTGGTATGGCCAAATCAGTTGTTGTCATGAGACTTTAGCTGAAGATAGGTTTCATTCTGGATGCGAAGAAGGCTATAAGAATTGGTTGAGGACACATTTGCAATGTACCCTCGCTCCCGAACCCAACCCATACTATTGTGTCCAAGACAAGTATTCCTAACCCGAGATCAAGATGCACTTAACCCAGAGGTGAGTGAATGATAGGGATGCCAAATATTTGGACAAGATTGAACATGATCAAGCCATCATAGCTAGCTTGACACATGAGTTGGGGCTAACACATGAGTGCTTGGAGGATCTCGATGATCGCATAAAAAAAGCGATGGATGAGACTGCACCAATGACATTCACAAAGAGAGTTTTCTTGATGGAATCATTGCTGACATCGACTCATCTCCAGAATCAGACTGCCTTTCGAAGGGCCAAGAATGCTCGGACTGACAGAGCCTCATCATCTACTATTTGAGGCCACTTCTGTTGATTTTACTTTCTTGCTTATTTATAGCCCTTGTCGGCATTTTCATATTTTGTAACCCCTTTGGGGGGAATCTTATTAAGGAAATTATGATTTATGGGGGCAATGGTTTAATTTGACAAATGACACAATCATGTTTCAAACGATTAGAGGGCCATGTTTGGTCTTAATTACGTGCGTAGTATAATTTATTGCAATTATATGATTACGTGATTTTGTGATTACATGCCTATGCGCTTTCATGTGTTCTGTCTAAATGATTGATTGATTTTACATTCTGACCACTACCCAAAGAAAAAAAAACACAAAAGAATATTAAAATTGCAAAGGAGCACCACATGCCAAATTGCTAACCATTTGCACCTCTTTAAGAAAGATTGACTTGCTACCATGAATGATTAAGATAGACAAAATGTCACTACCCCTGTTGTCAAGTTGGTTAGCTGAGAAGAAAGTGAAGACTCACTTCAGAAGAAGATCCTAGGTTAGTAAGAAATATGAATTTGATCACGACAAAGATCAAAGAAGCCGACCAAATCTTGGACTTTTCTAGAGGCCCAGCGAAAGGAATCACAAAAAAGGAACCCTCAGACGTGATCGATGGAATGGTGAGAAGCTATATACCACTTTTGGGCAAGTCGGAGACTCCCAAGCAAGAAACTGAGGTTCCCAAGGAGGAGTCCAAACCTTATGAGGAAGAACAAAGTTGGCCATCCAAAAAGGCCACCACCGCTGCCTCCTTTGCTGAAGCGAAAAATTACGAAGTACCTCGAGGGTTCACTGGACCACCATCACCAACTTAGTGGGAAATTTCCCTCAAAGCCCATGCTTGTCCCTACAGAAACACACCAAGGAATGTGCGATGTGAGGATATTTACGAAAAAATAAAGGCCGTAAGGGACACGTGTTCCATTTATGAGAGGCTCCCGCCATGTGCTCCAATCTTTGCGCACAAGAGATGCCCATTCCATAGGACCAACTTGGCCATACTGCCGATGAATGATTGACACTCAAGTGGAGGATCATAAGACTGATTGATAACAAGACAATCCGAAACTTGTGGGGACCATACTCTTTGTTGATCCATGACCCGGTCATCCCAGTGAAGGAATCACGTTGGACACTCAAACATGGCGATATGACTTCACTATCTTTAAATACTAGTATGTGAGCATCTTCCAAAAGCTAGTAGCACTAGAAAAATCCACCCAATTGAAGCTGCTTGGAAACCTTCACCCAATGGACCAAGCCGAAGAGGAATCTGTTTGTTTCATTCTGGAGCACCTAGGCACGACGTCAAAAAATGTGAAGCCTTCAAGTTCAAGTTGGAGGATCTAGTCAACACTGGGGAAATTTGGGTAGTGCTCCCTTCTCATTACTAAAGAGTAAAGCCATTAGTCAAATGCTTAAGGACAACAACTCGCCATGACTTCAAGGAGAGGTCATCTTTTGGGTAGATTTATGCGTCCTTTTTTCTTCAAATCAAAGTATTATCCCCCCCCCCCCCATTTACATGTAAAAGAAACTGTGTCTGACCTGATGTCCCAAGGAGGGATACATAGGAAGCCCCTATCGGGCTTGGTCGGGGAACTCTTTTGGGTAAAGAAAAATTAGAGGATATTTTATGTAAATCGAACTATGGAAGTGCCTGATTTCGCGCGGAGGGATACGTAGGCAGTCTAAATCATACTCAGTCCCTAAATTATATAAAATATATATTCCCCACTCAAAGAAAGGAGAAAGCATCAAGAAGATCGCTCAAAGGTCAATCCCGATGACATTACGAGGGCAAGTAAATCATAGACCCCCAAAACAAAATCCACAAAAAAACTCAAAATGCCTGAATATCAAGAACCTTGGAATGGAGGATCAATCAAGCATTTGGATCGAATACATGAATTTCTGTGCTTTGTGTGTTTACTTGCAAATTATGTGCAATATCTTGTATTGTTTATTATTGCCTAATGTACTAACATCATCTGTCTTTGAGTTTTTTTTACTGATAAAGGGGGTTGATCCTTGTCGTATCATGCTTGCATATATCACCAGGTCCAAAGTCGCGATAGCAACCGTTGCCAAACAAGACAAAGGCAAAGAAAAAAATGACTAGTGCTTCGGAATGAACTCGTCATAAGGAATGCAATATCCCTGGACCCGAAAGAGGCATTGCATTATGAGGATGTGATCGCCATGTTGTTTGAGAAAGTTACTGACCTTCAAGGAAGGTAGCGAAAGCTAAATCGATCAATCTGGCTAAGGAAACATCTGCTGAGGCAAGGAGGCCTCCTCTGCCTTTTCTATCTCTGAGTTCCACACTGTCGGACCACTTTGCCACTTACCCTGCTGGAACCATACCACCTACCCAAAACCCAGTTGCTGCTGAATTTCCCCACATTGGTACATCCTAGCACACTCCACCACCCTCCAACACTACCCAAATCCCCAGAAATACTCATTATGTGCCTTCATACCAAGCACCATAACTTTCTCACACCGAGTCCAGTATCAGTCCAAGCACAATCACCTTACCTACTTCACGAACTGCCTACATGCCCAGAAGTCGTTCTGCACATCCAACTGTATCTTTTCACACCTTTGTCACTCCCATTGACTTCTCCCCAGAACACCACTGTTACACCTCGTAATTTTGTACGTTGGGATTCGTTACGTTCTAGTTTTTTAATTGTAGACACTGGAGTTATTTTCTAGGACATATGAGATTATATGCGCCTACCTTATGGTTACGAGGGTTTAAGTTCATGTAATAGGTCACGAAAGGATGGAGAACAAGTGAATTAAGGAAATTAAGTTTGTTGGAACTTTGGAGAAAGGATGGGAAAGGTTTCGTACGATAATTTTGGTATAAATTGAGAAAGGAATATATCCTAGTATATTAGGAGCTTTGAAGTGAAACCAAAGCCTAAATTAAAGTTTAGGAAGTCTTGTTTCCAATGCAACAAACCGCGTGTCGATTCGACATCAGGATCAAATGTTATGAGCATTTCAAGACGGACTACTAGAGTAGGGACTAACCCTACGCGATCGCACCTGGGAGTGGCGCGAACATGTAGAGAAGCACTAAGCAACCCTGCGCGAACGCGCAGATCAAATTTTAGGTCGGTGCAAACCGACTCCAAAACAATATAAAAGGGGATTCACCCCTTATTTTAATCCATTCACCCCTAAACCATATCCCTAACCCTCTAGAACATTCTCCCAACTTTTACCTATAAAATCTTAGCTCAAATCAAGTGAAATCCCAAGATCTAGGTTCAGATAGCATATAGTTGTGACTATAGTATCGTTTTGTGGTGGATTATAGCTTGGTTTCAAAGTGAGTAAGGGAGATATTGTTGTTCTAGTGAGAACAAGGTGTGAATCTCTCCTTATTGATATTGATTTAGGTTTACTTAAGAAGATACAACTATTAAATAGTTGTATAATGAATTAGATGATCGAGAAATCGGGTAAACATCGTGTGGGATGTTTTATGCAGTATATTGGTACGGAGGATGATGTTGTTGATGTTAGTGTTGTTGTTTTTGTTGTTATTGGTTGTTGGTATTGTGATTTCGGGCTAGGGATATAAACAGAGGAGATACTGCCCGGATTTTGGCAGATTCTAAAAGGATTTAATTTGAAGGCTTAAGACAAGAATATGATGATAAGCCTAACAATAGTATGGATTCTCTTGAATGTAGATTTACGAGCTTGGGAGGATAATTGTTAAGTAGTTAAGGAGACCAAAAAGGTATGTTAAGGCTAATCCCTTTCTTTCTAAAGGCATGACTCTTTTCTTATGAACCCATACATGACTTCCATAATATCGTTATTCCCAAAAAGCTAGAAATTCATGATTCTCAAAGTTCTTATGATGCTAAAGATAGATGTTTTCTATGATGATAATGATCCCATTTCTGGAGATTCCAAAGCTTATGGTTTTGATGCTATTATGAGATTATGGAGCTTATTTCATGATTTTCTTGACTTTATTCATTGTTGTTGATCTCACCTAAAAATAATTGTTCCTTCAAGGTGAGATACAACTATAATGATTGTTCCATAATATAAATCGGTGGTTACTGACCTTACGTCACTCTGATAAAGTTATAGCTTTTATTTGAGCTCTCATGCATGCTATTTATATGTTTATATGGGATATGGGAAAAGGGCGAGGCATTGTATTCCCATAACCACCTAATCAGTTTGGTATACTATGATATCGTCCCGGACGCGGGATGCCCAGACACAGGATATATGCGTTTGGATAGGGCTGTTCGTTCCACACCAATATATATAATGATGATATGATATATGGATTGGGCTGCACGTTCCGCAGCAATATATATAGTGATGATATGATATATGGACCGGGCTGCACGTTCCGCGGCAATATATATATATATATATATATGAAAATGTTTATTTTTCTACAATTAAGCATGCATGATATCCACCTTAAGAGGTAATCATATGTACATGTTATCTCTTTATCTCATGTTATGTTCCATGTCTCTTGTTATGTTGTTATTCATGCCTTACATACTCAGTACATTTTTCGTACTGACGCCCTTTCTTTTGGACGTTGTGTTCATGCCCGCAGGAAAGTAGGGAGACTGATCAGATCCTTAGGAGCTTCATAAGCAGAGTTTTAGGAGCACTCCATTTGCTTCGGAGCTACAGTCTATTGGTATTACTCTTTTGTGTATATACTAAGGCATGGCGGTGTCCTACCCCATCCTTGTGAATTCCGGTATTCTATATAGAGGCTCGTAGACAGATGTCTGTAGCTAGATATTGTCACGATCCAGCTAGGAGCCGCGACGGGTACCCGAGGCTAACCACCGAGCACCACTCAATTCCTCACTCGTCATAACTATTTTACACCTCTTTATCATTCATAATCTCATGACCGTGAGACTATGATCTTTCATTTGAAAACACAATTGATTTTATATACATATACCTCGTTAGACTAGCAAAATGATATATTCAAATATACCATAGTATTCTTGTGAGACCATCTAACCCACACTGCGCATCTGCGAGCCTATACTGGCATACTATACAAATAGACGGAACAAGACTCCTTCGTGCCCAAAATACACATACATATACCAAAAGAATAATCATGAGCACCTCCGGACAATGGAGTGCTCTCAATCAGCTGACGGCTACTAAGATTCTGATCCAGCTCACCTCCTTGTCTACCTGTGGGCATGAACACAGCGTCCAAAGAAAACGGACGTCAGTACGAATGTTGTACTGAGTATGAGAGGCATAAACAATAACAGTACATCAAGGAAATAAGAAAGGTACTAAATATGGAGCAAACTGTATCTGACGGTGAATCATATAAGAAGTAATGCATGCTGACTTACTTTTATACTCATCATCATCTCATGTATGCATAACATGTATATATATAAACTGCCCGACCATATAGGTGCGGTGTGATAATCAGTAACATTAGCCCGCGTCCAGTCCTCCCGCGTCCAGGGTATTATATCATGCCGCCCACTAGTGGCGTCTGCCCATGCCATCTGGCCATGGTGTATAGCTGCCCGTCTTGGCGGTGACTGCCCGGCCAAATAGGCGCGGTGTAATATTATCATCATATGCTCATCATGGTATGCTTATCATAGTACAAGACTCAAGAGCAACTATACTCTGTCGGGGTGACGTAAGGTCGTGATCCCCCGATGGCATTATGGAACAATTATTAACACCCTGCCTCACCTTGAAGGAATCATCATATAAGGTGAGTGTGAGCAACAAATAGCATCATTAACATTATGGGATCATCACATCATTTATATTATGATCTCTGTACTTTACTCATTACCTTGTATAGCTAATATGGACATGTACTAATACTTTTCGGAGCTTAGGAGATCCATGAATAAGAAAGAGAGTCATGCTATAAGATTCATGCCATATAAAGAAAGGACTAGCCTCACATACCTTTTTCATTTAGCTAATCTATCGTTCACTTGTTCGTCTTCGATATCGCGTCGCTACCTTCACGGGAGAATTCGTATTATCATTAGTTAATCGACTATAAGAACGTATCGTTACTTCTAGGGAAAATTGGGCAGCATTTCCTTTGTTCTTACTACTTTTCCCATGTTCTGTTTCAACTCCCAAACATTTACAACAACACTCACAATATTGCGATCAACAATCATCATTCATATACTTTAAGCAAAATCCACCATTTCTCTCCAATTTCTCCACATTTAGTGGTTATAGCTCGTTATCGCGTTTTCTCATATATAATACTTATTTCATGGCCTAAACATCATTTCCAACATATTCATAATCATAGCATATCAACATTCATGATTCCATTTAACTACCATTCAATTGTGAAACTATTCTCCCATTTAAGACCCATCTTCTATGCTTTTCTACAATTCAAGCATCTTAGCTCTCCAATACCTTAAAAAACATGATAATGTCATGAAACTTACCTTGGATGGTGATGGAACAAGCCTAGAGTGGAATCCTTCCTTTTGCACCAAAGCCCTACTTCACCTCTTTTGGGATTTCTTAGTTTGGATGAACTTCACTTGAGTTTCACACACTTGTTTCACAGGTTTAATGTTGCTGATCATTGATTTCCTTGGTATTCTTTTGGTTGAAGAGTTTGGAGGGTTCTAGAGATTTCTTGAGTTGGAGAGATGAGAAATGAAATAAGATGGAATGAAAAAATGGTCCCTTATATGAATTTAAAAGCTGGCCGACCAACTTTATACGGACCAACATACGGTCCGTACTATTTATACGAACCGTATGTGTGGCCGTATATTTGGTCCAGCGGCTGGTGGCCTCCTTGGCCAATTATACAGTCTCATATACGGCTGGTACAATTTATACGGTCCGTAGATTGGACCGTATAATGCCCAGTGGTTCCGTTTTCGTTCTCGTCGACTCGTTTGATCTCCGACCCTTATGGAACCTTCTAGGTACTTGTTTAACACTTTAATACCAACCTAAGGGACGTTATTAATTGTCTCTAAGACATCATTATGCCATCGCAGCATCGTTGCTCATTATTTTTATCCGATATATAACATACGACTCGCTTTCCTTAACAACTTCCTTTCCTTATCTCAGATGCTTTTGAGATCTCGTTTTGGGTCATCGACTACTATTTCTTTGTTACATCCGGCATTTTTGCATATTCGGAAAATTCGAGATAACTTGACTTGTAATGGATGAGGCCATATTTGGACCTTACTTGGTATGAATGTGTCGTCTAAGAATACATTGGTGTGGAATTACGAAAGGAGCCCAAGGGCAAAATTGGAATTTTGGAAACTTGCTTCATGAATTATAAAATTTAGCTAACAATTTGGGCTCACAAAATAATAAGAAAGTGAGGCCCAAATCCAAGAGCCCAACCGGCCATGTACACTTGACCCAAGTCCATGGATTAATAAATTTCCATGTGATGAATTATATTATATAAGTCATCTATATCACCTAGAAGGTTCAAGAAAACACAAAGCAAAAACAAGAACAAGAGAGCAAGAGAGCACGGTTGGAGAAAGAGAGAAAAGAAAAGGAAAGAAAAAATTCTTGGAGCTAAATCCTTGGCTCAAAAATTCATTTCTTGTGAGATTATGACTAAGTGCAAGATCCTCTACAAAGTAATATAATTATTTTGGCAAGAAAGTAGTTTTGGTGGCAAGTGAAGAACTTGAAGAAAAGGTAAGAATCAATTTATTTTCTTATGTTATGAAGTTTGGTTTATGTTGTGGTATGTAGAAATGAGTAGAATTTATAAAAAATATGGAAGTTTGTGAAGTGGGTGTGTTATAAGAAGGAGGTCGTGTGTATGTATATATTGCATGTTTATGATGACTTGAATTTATGTTATAATCTAGTTGTGGTTATGGTAGAAATTGTATTGGAAGTGAAAGTTATGAAATTCATGGAAGTTGGAAATTATAGTGTGTGGCCGTGTGGTTTCATGTTAATGATGGAATGTGAATTAAATTCCATTAGTATGTTAATTGTGTTATTGTGAAATGAACGGAAGAATAATGGTTCTTGTTGTTATGGAAGGATGGTTGTTAAGTTGTTGTAAGAAAACAGGCAAGTTATTGTAACCTATGTAAATACGGAAAAGAAAGTAGTAAGAGGTAAATTATGATTGTCATTGATGAAGTTGGAAGATAGAAATAAGTCATGAACGTGTTTGCTAAAAGATTGGAAGTTGTGGGTGAATTATGCCTTTGGTAGGAAACTTGTATATTGTGTATACCTTATGTATATTTGGTGAAAACGATATGATATGCCTCCGAATTATGTTGTAGTGATCTTGATAAGTGACGAATATGAAAATGGTAAGATTGGTTTGGAAGTGTAAGGTCGGAATGAAAGATGTTATGTTATGCCGGAAAGATGGCTAGTTATGCCATATTGTGTATTTTATAATACTTGTTGTTGTTATTGATGTTGTTGTTAGGTGCTGTGTTGATATATTAAGCCGAGCTAAGTCTCGGGGATGTTATATATATAGGGGAAATGCTGCCGAAATTTTGGTAGGCAAGTATGTAATAAAATTTGGATTCTTAAAGGCTTGAATTTGACAATTGGTAAACATGACCATGTGTAGATTCTGGACGAAATTGGAAGTGAAGCTAAGCGAGCATAAGGCGCAATTGAGGTATGTAAAGCCTACCCCTTCGTTCTTAGGCATGTTCTGAACATAATAGGCTCGGCCGCGAGCCTTAAATACGACTCCGTTCCACGGAATTCGAGGTGGAAATCCGCTCCAATTCCTTCAGTAAGATTGAATCACTTTTCTTATAACTTGTCTCTAAAGTGAACTTTTGTATGCAATTGTCCCAAACAGAGTCGGAATGCTTCCAAATGACTATGGATGGCCTCATAACGTCTATTATCAGTAATTTACGTATGTCGCCTCAAGTTGGTCCGAGGTGGGCCCACAAGGCCCCGACACCTTTTGTATAACCTAAATTGCCCTATTTCTGTCTGTTTCTCACAGGCAACATCTGGACTATTATTCTGATCATGATATGACTACTTTTTATATAAATCTTACAAAATGGTTTTGACATCTGGAAATCTGATTCCGGTAATAATCTGTCGTGCCTTCCCAAGTAGGATATAGGCGCGTATTATGAACACTATCCGAATACTCTGATTTAACTCGCCGTTTGGCATACTTCAGTTTGATTGAGTCTGTATAATGATCTTTATGTATGTGGTTTCTCATTAATCTGTTCGTGGATGTCTCAATGCTTCCTTCACTGCGCCCGGGCCAGGTTCTGTTATCGTGCATATTCCTCTGCATTGTTCACCGCGTCCCTCGGTGTGCGGGCTGGGATCTGTTTATATCTGTATGATATTATGATTTGTGTATGGGGATGGCGGCCAGGATGGCATATGATCTGATTCTGTCTGTCCACCGCGTCCCGTACTAAGAGGGCCGGATTCTGTTACCGCGCCCCTCATGAGAGGGCCGGTATCTGCATGTATGTATGTATGTGCTATCAGCATTTATATAAGCACATGACTCTGTATGACTCTGTATGACTCTGTGTGACTCTACATGCATGATTCCGTCCGTCCGTTTGGATCATACTTCTGTCTGTCCGTATGGACTATGATTCTGTCCGTCCGTCTGGACTATGATTCTGTCTGTCCGTCTGGGTTATGATTATGTCCGGTACATTTCTGTCTGACCGTTCGGATTATGATTCTGTCCGGTATACTTCCGTCTGTCTGTCTGAATTATGACTCTGCCCGGTACACCTTTGTCTGTCCGTTGGATTATGATTCCATTCGCTATATTTCTGTGCTTCTGATTCAGACTATGATTATGTTGTTATATTTTCGCTTTACATACTCGGTACATTTTTCGTACTGACCCCCGATTCTTCGGGGGCTGCGTTACATGCCCGCAGGTACAGACGCACCCGGAGATACGCCGCCAGTCTAGGGCACTGATTCTGCCATTTTGGAGAGCTCCTTTTGATCCGGAGTGTGTACTTTTGGTATATATCTTCTGACATCTGTATATTCTGTATGTATGGTATTTTTGGGTACGGCGGGGCCCTGTCCCGTCATATGACTCTGTATGTCTGTTAGAGGCCTGTAGATATGTATGTGGGTTACGGGTAGTTACGATTCGGGTAGGTACGTACGATTTTGTGACTATATCCGTTATGTTAGCCTCATCGGCCTATATGAAATTTCAGCATGTTCGGGTATGTGTATGTTGTAGCGCGTGCTGCATTTGTATTGGCTTAAGTCTGTATACAGCTAGTGTGGATTATCTGTCTGATATGCCGTTTCTATCAGGTAGGTACGTTTGGGTATCCAGTTAGGATACCAGTCGCGGCCCACGGGGTTGGGTCGTGACATTCTTACTCCTCAAAACATCGCATACGTCATGACCTTCGTCAACCCATTCACTGTACATGTACGGGGAATTTTCCAAGGTGTAACATTCTTCCCCCCTTTTGGAACATTCGTCCTCGAATGTTAACGCACTCAGGGATCCTAGAAAATTTCGCCAGAGTCTCCCCTATAACATGGCACTACCAACCTGTCACAACAACCCATAATATCATTGCCTCACAGGGATATATCACAATATCAACATATCTATGGCCACACACGACCGAAGGCATAAAAAGTACGCATACGTACCTCATCGTGTTGGTGTCTTGTCTTGAACCTCTTCTGGAGATTGGAATAGATGTGGATATTTGGCTTTCATATTCTCCTCCGCTTCCCAAGTCATTTCTTCCTTGTTGTTGTTTCGCCACAAGACCTTCACTGAAGCTACTTCTTTGTTTCGAAGTCTTCGTACATGTCTATCTAAAATGGCAACAGGCACTTCTTCGTATGCCAATTTTTCTGTTACTTGGATATCATCAACCAGAACTATTCTCGTTGGGTCTCCAATGCACTTGCGGAGCATCGAAACATGAAAAACTGGGTGTACTGACTCGAGCTCTGAAGGCAAGTCCAATTCGTAGGCTACACGACCCACCTTACAGATAATTCTATAAGGTCCAATATAACTTGGGCTCAACTTCCCCTTTTTACCAAACCTCATTACCCCTTTCATTGGCGATACTTTCAGAAATACCCAATCATCTATCTGAAATTCCAAGTCTCGCCGGCGATTGTCCGCGTAAGACTTTTGGCGACTTGTGGCTGTCAATAATCGATCTCATATCACCTTGACTTTCTCCACCGCTTGTTGAATCAATTCAGGGCCCATTAGTTGTACTTCTCCTATTTCAAACCATCCAATCGGGGATCTGCATTTCCTCCCATATAAAGCTTCATATGGGCCATTGGAATGCTGGAATGATAGCTGTTATTATAGGCAAACTCAATCAAGGGTAAGTGATTATCCCAACTTCCACCAAAAGTTAATATGCATGCCCTTAACATATCCTCCAAAGTCTAAATAGTTCGCTTGGCCTGTCCGTCAGTCTGCGGATGAAATGTCGTGCTAAACTTCACTTGGGTACCTAGGCCCTCTTGAAAAGACTTCCAGAACTTAACTGTAAATTTTGCTCCACTATCTGTGATAATACCATGGAGTCGCACAATCTCCTTGAGATATAACCTGGCATAATCTTCGGCTGAATATGTGGTCTTGACCGGAAGAAAATGAGCTGCTTTTGTTAATCTATCCACAATCACCCATATAGAATCGTATTTGCCTTGGGAGCGAGGTAATCCTACAATTAAATCCATATTAATTCCTTCCCATTTCCATGTAGGAATCTCCATTGCTTGCAATAAGCCTCCTGGCTTTTGATGTTCGGCTTTTACTTGTTGGCAATTTGGACATTGAGCTACAAATTCTGCCATGTCTTTCTTCATACCATCCCACCAATATATCATTCTCAAATCATGATAAATCTTTGTTGCTCCTGGGTGGATAGAATACCGAGAATAGTGAGCTTCCTGTAGAATTCGACGACGCAGTTCTGCAACATCCGGAACACATAGTCTACCTCGACACCTAAGGATTCCATCTACGGAAGCTTCAAATGGAGACTTCTCTTTTTCACGAGAGACATCCCTGTAATGACACATTTGTGGATCTTCATACTGGCGCTCTTTTATTTCCACAATCAAGGGCGAGGCAATAGGATCATTAACACTAATTCCTGCATTACCCGAATTAATTACACATACTCCAAGGTTTGATAATCGATGGAGCTCACAAACCATTTCTTTCTTTTCTGAAGGAACTCCACATAAACTACCCATTGATCGATGGCTAAGCGTATCAGCTACCACATTCTTTTTCCGGGGTGGTATAAAATATTTATATCATAATCCTTCAACAATTCTAACCACCGCCTCTGCCGCAGGTTTAACTCCTTCTGCTTGAAAATACACTAAAGACTCTTGTGATCTGTATAGATATCAACATGCACGCCATACAAGTAAGGCCTCCATATTTTTAAGGCATGAATGACCGCAGCCAATTCAAGATCATGAGTTGGATAATTCCTTTCATGTTTCCGCAACTGTCTCGAAGCGTATGCAATAACTCTACCATGTTGCATCAGTACACATCCTAGTCCCACACAGGAAGCATCACAATACACAACATAGCCATCTGGCCCCTCTGGAAGTGTTAACACTGAAGCTGAAGTCAATCTATCTTTCAACACTTGAAAACTACGCTCACAAGCGTCGTTCCATTGAAAGTTTGCCGACTTCTGGGTTAACTTCGTTAATGGTGCTGAAATAGATGAGAAGCCCTCTACGAATCTCCTATAATAGCCTGCCAAACCCAGAAAACTACGAACTTCTATTGGCATCGTAGGCCTTGGCCAAGTCTTCACGGCTTCAATTTTCTGAGTGTCGACTCGGATTCCATCATCTGAAATAACATGGCCTAGAAATGTCACAGAATTTAGCCAAAACTCGCACTTTGAGAACTTTGCATATAATTCCCGAGCTCGAAGAATTCCAAGAACCATTCGCAAATGATCAGCATGTTCTGATTCTGTGTGAGAATATACCAGAATATCATTGATAAATACTATCACAAAGAGATCCAAAAATGTTCGGAATACATTATTCATTAAATTCATGAACACTGCCGGAGCATTTGTTAATCCAAACGACATTACTCGGAACTCGTAGTGGCACTATCTTGTCCTGAAAGCAGTTTTGGGAATATTCGCCTCTTTAACTCTCACTTGATGGTAACCCAACCGCAAATCTATCTTGGAAAACCATTTAGCACCCTGCAGCTGATCAAACAAATCATCAATCCTCGGTAGAGGATATTTATTCTTTATCGTCACCTTATTCAATTGTCTATAATCAATGCACATTCGTAGGGAACCGTCTTTATTTCTCACGAACAACATTGGTGCTCCCTACGGCGACGAACTGGGTCTAATAAAGCCTTTTTCAAGAAAATCTTTGAACTGTGCTTTTAGCTCTTTCAATTCTGCCAGAGCCATACGATACAGAAGAATAGAAATAGGCTCGGTGTCCGGTAATACATCGATAGCGAAATCAATTTCCCTTTCTGGAGGAAGACCTGGGAGTTCATCTGGGAATTTATTTCACTACCGGAACAGATTGAAATGTTGGCGACTTTGCCTCGGTGTCATGAACTCGAACTAGATGATAAATATAACCTTTAGCTATCATCTTCCTTGCCTTAAGGTAGGAAATAAACCTACCCTTTGGGGATGCCGTATTACCCTTCCATTCAAGCACGGGCTCTCCCAGAAATTGAAATCGAACCATCTTCGTCCGGCAATCAACATTAGCATAGCACGAGGCCAACCAATCCATACCCATAATTATATCGAAATCATATCACAATGACACAATTTTTGTACACTTGCCTCGTTATCACGGGATGACCAACCGGAGTGAATAGCTCAAAAGGTTTAATTAGCTCGGGTTTCACCCCAATACAACTGGAAACATAAGGAGTAACATAAGAGAAAGTAGAACCTGAATCGATCAAAGCATATACATCACGGGAAAATATAGTCAATATACCTGTAACAACATCTGGGGAGGACTCAAGATCCTGTCGCCCAGCTAAAGCATATACGCGGGGCTGAACAACACCTGAAGTAGATGCTCCCACTCTGCCTCTACCTGCTGGAGTCTATGCTGTGGGGCGCACAGAAAAAGAACCTGTGGGCTGAGTCCCAACTCTATCTCTCATCGACGGGCAGTCTCTCATCATGTGCCCAGTCTGGCCACAAGCATCCGACCCCTGATAGAATCGTCCGAAATGTAGTCTACCGCACTGGCTGCACTGCGGTACTGCGGGTCCCCTCTGACTAAAATCTTCCCTAGACTGAAAATTCGAGGCCCTCTAACTCTGGCCCTGTCCTGACCGAAAGGAATGATCAAACCTCCTATCTGAAAATCTGGGAGGAGCACTGGTCGCTGACTGGCCCGAGTGCCTCGAATGCATCTGTCTCGGTCCCCCTCTATACTCACTGCTTGCTCCCATAGATCTAGCCCTCTTGCCTTGTCTCCTGTCACTATCGCGATCACTTCTTTGAGGTGGTTGTCGTCCCTCTAAATTCTGGGCATGGGCTTGTATGTCCATCCCGTCCTGCAATGAGGCTGTCAAGCAATCTTTGAATAAATGTGGTCCCAGACCACTCACAAACCAGTGCACTCGATCCCCCATGTCGGATACCATCGTCGGGGCATACCTGGCCAAAGAATTAAATTGCAAGCTATATTCCCGAGCACTCATGCTTCCTTGCTTTAGATTAAAGAACCTGTCCGCTCTAGCTCAGCAGACCTCGGGTGGCAAATAATGTCGAATGAAAGCGTCAACAAACTCTTGCCAAACGGGAGGAGGTGCATTTTCTTGTCTCGATTCTATCCAATTATTGTACCATAATACCGCCACATCGCGGAGTCTATAAGAGGCCAACTCCACGGATTCGGTCTCGGAGGCATGAATAATCTTTAAGGTCCTCAACATTTCATCAATGAAGTTTTGCGGGTCTTCATCCGGCTTCGACCTAAAGAACTCCGGAGGATTTAAAGTCATAAAATCACGGGCTCTCGTACTAGCTGAACGATCACTCGAACCAGTACCTTGCTGCTGTGCCTGGGCGGCTACCAATTGTGTCAATAAATGGATGGCCTCGGTCACTTGTTGACCCGAAGAAACTGGTGGAGGAATCGGAGCTGAAGCTTCTCCTTGCTCTTCTACATTGGGCGAGGCCTCATTTTGTGATTCACCCTCCTCTACACTCATCGGAGGATCTCTTTTTGCCCACCTTTTCGTCGTAGTCTTGCCCTTCTGGGCGGCTATAGATTTTCCTTTTGGCGGCATTCTGAAATCACAACGCATTATTAGGAAGGATAAAATCTTATACACGGCTCTATCGCACGATCTCATAAGAAGAAAGATGGTCATTTTTCCTAAATGCCTTGTAGCCTCTTATTTATTAGCGTGACGCGCAACACACCATAAACAAGACTCTACTAAACACGGCTCGTAGACACTTCCTAGGATGAACTACTCTGATACCACTTCTGTCACGACCTAGCTAGGGGCCGCGACGGGTACCCGGGGCTAACCACCGAGCACCACTCATTTCCTCACTCGTCATAACTATTTTACACCTGTTTATCATTCATAATCTCATGATCGTGAGACTATCATCTTTCATTTGAAAACACAATTGACTTTATATACATATACCCTGTTAGACTAGAAAAATAATATATACAAATATACCATAGTATTCTTGTGAGACCATCTAACCCACACTGGGCATCTACGAGCCTCTACTGGCATACTATTCATATAGACGGAACAAGACTCCGTCGTGCCCAAAATACACATACATATACCAAAAGAATAATCATGAGCACCTCCGGACAATGGAGTGCTCTCAATCAGCTGACGGTTACTAAGACTCTGGATCCAGCTCACCTCTCTGTCTACCTGTGGGCATGAACACAACGTCCAAAGAAAACGGACGTTAGTACGAATGTTTTACTGAGTATGAGAGGCATAAACAATAACAGTACATCAAGGAAATAAGGGAGGTACCAAATATGGAGCAAACTCTATCTGACGGTGAATCATATAAGAAGTAATGCATGCTGACTTACTTTTATACTCATCATCATCTTATGTATGCATAACATGTATATATATAAACTGCCCGACCATATAGGTGCGGTGTGATAATCAGTAACATTAGCCCGCATCATGTCCTCCCGCGTCCGGGGTATCATATCATGCCGCCCACTAGTAGTGTCTGCCCATGCCATCAGGCCATGGTGTATAGCTGCCCGCCTTGGCGGTGACTGCCCGGGCAAATAGGCGCGGTGTAATATTATCAGCATATGCTCATCATGGTATGCTTATCATAGTACAAGACTCAAGAGCAGCTATACTCTGTCGGGATGACGTAAGGTCGTGATCCCCCGATGGCATTATGGAACAATCATTAACATCCTGCCTCACCTTGAAGGAATTAGCATATAAGGTGAGTGTGAGCAACAAATAACATCATTAACATTATGGGATCATCACATCATGTATATTATGATCTCTGTACTTTACTCATTACCTTGTATAGCTAATTATAGACATGGACTAATACTTTTCGGAGCTTAGGAGATCCATGAATAAGAAAGAGAGTCATGCTATAAGATTCATGCCATAGAAAGAAAGGACTAGCCTCACATACCTTTGTCGTTTAGCTAATCTATCATTCACTTGTTCTCCTTCGATATCACGTCGCTACCTTTACGGGAGAATTCATATTATCGTTAGTTAATCGACTATAAGAACGTATCGTTACTTCTAGGGAAAATTGGGAAGCATTTCCTTTGTTTTTACTACTTTTCCCATGTTCTGTTTCAACTCCCAAACATTTACAACAACACTCACAATATTGCGATCAACAATCATCATTCATATACTTTAAGCAAAATCCACTATTTCTCTCCAATTTCTTGACATTTAGTAGTTATAGCTCGTTATCGCGTTTTCTCATATATAATACTTATTTCATGGCCTAAACATCATTTCCAACATATTCATAATCATAGCATATCAACATTCATGATTCCATTCAACTGCCATTCAATTGTGACACTATTCTCCCATTTAAGACCCATCTTCTATGCTTTTCTACAATTCAAGCATCTTAGCTCTCCAATACCTTAAAAAATATGACAAAGTCATGAAAATTACCTTGGATGGTGATGGAACAAGCTTAGAGTGGAATCCTTCCTTTTGCACCAAAGCCCTACTTCACCTCTTTTGGGATTTCTTAGTTTGGATGAACTTCACTTGAGTTTCACACACTTTGTTTCACGGGTTTAATGTTGTTGATCATTGATTTCCTTGGTATTCTTATGGTTGAAGCATTTGGAGGGTTCTAGAGATTTCTCGAGTTGGAGAGATGAGAAATGAAATAAGATGGAATGAAAAAATGGTCCCTTATATGAATTTAAAAGTTGGCCGACCAACTTTATACGGACCAACATACGGTCCGTACTATTTATACGAACCGTATGTGTGGTGGCCGTATATTTGGTCCAGCGGCTGGTGGCCTCCTTGGCCAATTATACAATCCCATATACGGCTGGTACAATTTATACGGGCCGTAGATTGGACCGTATAATGCCAGTGGTTCCGTTTTCGTTTTCGTCGACTCGTTTTATCTCCGACCCTTATGGAACCTTTTTGGTACTTGTTTAACACTTTAATACCAACCTAAGGGATGTTATCTCTAAGACATCATTATGCCATCGCAGCATCGTTGCTCATTATTTTTATCTGATATACAACATATGACTCGCTTTCCTTAACAACTTCCTTTCCTTATCTCGGATGCCTTTGAGATCTCGTTTAGGGTCCTCGACTACTATTTCTTACTCCTCAAAACATCGCATACGTCATGACCTTCGTCAATCTATTCACTGTACATGTACGAGGAAATTTCCAAGGTGTAACAGATATCCCATAACCGTATTAGTTCATATTGTTGTATAATATTTTGGCAGCCTTGTTGGCTTGTGATGATAGGCATAGTTGTTGATGATTATATAAAGATGTGTCGTTATCTTGTGAAATATGCCCTTACAAAGTATGACGCGAATGAGCTAGCTTTGTGGCCCACCTAGAAATGATTATAAGATGTATGGTCAGAGGTGCTCAGTAGGTTAGCTTTGGGTGCCTGTCATGGCCCTCTGGTTGGGTCGTGACAACCACGAGCTTGACCACTACGAAAAGATAGAAAAGGCCTGGAGAGCTAAGCAAGACAAATATTATAAGGAAATAGAGTGCAAGATGGCAGAGATGCTTGAAAAATCTACAAGAGCCACCCAAAAGGCAACTGGCTTAAGTTTTGAAGATCTCTGTATGTATCTATACTTGGATTTTCCTGAGGGCTTCAAAGTGTCCAAGTTTGAAATGTTCAATGGATCCGAAAACCCCAAATCTCACTTGTGATCTTATTACGACTAATTAGTTAGTGTAAAAAGAAACCAAGAGGCTATTTAGTTGAAGTCTAATCGGAGATGCCTCCAAATGGTCCACCACGCAAGACATGTGTTGGTGGAAAACAAAGGAAGATATGGTGGAATCCTTCATGGAGAGGTTTCAATTGAATGTAGAAAACGTGCCTCACCGATAGTACTTGGAAAAAATCAAGCAAAATTCTACTAAAAACTACCGTGAATACGCAAGTAGGAGTTGGTCTCTATCTTTATCTGATCACAAGAATCGAATTTCTATGACCGAATGTTGTCTATAGTCGGAAGGCCATTTTCTGAATTAGTTAAAATAGGAGAGGATGTAGAGGATGGCCTCAAATCCGAAAGGATCGCCAGTGTAGCCAACAAGGCTACCTATCAAAGCACTATGGGACTCGCTAGGAAGAAGAAGGAGGGCGTGGCAAACATTTTCCATAATCCTAGCAAGAAACCCAAGAGACTAGAGGAGTTACACTCTTCCCTCGAAATGTATCAATCACCACCCCCTAGCAGCTACCTGCCAACACCATATAGTTATGTGTCTGTCTTTTATGCACAACCCAGCTTTCAAACACCGGCACCTACCTACCAAGCTCCACAAACTTCAAAACACCCGCCCCTACTTACCAAGCTCCAAAGCCAAATTATCAAAAAGATGCACTCCTGTTTATCGAGCTTCACAAAATAATCAACCAATAAACTACAAAATCAACCACCGCCTACTGCATATTATCTGCAACGTCCTACATTCGAAAAAAAGCCTTCCCGTGTGTTCACTCTGTTGATTGAAAGACAAAATCGATTAGTCGAGAGGTTGAGTGTGGCTGGTCTGATTCAAACTGTCCAACCAAAATCGTTTTTTCTGAGCTGATCAGACACGTGCCTATCATTCTGGCGAAAACAGACATAGCACTGAAGATTGTATCAACTTAAAACACTAGATATAAGATTTGATTGATAAAAGAGAGATCACTTTTCAGACAGTTGCACCAAATGTGAGTACAGATCCTTTGCCCAATCATGGCAATAATACTATTCACATGATAGAGAGAGAGAAAGATTGGGCCGTATGCAAACCGTTAGTACAGAGACCATCAAATCACTTGAGCTGACGGTAGCTTCTCTCACTATTCAAGAGCGCCCAAAATTCAGAGTGCTAATCCTGCAGTGATAGTGCAGACATCACAAAGAATAGTGTTGGCTCTAAAAAAGGAGTCAGTCGCTCAAGTAGAGGTCGCTCGTGGTATGATCTGGGAGGTGCTACGCTCTTGATGAGCTAGCTCACGAAGCACCAATGAAAGAAGGAACCCAAAAAAGACGCATCACCGATGGTGAGGCCAAAGATTTCTGGCGAAGAATGCAACCCAAGGAATACTCCATTGTTGAACATCTGAAGAAGACACCATCCTAAATATCCGTGTTGGCATTGCTACTATGTTCTCCACAACATCGCCAAGCTCTGATGAGAGTGTCAGACTAAGCTCATGTCCGTACAGGCACAAGTAGAAAACATCTATCCGATATTGTGGCTTGTGTCATAGGAGAGCATCACATCTCCTTCACTATAGAAGAATAGCCCAAAGAAGGGATGGAGCACAACAAAGCACTGCACAGAACTATTAAGTGTTGAGATAAGATTGTGGCACGAGTATTGGTTGACAATAGGGCTGGCCTTAATATCGGCCCCAAATCTACGCTTAGCAAGTTGGGTTATGACACTGGCAAAATTTGCGAAAGCCACAAAAATGTAAGAGCTTTTGATGGAGGCCAACATGATCCTATTGGAGTAGTTGATCTTAGTATCCAAATGGGACCCACTGAATTAACTGCTGAATTCCAAGTCATGGCGATCACTGCTAATTACGATTTGTTGTTGGGAAGGTCGTAGAATCATATGATTGGAGCCGTGCAATCATATCTCCACAAATTCGTGAAATTTGCATGGGAGGGCCATGAGGTTGTGATCCACGGAAAGAGTAGCATTCATAATTACCCAAATAAGTCTATACCGATGATCGAAAAATCTCAAAAAGGTAAACATTTCCAGGTAGTGGAACTAGTGGGGGCCACTCACGAATAAGACTCTGCATAAGCTCCCATACTAGCAGTTTACAAGATGATTGCATCCACCATGCTACAAAACGGGTTTGAACCAGGACGAGGTTTGGGAAGGGATTCACATGGCGTAGTGGAGCTAATCCCAATTCCTCATGATAACTCGCTTTGATCTGGGGTATGTTCCTAATGTTGATGATGCCTTTGAAGCTAATAGAAAAAGAAGGAGTCCTCCGAGCTTGTGCGAGCCAATTCTGAACTTGTACCAGTCATTTCCAGTCTGAATGCCAATGCCTGATGATGGAGATGCTGAGAAAAGGTTAGGGATGTTGCTCCAAGAGAAAGATTCCTTAGTGATATTGGAAGAATTCCAAGAAGCGCCTACCATCTGCGATGTTGATCTTGGCAAGAAACTATCCCACTGGACCTCTACCCCACTCATGGCTCTTCGGTAGATATAATGAATTTCAATATTATATGAAATCGGTGGAAATCGATCGAAGACCAATTATTCACCATTTGCACTTTAAATACCTCGTGATGTTTTAAAAATGGAAATGACTCGATGTTGATCCGAGTCAAGACCACAGTTTGTACTTCTTTTGTCAAAATTAATGAAGCCTCGATTTATGTGAAAACAACTCTTTTACTTTACGAATACATATGCTTTATTCTAACCATGCTTTGCCATTATTTTTCAGTAATAATAATAAAACAACCCTAAATGTCATGACAATTCGCAAAACGAGTGAGTCAAGTGACATAGAAGAAGAGGAATACGAAGAGTATGATGAGGAAACAATGTTACCTGAAGTCTCATCGAAACGATAGAATAATTTGAGAATGGACAAAAACCCAACCTAGATGAAACCGAAGTAATTAATCCAGGAGATAAGGAAATAGTTAAACAAACCAGGATAAGCGCGCATTAAGAAGCGCCTCAAAAGGAAGAATTAATAGAATTATTGAGACAGTACGTGGACATCTTTTCCTGTTCATACACCAACATGACTGGGCTAAACACTGACATAGTGGCCTACAAGTTGCCCATCAATGTAGGTTTTTCTCTGGTTAAACAAAAAACCAGGCAGGTTAAACTATATCTAAGCATCCAAATTAAGGACGAAGTTGAAAAACAGATCAAGTCCGGAGTGGTGGAAGCAACTTCGTACCCGACATGGTTAGCCAATATCGTGCCGGTACCAAAGAAGGATGGAAAAATTAGAATTTGTGTTCACTACCGCGATCTCAACAGAGCTAGTCCCAAGGATAATTTCCCACTCCCGAACATCCATATACTCATCGAAAATTGTGTGAAGCACGAGCTACAACTATTTTTGGATTGCTTCATGGGATACCATCAGATCTTGATGAGTGTGGAGGTTACAATGAAAACAAGCTTTCATCACTCCATGAGGAGTGTACCAATACCGGGTAATGCTGTTCGGCCACAAGAACGCCGACGCCACTTACATGAGGTCTATGACTACTATCTTCCATGACATGATCCATAAGGAAATTGAAGTATACCCGGACAACGTCATTAGTAAGTCAAGAGAAAACTCAGAACATACCACACACTTACGAAAGTTCTTTGAAAGAATCTAAAAGTTCAATCTCAAGCTAAACCTAGCCAAGTGCACATTTGAAGTCCCTACCGGAAAACGTCTTGAGTTCATAGTCAGCCGAAGCGGCATAGAGCTGGACCTATCAAAAATCAAATTTATACAAGAATTGCCTCCTCCAAATACCAAGAAGGAGGTCATGAGTTTTCTGGGAAGGTTAATTACATTGGTCGGTTCATAGTCCAGTCCACTGTAATTGTTGAACCCATACTTAAATTGTTGAAAAACGACGCACCAACGGAATGGACTGAAGAGTGTAAAAAAGAATTCGACGCCATTTAGAAGTACCTCTCCAACCCACCAGTCTTAGTACCTCCTTGACCGGGAAGCCCGTTACTGCTATACTTGTCGGATTCAGACAACGCTTTTGGATGCGTGTCAGGATGGCATGACGATATAGTAAAAAAAAGCGTGAAATTTACTATCTAAGCAAGACGTTCACCACCTGTGAAGCGAAGTATACTTCGGTAGAGAAGACATAATGTGCTTTAACATGGGTAGCGGCACTACCTGTCATCATGCACCACTTAGCTCATCTCCATGATTTTTCAACTAAAATACATCTTCCGCAAGCCCATATCCATAGGGAAATTGGCCAAGCAAAAAATGCTATTGAGTGAGTTGGACATTACATATGTGGTACAAAAGGTCGTCAAAGGGCAAGCATTGGCCGACCTGCTGGCAAAAAGCCCAGTCGACAAGGATTCGAACAACTTCGAAGTTACTTTCCGGACGAAGACATAGCTGAGCCCTATTTGGGTTGGAGAATATGCTTTGATGGTGCAGTCAATTCCAAGGGTTCAAGAATCAGAGTCTTAGTATCCAAAACAGGACAACATTATCTGATGGTAGCGAAGCTCAAGTTCCGATGCACCAACAATATAGAAGAGTGTGAGGCCTGCATCTTAGGCCTCTGAATGACACTCTACATAAACGTCTATGAGTTATTGGTAAAAGGTGATTCAGATCTGCTAATTCACTATGTACAAGGAGAACTGGAAACGTAGAATGCCAAAATCCTACCATATGTAAACCTCGCACAAAAGTTGTGCAAAAAGTTCAAGAAAATCAAATTCAAACATACGCCAATGGCTTAAAATGAATTCGCTGATGCTCTTTCTACCATAGCATCCATGATATAGCATCCCGATAACAGCCACATTGACCCGCTTGACAAAAGAACAGCCTTATGGAAAACCTTGGTACACTGATATAAAGATGTACTTTGAAAAAAGAGAATATCCTGAAAATACCACGAGTAATCAAAAGAAAACCATTTGGAGAATGGCTAATGGATTCTTTCTAAACAAAGAGATACTCTACAAAAGAATGCCACATCTTGGATTACTCATATGTGTGGATACTACAGAGGCCTTGAAATAGATAGAAGAAGTACATGTTAGGACTTGTGGGCTTCACATGAATGGGTTCGTTCTAGCTAAGAAGATCTTGTGAGCAGGCTCCTACTGGATGATAGTGGAAACCAACTGCACTAAGTTCATACAAAGATGTCATCTATACGAAATCCACGGAGACCTTATCAGGGTCCTACCGAGTGAATTTAATGTCACGAGCTCACCTTGGCCTGCCAGGGGCATGGATGTCATTGGACCCATCGAACAGACCGCATCTAATGGACACCGATTCATCTTGGTCACCATAGATTACTTCACCAAGTGGATGGAAAGGACATCACACTAATCAGTGACAAAGAAACCGGTAGCTGATTTCGTGGGAAACAATATCATATGCCGATTCGGCAAACCAGAGTACATCATAACAGATAATGGAGCAAATTTAAGCAGTCATTTGATGAAAGACATTTTTGAACAATTCCGAATAACCCATCGAAACTGTACCACCTACCGACCATAAATGAATGGAGCCATTGAAGCAGCCAACAAGAATATCAAGAGGATATTAAGGAAAATGACAGACAATTACAAGTGTTGGCATGCACAATTGCCCTACGCATTGCTGGGATATTGTACGACAGTAGGGACATCAACAGACCCATACTTACTTGTCTATGGTACCAAAGCAGTCATACCTGCCGAGGTGGAAATACTATTACTCAGAACCATTCAAGAAGTAGAGTTGGATAATGCCGAATGGGTCCGAAACTGATACGAGCAACTAGCTTTGATCGACGAGAAAAGAATTATCGTCGTATGCCACGACTAATTATACCAACATAGAATGGCTTATACCTTCAACTAGAGAGTCAAATGATGACTTTTTCAAATAGGACAACTGGTACTTAAGCGAGTGTTCTCACACCAAAACGAGTACAAATGAAAGTTCACACCTAACTAGCAAGGCCCATACGTGGTTAACAAGGTGCTTTCCGGAGGAGCGGTGACCATAGCTGAAATGGACGACCAAGAATGGCCCAAAATAATAAACTCAGATGCAATCTAGAAATATTACGCGTGAAGACACGCTTTTCAATTTGTAATCATACTTTTGCTTGTAATCACTACATTAAGATCTATCTCATATGGTAGGGATACATAGATAAACCATATCGGATTTGGTTTGAATAGATAGAAAAAACAAATGATTTTCTTGTAATATGAACTACGCAATAACGTGATTTCCCAAGGTGGGATACGTAAACAGTCCATATAGGACTCGGTCACATCATAAAGAATAAAAATCATCAGTCAATTATTTTTCTAAACTACGGTCAATCTGATTTCTGCTGCGACAGGACACGTAGGAGATTCTCAAGCTAGGCCGTACCAATAAAAAAACTCGAGAAACTCCTAGGAAGCCACATGGATAGAATTTTTGAGATAGAGCTCAAAAAAGTCCAAAAATTCAAAAACAGCACCAGAGTCAGCGGAACCATACTTGCAACTGCGGCAGAATTTTTTAAAGGATCTCAAAAATTCCTTCACAACACATCGGCACAAGAGTCAGCCGACCCAAACCTTCAACTGAGGCAGAATTGTTTGAGAGGATCTAAAAAATTCCTTCACAACATATCAGCGCAAGAGTCAGCCGAACCATACCTACAACTAGGAAGAATTTTTTAGAGGGTCTCAAAATTTCCTTCACTACAGATTTGACACAAGTGTTCACCTACATAAACCTAAAACTGGGGCAAAATTTTTTAGAGGGTCTCAAAAATTCAAATGGATAAAGCCAGAGTTCTGCCACAAGATATTGCGGACAGTTAAGGATCCCCGCTCAAATGCACATGTAATAACGATAACATGTCCTTCGGTACGCATACTCCTTTTGCCTATACTCTGAGCTACAAGAAGCTTTTCCTCAATCAGTTTCACCTTACCTAAGAACTCTCTCAACAATTCGGCACTCGAAGGTCTCACCTCAAATGGAGTCGTATCAATGCTCAAGTCATAACTTTTGTTGTAGGCGAACTCAGCCAAAGGTAAGAATTGGTCCCAATGACCACCAAAGTCGATCACACAAGCTCGCAACATATCCTGAGACACCTGAATGGTCCTCTCAGACTGACCATCAGTCTGCAGGTGAAAAGTTGTACTAACTCAAACTCAGTCCCCAATTCCTTCTGTAAAGTCCTTTAGAAATGGGAGGTGAACTGAGTAGCTCTATCTGAAATGATATAAGTGGGCTCACCATGTAATCTGACGACCTTTGTAATGTAGATCCTGGCCAACTTCTCCATGTTTTAGGTAGTCTGAACTGGAATGAAGTGCGTAGACTTAGTCAACTTACCAAATGGCATCAAACTTTCCTAAAGTCTTCGGTAGACCAAGCACAAAATCCATAGACATGCACTCCACTTTCGACTCGGGAATGGGCATCCTCTGAGTCACACCACCTGGTCGCTGATGCTCATACTTTACCTATTGGCAATTCAAAAAATGAGATGCGAAGTCCACTATATCCCTCTTCATCCTACCCCACCAGTATTGTTGTCTCAAGTCACGATACATATTTATAGCACCAGGATGAATGGAGTATCAGGAACTATAGGCCTCTTTCAAGATCAACAAAATCAAACCACTAACTTTAGGAAGGCAAACATGCCTTTTAATCCTCAAAATACCCTCATCATAAGAAATTGCTTCCTTAGCTTCCCCACTTAGCACTTTATCCCGAATTTTACACAATTTCACATCCTCAAACTGCTGGGCCTTAATCTGCTCCAAAAGAGACAGCCTAGCCGCAACACGACCTAGAACCTTGCCAAGTTTTGAAATATCATGTCTCACCATATTATGAGCTAAATACTGAAACTCCATGGCTAAAGGATGCTCTCCCACGATCAAACGCACCAAGCTACCCACACTCACTGCCCTTCGGCTCAACGTATCAGCTACCACATTAGCCTTTCCCAAATGATAAAGAATGATCATGTCATAATCCTTGAGCAACTCTATCCATCTATGCTATCTCGAATTGTGATCCCTCAGACTGAACACATGCTGAAGACTTCGATGATCCGTGAATACCTCACAATGGACTCCATACAGGTAATGCCTTCAAATCTTCAAAGAAAAGACTATTATCGCCAACTCTAAGTCATGAGTGGGGTAGTTTTTCTCATGGACCTTCAATTACTTCGAAGCATACGCGATCACCTTACCCTCTTGCATTAACACGTAACCCAAATCAATACGAGAGGCATCATAATAAACAGTAAATTCTTTAACCTCCACATGTAAAGCCAAAATCGGATCTGAAGTCAATAAAGCCTTGAGATTTTGAAAGCACTCCTTACCCTCATTGGACCATTGAAAGGACACATCCTTCTGAGTCAAACGGGTCAAATGAGAAGCAATAGAGCAGAATCCCTTTATGAACCGACAATAGTAACTCGGTAAGCCTAAGAAACTTTGAATCTCCGTCACCGAAGTAGGCCAAGCTCAATCACGAACTACCTCAATCTTCTTGGGATGAAAAATAATCCCATCCTTAGACACAACATACCCTAAAAAATGCCACGGAACTGAGCCAGAACTCACACTTTGAAAACTTGGCATACAACTTCTTCTCTTTCAACAACCCAAGAACTATCCTAAAATAGGTCTCATGCTCTTCCTTACTATGAGAGTACACCAAGTTGTCATTGATAATCACTTCACGGACAAATCCAAGTAAGGTTTGAAGATCCCATTCATCAAATCCATGAACATTGCAAGGGCATTGGTTAGCCCGAAAGACATCACCAAGAACTCATAATAATCATAATGGATCCTTACGACTGTCTTTGGAATATCCTCGGCTTTAATATTCAATTAGTGGTAGCCCGATCTCAAGTCGATATTAGAAAAGACCAACGCAACGTGAAGCTAATCAAACAAGTCATCGATAAGGGGTATCAGACACTTGTTCTCAATTGTAACCTAGTTCAATTGCCAATAATTGATACACATCCACATAGAACCATCATTTTTCTTTAGGGACAACATAGGATCAACCCACAGGGAAACACTGGGTCTGATGTACCTCTTACTCAGCTAGTCTTGGAATTGCTCCTTTAACTTTGCCAGAAACATATGGTAAGGTGAAATAGAAATAGGTCGAGTTCCTGGCTCCAAGTCGATGTAAAATTCAATATCACGATTGGCCAGCACACCAAGTAAGTCTGTGGGAAAGACCTCTGCAAACTCGCTAACTACCGAAAAAGACTCCAAGGAAGGAGTATCCACACTCGTATCCTGGATATGCGCCGAATACGCCAAACACCTCTTATCCAAAAAATTTTGTGCCTAAAGGAAGGATATAATCTCCTTAGGAGCAAGGCTAGTAGTTCCCTTCCACTCTAATCTCGGGATGCCTAGCATAGCTTATGTGACTATCTTGGCATAATAGTCTAGAATCGCGTGGTAAGGAGATAACTAGTTCATGCCCCAAATTATATCAAAGTCCACCATACTAAAGATCACCAAGTCTACCCAGGTATCATAACCCATAAAAGTAACAACGCATGATCGATAAACTCTATCTACCACAGAATCTCTGACCATAGTAGAAACACGTATGAGCACATCAAGAATATCAAAAAGCATACTCGAACCAATAGAGAAATCTGTAGATACATATTAGAAGCTAGAACCCGGATCAAATAATATCAAGGTTGTTAGATGACAATCGAAAATAGTACTTATAATGACGATATTAGAGGCCTTTGCCTCTGGTCTCGCAGGGAAAGCATAGTCAAGAAACTCGTCCGCCATCGAACTGTGCGCCTACCTGGCCACCCTGGCTAGATTGATATACCCCTCTCACATACTGTGAACTGCCCCTACTGAGGTGATGACCACCTCGCCCAGACTGGTACCCTCTTGTGCGAGGCAGTGATCCACCTCTGCTTGAAAATCCACCTTGGCTAACTGATGGTGCCGGAGTTTTAGGGGTCTGAAACCTGGAACCCTATTGGGCCCAACCTTTTCTAGGTCTAGGTCACTCTCTAACATAGTGTCTGGGGTCATCACATATAGAACAAGCTCTCTGAACCTAGGGCTGAGCCACTGAAACTGAAAAACCAGATTATCTACCACGGTCTAAAGGTCGATAATAGGAACCTCGAGAAGTCTGCCTAGTACTGAGTCCACTCTTCCCAAAGGGGATACTTGATGATATTTAAAGTGCTGACTGAATAGGGCGGCCAGAATATTACAGATAAAGCCAGCCTGACTGGCCTGCACCGCTCAAAGTAGAACCACCGCAACAAACAGAACCACTGAAATTGCGAAAATGACGGACCCTCTTGTCATTACCCCCTCCATAAACTTGAATCCTAACAGACTCGACATTTGTAGCATGATCCATTATCGACAAAAATGAAGAACCCATAGCCCCAAGCTGAAGACAAGACAGCTTCAATGAAAGCACTAATTCTCTGACAAATATCCTCACCCTCTCTGCCTTAGTGGGAATCAGCTGAACAACATAATAGGCGAAGGAATAAAACTGGTCTCGTACTCAGTGACAGACATACCCCTCTGCTCTAAGTCATTTATCTTATCTCTTATGCGATCTCTGAAAGTACCAGGGACGTACTTCTCTAAGAATGCTTGATAAAACTCGATCCAACACAAGGGAGGTGACCTAGGTGGTCGACACTTAACATAATACCTACACCACATCTTCACGTCCCCACGTAACTTGAAAGAGATGTAAGCAATCCTATGAGACTCAACTATACCTAGCTTATGGAGCCTCTCATGACTGTCCATAATAACCTCGTACGCAACCTCTCCAAGTGTACCAAAGAAATCCTATGGCTTCATCTTGATGAACCTACCAAGCAAATCTAGCTCCCGAGCAGTCATAGTCACACTAGCAACAGGCCTAGGAATGAAAGCAGGTGCTGGGGTCTCCTCAATACAGGAAGCCACCATAGCAGCAGCCTGCGCCCTATGAGTCTGATACTGCTCTGGTGCTTGTCCTCCCGCTCTAGTCTGAGACCCTCATAGAGTATCTGAAAGTGCTCCCACCCGGTACAAACGCTTAAGAAAACTCAATATATGAACCATGGTGTCCTGGAGAACAGGAGTAAAAATCATATCGGGATGAGACTGGGCTGGTCCCACCTCCCTCTCATCTATCGGCTCATGCTCTGGTTGAACCTATGGCTCTGGAGATAAAGATCTGGCACGGGTCTTACCAACCTCAGGGGCCCGGCCTTTAGCCGGTGCTGCACCTTAGCCTCTGCCTCTGAAACAGCCTCTCGCTCGGCCTCGACCTCATTCTCTGGATCTAGGATTGGACTCGACCACCTCATCCCTCGGAATAGTCGCACGGGTCCTCACTATATGTGAGAGAGTAGAAGTGAATTCAGACACCAATTCGAACATTTTAGATACCAAAGAAAGAATTGGAAATTTCCTAAATGTCCTATAGCCTCTCGCAGATAAGTACCAAGCTCATCGTACCGATCCGCACGACTCTACTAGACATGCTCTTATACTTGTGAGACTGGTAACCTAAGGCTCTGATACCAACTTTGTCAGGGCCCAACTATCCCCCCTGGTGTGGTTTTGTATTGTGAGTAGAGTCTTAAAATACTTTAGTAGATGAGAAAAAAATATTATAATAGCAGAGGAAGGATATCTTAGTAGTTTCATTGCATTATAAGTGCAAAATACTTTAGTAGTAGTTTTGAGTTGTGAGTGTAAAATTATTCTGGTAGTTGTATTGTGTTGTTAGTACAATGGTTTTTTGAGTTCGCTGTCGAAGGCAATTTGTTGCGAGGGACGCCTTTGTGAGCCTCCAACACCCCCTTGTAGGAAGACATTTGTATGAAGCAATTCAATCTCTAATGAAGTAAGTTTGCGTGAGCAATTCGATCTCTATGAAGGTACATTTGCGCCGGTAATTCAATTCTCTACCAAGGTAATTTTCCTTTGCTAGTATTTTAGTTCTATCTCTGTTGTGTCTTTTACCGTCTCTACGAGTCCCGGTAGCCCTCTCAACCCCTGTGGTACTATTCCCTTATTCTCTAGTACATCATCATGCACTATGCTTTGTTTTTTAGACTTTTAAATGTCTTCCATCGTAAAACTTTTGTTTGGATGTAATTTACTTTCTTGTTTAGGTGTGACACTTGTACTATGTGTTGTAAATAGGTGTAGTACGCGTAGTAGTTTTCCACTTCTATAAATAGGAGCCTTGTATGTAGATGAAAGACATCCAATTTCCAAGTTAGCTCTCTCTTTGTAAAAATGTTTGTGCAATAAAAGATGTCTTCTTCTAGCTAAGTATATTATAGTTTCTTCCTTCAAATGGTGGGAGATATGGCTGGTTTTGTATTGAGAGTAGAGTCTTAAAATACTTTAGTAGATGAGAATAATTATTATAATAGTATAGGAAACATATCTTAGTAGTTGCATTGCATTATATGTGCAAAATAGTTTAGTAGCAGTTTTGTGTTGTGAGTGTAAAAATATTCCGGTAGTTGTATTGTGTTGTTAGTACAAGGGCTTCCGGAGTTCACTGTCGAAAGCGATTTGTGGGGAAGGACTCATTTGTGAGCCTCCAGCACCCCCCCCCCCCCTTATAGGAAGATGTTTGTGCGAAGCAATCTCGATCTCTATCGAAATAATTTTGCGCGAGCAATTCGATCTCAACGAAGGTACTTTTGCGCCAGTAATTCAATTCTCTACCAAAGTACTTTTCCTTTTCTAGTATTTTAGTTATATCTCTGCTTATACTTTTACCATCTCTGCGAGTCATGGTACCCCCTCTCAACCCCTCTGGTATCAGAGCCAATCCTATCTATTTGGAGGAGGAAGCGACTTTAAGAAAAGAATAATGTCTAAGTTGGATAGCTCTCTAGGCGCACGTTAATCCAAGGTAGGGTACGTTGCACCACGATGGCTAAATGGCAGAAACAAGGCCCTATGACAATCACCACTACGACGACAATGGTAACACCGGCAAGTGGAATCCTGCAACCACTAGCTTCATTAACCTTTGGAAGCTTCTTATCCTCTCAATTTCAACCCATAGAAGAGGAACAGGACTATGAATGCCTGACAAATTTGACAAACCCAAATGATGGAAAACGACCAAATACTACAACAACGGCTATCCCAAGGAGACTACAGTTCTCGGAAGTTAGTTGTACGACAGTACCGGTGACGAAGAACCCTTCCTCCCCATAAAAGGAAGAGGAATATCCACCACCCAACAATTGTAGCTAGCAGATGGGAAGAGCTTTTAAGTATATTCCACCGGCCCAACACAATGGTAATTTTGTTGTTAAAATTGAAGAAGATGATATAAAAGATAGGGAAAATTATTGGTCTGCTTCTTTGATTGTCTATGTTTTGGGTGATACACCATTTGAAGGATCGATGGAATCCTATGTGTCAACTGTGTGGAACTTTTTATGAAAACCCCAAGTCCTTCTTCATTATGAAGGTTATTTGATATTTAGATTTAGCCCTGTTGCTGAAAGGGATTTAGTTCTAGAGTCTGGACTATACACATAATAACAAGCCGTTTATACTGAAACACTGGGAAAGGGATTTTGATTTCGGTCCTACTTGCATCTGTAAAATTCCCCTATGGGTTAAATTCCCAGGTCTCCCTGTTGGTTATTGGTCTACTGAAGACCTTAGCAAAGTTGCTAGTGTGATTGGTAAGCCATTATACAAAGACACATTTACAGTTGAGTTTGATAAGATCTCTTATGCAAGGGACTTGATTGAAACTGACATATCCAAACCATTACCTAGCAGCATTAAAATGGAAACCCAGCAGGAGTGTATCACCAATCTGTATCATATGATTAGAGGCCCACTTTTTGCAACCATTGTGTTAAGTTTGGTCATCAATCTAAGAAATGTTGGAGACCAGAGACACAGACTCAAGCTGGGAATGAATTAAAGGTACCTCAAAAGTGAAGAAGGAGAAGGAGGAATCACAAATAGGCCCAGGAATGGAAACAAAGATCAAATGAAGGGAACCTTGTACAACCAAATAAAGTTGAACCTGGTATAGTAACATCTAATGAAAGTGGAAAGGAAGTAGCCCAACCTGCTTCCTCTGAAATGGTAATAAAGAGCACAGATCAACCAGTTGGAGTTGCACACCATGGTACTGATAGAAATCAAGGAAAGGAACTTGCTATGGCAAATGTGACAACTGGGAACCCCTTTGGAGTTCTGAATGACTTGGAAGCTAGCACCTCAACTGCAGTTGGCATTGCTACCCAGTTCAACCCCCCATGATCATCAGTACTTGAAATACAAGGGGCCTAAACCAGGCCCATAAATAGAAAGAGTTGAAGCTGTTTCTGAAAAAAAAAGGTTGAATTGTTTGGCTGTGTAGAGACAAAAGTTCAGGAAAGAAAATCCCAGAAAATTATACAAAATACAGCAAGAGATTGGCATTGTTTTTGTAACTATCCTATGGGTTTGAATGGAAGAGTATGACTACTTTAGACGAGACACATGAATGTGCAAATCTTGTAGGTCTATGAACAGTTCATTCATTGCTCAGTCACAAACCATGCTACTCAATTTTCTGCAATGGTAACAGTAGCCTATACAAGAAATGAACAATAATAAAGAGATTGCTATGGCAAGAATTACAACTTATGGGGGCACAAATCCAAGTTTCTTGATTGTTGAGTGGGGACTTTAATAATGTGCTATCAACAAAATACAAAATTGGGCAACCTGTGACTCAGGCTGAACTTCAAGGATTCCAGGACTTAGTAGTAAACTTGCAGCTGACTACTCCTAGAGCCAATGGATGCTACTTTACTTGGTGTAAAAAACAAGCAACAAACAGTAGGGTATATAGTAAGATTGATTAGGAACTAGGCAATTATTAGTGGATGCAAGAGTACAACAATGTTGAGGCTGAATATTTGAACCCTAGGGTGTCTGATCATTCCCCAATTCTGATACAATGTTGGAAGCAGGTCAACCTCCACCCCAAACCATTTAAGTCGTATGCAACTGTCATGGAGCACCCTAGATTTAGTAATTTAGTAGCACAAGCCTGGCAAAATTAAGTACAAGGGGATGCTATGACTGTAGTATGGCTTAAACTGAAGAACTTGAAAACTGAACTGAAAGATTTAAACAATGTTATGGCTTCTTATGCTGAAAAATTAAACAGAGCTAGACAACACCTTGAACAAGTATAAGAAGCAATCTCTCAGCATCCTCTATGTCAAAGACTATTTGATCAAGAAAAGGAATTGCTTATGGAGGTTGAGAAATAGAGTAAGGTAGAAGAGAACGTCTTAAGATAGAAGTCAAGGGCATTTTGGATTGATAGTGGGCATGCAAACACTAAATATTTCCATGCTCAGCTTAAAATCAGATCTAGTAGGAATGCTATCACTACCATCTATAATGGGAATGGAATAAAACTCACTAATCCATATGATGTAGAGGCTGAATTTGTGAACTTCTTTAAAGACCATGTGGGATCCAGAAATGAAACCATGCCTTGCCCCAATACACTAGTAACTGCACAAAGACCATGCTTGACAATGGAACAGAAACAACATGTAGTCCAAGCAGTCATAAGATAAGAGATCACAAATGCCATTAAAGATATGCCTAGTGACAAAGCACCAGGGGTAGATGGATTTCCCATTGAGTTCTTCACCAGACAATGGTCCATAGTAGGAGAAGAGGTATACAAAGCTATGCTACATTTCATCAACACAGGCAAAAGAAATCCTGCTTGGAATGCAACTACAGTTACTCTAGTACCTAAAGTCTCCTCCCCTACACAGGTGAAAGATTTTAGGCCCATTACCTGTTTCTCTACTCTTTATAAGATTGTTGCTAAGGTATTGACTGCTAGGATAAAAGGTGTAATTTAAGGAATTGTTGGCTACTCCCAATCAGCCTTCATAGAAGGCACAAGTATTATTGATAACATATTATTTAGTCATGAACTGTTCAAGGGGTATACAAGAAAGGGTATGTCAGCCAGGTGTGTGCTAAAAGTGGATATGAGAAAGACTTTTTTTTAATCAAATTATGCTCTAACAGGACAAGCCTGTTAGAACTTTTTATTAATAAATACATAATTTAAAGAAACAGTCTATTATAGCATGTCTATAATATGAACTAGCTAGTATTAAAAAAATAAAGAGTTGTCCTATATGACCAGTCCTATCCTGTATGCTTAAGCTAGTATTCCATTTAATATCCTGATGTATCAGCTTTGATGTTTGACCCAATCTGTGATAACACCATATGATTATCCATACATGTAGCATCATTGTTAATTGTCAAGCTGCTGAATCCTCCTTGTTCTAATCCTCAGTTGAGGAAGTTGTGATTTGTCCATGTTGAGAATTCTTCTTCCTTCTAATGGCATGAGTATAAATTCATGTACTTTGATCTCTGAATGATCCAAAGTTTGATTTGCTAGAAAATCTGCCAGCTTGTTGCCTTCCTTGAAAACATGAGTGATCTGCACCTGTACTGCTCTCGTGTCCTATTTGATCTCTTCAATATGATCTCTCAGTTCCCATGGAGTGATCCATGAATCTTGTAAGATGTTTTGGAGGACAAGAGAATCAGTCTCAAGTTGAACCTGTTGAATGTTGTGTTCTCTGAAGTACTTCAGTGCCTGTTTTATGGCCACAGCTTCAGCTTCCATGTTTGTTGCTATTCCCATTACCGTGCTTCTGTATAAACCAAATCTCCACTGCTATCCCTGATGCTGAATCCATATGAACTAATCCCAGGATTGCCTCTGCATGCCCCATCGGTATTACATTTTAATCTCCCTGAAGGTGGCATTCTCCACAACACCTTAGCATAATAAACTTTTGGTTTATATCTACTAAATTGCTGATGCATATTTTCCAAATCATTAGATAAATTCTGCATCCATGGGAATCTCTTTCTTGCTAGTTGATGTATGATGTGTTGTACTTCTTGTTTCAGTCTATAGAGAGTAACTGATCCTCCATGCTTAATGGAGTTTCTTCTTTTCCATAATGACCACATGATCACTGTTGGCATTGCTCTATAAATAGATTGCAATTTTGGTTTTGTCTCAGCAGTCCACCATGCCATGATTATTTATTGTAAACCAACTCCATCTGTGAGGATACCTGTACAAGAAGCAAAAAACTTCCATAACTTGACAGCTATGAAAGAAGTTAGAAATAAGTGAGCTACAGTTTCCTCCTTATGCTCCTCACAGCACCAGCATCTTGATGGTATATTGATCATCATTCTTTTCAATATATAATTTGTGCAGATTTTCCCTTTCCACACCCTCGAAATAAAGAAACTTATCTTTATTGGCAACCCTTTCTCCCACATGATTCTATAGCTGGTTTGTTTGCTCTCTCTATGCATTAAAAATTCCCATGCAGATTTAACTGAGAATTTGCCACTTGTTTCCAACATCCAACATGGTTCATCATCTTCTTTTCCCTCTAGAACTTTGATATTATCCTTGATATGCCGAGTTAATTCTTGATCTAGAGTATGTATTAACACTTCCATGTTCCATTCACCATCCTTCACAAACTGTCTAACCTCTATCTCTTCTTCTCTAGCAGCATCAGGAGTGATATAATATAGTGTCCCAAGCCTTGTCCAATTCTCATACCAGAAGCTTGAAGTTCCATTTCTCAAATACCAAAATATCTGTGGCTCAACTGCATCTCTTATGATCACCATCTTCTTCCAAATGTGAGAACCTCCTCTATCTACTGCCATAGCAGGATGCCATTTCTTGCAGTATTTGTTCAGCATGTTGCTACTCCATAAGCTTCTTCCACATCTGAAATTCCACTACAACTTAGAAAATAGTGCATTGGATATATCAGTTAATGATCTAAGACCAATCCCTCCTCCATCCTTTGGTAGACATAATTTTTCCCATGCCATCCAGTGTTTGCTTTTCACCCCCACAGTATGGCTCCAAAAGAATTTTGAATATATCTTGTGAAGCTGTTTTATCACCCCAGAAGAAGGATTCAAAGCTGACAGTAAAATACATAGGCATGGTTTGTAACACATGATTAACAAGCGCATATCTGCCTCCAAAAGATAACAGTCTGTTTTGCCAGGAGAGAATCCTCTTCATCACTTTTTTGATCAAATCCTCATAATATATCAGCTTCCTTCTTTCATAAAACACTGGATATCCTAAATATGTGAAAACAAAGGATCCATTTCTCATATTAGTATGTTTTTTGATCTTGTTATTAACTCTGGCAGATACCTTATGATGAGTATAGTAACAACTTTTATCAGTATTGAGCAGTTGTCCTGATGCCTTCTCATACTTCCTCAACCTCTTCATCATTTTATTTAATGAATATCCATCCCCAGAACAGAATAGGATTGTATCATCAACATATGATAGATGAATGATTTGAGGACTCCATTTTTGGCCTTCCATAGCCTATGAACCTTGGCTTCTCATTTAGCTTACTCAGGCTCCTTGTTAAGCCTTTTGCTACTATAATGACCAGTGTAGGGGAAAATGGATCACCTTGCTTTATCCTCTACTTGATCTGAAACAGCCACGACTTTGACCATTGATCAATATTGAATACCAGTTGTTTGACAACAATCTCCATACCAAATCAATGATAACATCTCCAAATCCAAACTGTCTTAGTACTTTGGTCAAAAATATCAAAGAGAGCCTATCATATGCCTATGCAATGTCTAATTTGATCACCACATTAGTAGTTTTAGCTCTCAAATTGATATCTCTGATGATCTCTTGTGCCAGTAATACATTTTCCGCAATGCTCCTTCCCTTGACAAATCCTGTCTGATTATAAGAGATAGTACCAAGAAGAACCTTAGTCAATCTATTATGCAACACTTTTAACAGTATCTTATTGGAGAAGGAGCTGAGACTGATAGGTCTCATATCACTGAAATTATTAATCACCTCCTTCTTTGGCAATAAAACTAGGTTAGTACGTGTGATGAATTATGGTATCTCAGAACCACAAAAGAATGCTCTAACCATTTGAACTACATCTATCTTGATAATCTCCCAACACTTCTGATAGAAGTGTCTTGTGAATCCATCAGGCCCTCTAGCACTATCCCCATTGAGCGATAACATAGCTTCTTTTACTTCACTTTGAGATGGCAACTCCTCTATATTATTTTGTTGCTTTTCAGTAATCAGCTTCAGCAATCCATAATCACCTCCTGAGTTTTCTTCACTAAACTGTGACTCAAAGAACCTGATTGCCTCATAACCAATATCTGCTTCATTTTCCAGCCAAGTACCATATGGATCTTGTATTCTTTTCAAGGCTAATTTATTCCTTCTGCCCCTCACATATGAATGAAAGAATTTAGTATTTCTATCCCCATCATTGAACCATTTCATACCAGCTTTCTGCTTCCAGTATTCTTCCTCCAAGTGTAAAAATTTGGTTAATTCAACCTGTGCTTCATGTAGCAGCATTCTATTATCCTTTGAAGCATTAGTTTCTAACGGTAACTCATTCACTTTTATAGTATCTTCAATAGTGGCAATCTGCTGAAATATATTCCCATAAGTGTTCCTGCTCCATTGAACCAGCGCTCTTTTAAGTTTCTTTAACTTGTGATGAAATACATAAAATGGATTTCCACAGAAATTAGCAGTCCAGATCTCTTTTACCACCTCCATAAATGTATGATGATTTGTCCAGAAGTTAAGAAACTTAAAATATGTGATAATATGATGTGCATTGCTGTTACACTCCAGATGTAATGGTGCATGATCAGAACCATGGCTGACCATATGACTCACTGCTGTGGATGGCATGATGTCTAGCACATGCTGGTTCACCAAAATCCTATCTAACCTTTTGAATATGCAATCTTCTTCACTCCTCCCATTCCACTAGGTGAATTTGCTTCTAGAGAATCCTACATCAATCAAACCACAACATTGTATACAGTTAAAAAAATCTAATGTCTTATTGGATGAGACTAGAAGACACCTTGTTTATTCTCATGAGACTATGACATTAAAATCCCCTCCTATTATCTAAGGAAGGTCATGATGATTTGCTAACTTCACCATAGATTCCCACAACTCTTCCCTCTCCTCTCTATCACATTTAGCATAAACTATTGATACCAGCACTGATTGATTCGTGGATGAGTGAGTTAGTTGCAGAGTAACTTGTTGTTCTTATTCAGAGATAACTACACCAAGCCATTCATCTATCCAAAGATCCAAATCTTTCCTAGACAATTCACCTTGCAATTCTGATAGCCTAACTTGCTTTATACTCTTGAATAGTAATAGGATCTTGAAATGGTTCCATTAGGCCAATGATAGAATAATGATGTCTCCTCTTTAGTTCAATTAACCTCTCAAAAGATGGCTGAGTGTTAACTGACCTAATATTCCAAAGTAAAGCTTTGTCTATCATTGAGAATTATTGGATTTGTTCTCACTCCTCCTTGTTGAAACTCCTATAGCTGGAACACTGGTATTTCTGTTAGGTTTTTGCTTGTTTGTTGCCTGCTTCAATTTCTGCACACTTCTAGGAGATAAATCTTCCTCCTGTGCTATATCATCAATATTCTGAGTCAAATCTTCCTTCTCTTGGATATTATGATCAACTTGTGCTTCTACCTCATCTTGTTTTCCATATTGTGCACTCTCTACTGGTTCGACAGGCAAATTGCCAGAATTGTCACTCTCTGGTGTCCTTGCGATTTCTTTTCCTTCTTTATCCTCTAATCCCTGAACTGATATAGGAGTATCATCTTGATATGAAACATTCTGCAGCACTTCACCTGATTTATCTTCTTCCAAACCTTTCTCCAAGTTTTGTTGAGTAAGGTGTCACCAGTTTCTTCTGAATCATGTTCCCTCTCTTCTCTAATTGGAGTACCTAGTTTAACCTTAGACACCTATTGAGAAAATATCTCCCCTTTATCATTGAGTTGTTTACCAAAGTTCTTCTCAATCCATGCCTTTGCTGATATCCTCTCCACCTGATTAGATTCTTCCATCTGCTTTTCCTTGCCCTTATCATTAGTGTTTACATTTTTTTTGCACTATAACAACCCGATTAGAAGCATCAACAACCTTTTCTTCTACCATCATTTCATCTGAAGACTTTTGCATATCAGTCAATTCTATTATATCCTCATCTGTGTTCTGTAATGCTTTTTATTGATTAGTTTGCAAAGTTTGATTCTCCTTTGGTTTCCAAGAATTTTCATCATATCTACCTCTATAAAATTACCTTTCATTCTTTTGTTTTCCCTTCTTCTCCTTGAATCCACCATTATTAGTAACCTCTGTAGGCCGCGCCTTGTCTACTGCTTCCTTCCCTTTCATTGTGTCAGCATTAGGCCCTTTGTGTTCATTACCCTTAGACTTGCTGTTTTTTGCATTGCTTTGATCCCTCTTCTTTCTTTGATCTTCCTTACTATTTTCCTCATGTTCTTTGTCTGAACTTTCTTTCTCCTGCTTAGGATATAATTCTAGATGAATAACATAACAGTTTTGCTCATTATGCCCTTGAAGTTTGCAGTTTTTGCAATACTTAGGGACATAATTATAATTAATCTTTATCCATTTGTCCACAATCTCCCCAGTACTCTTCTTCTTCATCCCTATATTGATTCTCTTTGGAAATTCACCAAGCAGGTAAACTTCTACCTTCACTCTCGCGCAGCTTGGCCTGGTTTTGTTAGCTGTAGCCATATCAACTTGTAGGGACTTTCCAATAGCAGATGCTAGTGAAAAAACTGCCTCTTTCACAAAATCATTTGGAGGTAATGATATCCATGTAATTGCAATCTTCATATCTTTCTCTGGATCAAGCCATGGATCTCATTTGAACGTACGCATGAGCTATCACCAGTTCTTATGCGTAATATAATATGCATGTTTGGACAATAATGTCACATAATCTTCAAAAGAAGGAGCACGTATTAGTACATACCTATTGCTCAACAACCTGATAATACAATCTCCTTTCAATCCACACTGTTTTGGGATTAGGATTCTCAAATCTTTCATATCAGGCCATCCATATAAGAACGTCCCAACAACAGCATATTGTAGTTTTTCCTTAATAATCATCTGCTCAATCTCCTCTTCATCCCATACTACCACGGGCTCCCTATGCAAATACGTGACCTTTTTCATGGGTAGTGTAGGACTGTACGTTGTAGTAGAAGTTGTTGGATTAAGGGTTGTTGCATATGTTTGGTTCGGTAAAAGGTGCGTAGGTTGTGGTGGTGATGCTTTATTAGACCGGACAACCAAAATGGGCGGCTGTCTAGTGGACGGAGAGGCCATTGCCGCCATGAAAATGGTGGAAAGTATTAGGGTTTCGGCTAGTTTTAGGGTTTTTTGTAAAGAGAGTTAAGTATTCCCGACTTCATGAACTTTAATTTAAGTGACAAGTGATCTGAGAAAGTCTTATCATACCTTGGATTGGTTTTTTCTGAAGACAATGCTGATAGACCTTGGCTTCCTACAGAAATTTGTAGGTTGGGTAATAGAGTGTGTTGAAATTGTCTCCTAATCCTTAGTAATTAATGGGGGTCTGACAACATCTTTTCAAGCTAAGGGGGGTATCAGACAAGGGAACCCTATGTACCTTTAACTGTTTGTTCTTGGTATGGAATGCCTCCAGAGGGAGATGACAAAATGAGCAAGGAATCCAGGATTCAACTTCCATCCAAGATACAAGAGATTAGGAGTTATACACATTTATTTTGCTGATGATTGACTCAAGTTTTATAGTGCTAACTTGAGATTAGTGACTTTGCTACAGGAAAGTAAAGGGGTATGTTATGTGTCGGGTGCGAATTATGGACGACGAGTTAACGATGGCTTAAAGAGGTTTTAGAGACAAGTGATAACGTCCCTTAGATTGGTATTGAGGGGTTAAACGAATGTTAAAAAGGTCCCATAAGGATTGGAGATCAAATGAGTCGACGAGAACAAGTTCCAGACAGCTGGACATTATACGGCCAGACATACTGGCCGTATAAAATACACGGACCGTATGTCCAACCGTAGGTTCATCCCAGAATGGCATACTTCACTGGACCAAACATACGGTCTAGACATACGGTCAGTGAAAAATATACGGACCGTATGTTGGTCCGTATGTTCTGGTCGGGACAGATTCTGAATTAATGTAAGGGACCTCTCTCTCATTTTATTTTCATTTCATTTCCACTCCACAAGTAAAGAAACCTCTAGAATATTCGCTCCACTCATCATCAATGTCACACCCCGACTTTACTAGGGTGTGATGGGCACCCGACCCCATATCTGGAGCCGAGCGAACCCGCTGACTCTTATCACATAGATGAACTCTTGTATCAATTAAGAAATAAATACATAGTAAGCTCTAATTTTTTTTCCATAAGTAATCTCTATCATCATATGGGACCCGCGACATGAAACGTAATAGCATTGTGACTGGTGAAGCCGTCTACTAAGCTGACACTCTATACTCATGACTCTGTCTGCAAAGTCTCTAACATAGAACAAAACATCATAGTATAGCACGCTGACTCGGCTACACTCCAGGGCCAAGTGGAGCTTGCCAACTTCGCTGGAACATCTTCTATAATAGCTTTTGCTCATCTGGGTGTACCTGCGCGGCATGAACGCAGCCCCCGAAGAAGAGGGGTCAGTACGAGTAATGTACTGAGTATGTAAGGCATGAATAGTAACATAATAAAGGAATATACAGTATGAATAATAACGGAATAGACATATGGAGATTATCCTGGGACAGATGTAACCTGTACATATGAATGCCTTTCTGCGGATTCCATGCATGCTTAGTTTCTTATTCATAAAAACGGTGCTTCTTCTTTACATATGCAGAAAACAGAACATTTTAGAAAACGGTGTTCTTTATTTACATTCACAGACGCCGAGTACATCGGCTCTCCCACCCCCCTCCCCAATAGTGTCCCAACATATTATATATATATATCACATATACAAACGCCGTATTCGGCTCTCCCATATCCCGCGTCCGGGCATCCCGCGTCCGGGACGAAATCCAGCTGAATCAGGTGGTGATATAACAGTGGCCCTTCCCCTTTTCCCCATATACATATACATATACATATTCACGTTCATACACATATGTTATACAATTGGCATGCATGAGAGCCCAAAGAAAATCATGTGTCCATCGGAGTGACGTAAGGTCGAAATCCTCCGATTACATTATGGAATACTCAGGTCACTTGTCTCACCTTGAAGGAACGATAATTATAAGGCGAGACTATCAACGAAAGATAACTTTAAGAGAGAGCATAGAATGAAATCTTGGACATTATAACTGCCAATTCATATGCTTTGAAGTCTTTTAGAAACTAGTGTCATAGCTAAGGAATAGAATTGAGGTTCAAGAACTAGTATAACACTTTCACATTCACATTAAATTCTTAGCTCAAGACTCTTAGTCATGGAATCATTCTTATCGTACTTATCATAGGCATATTCTCTTTCTTAACATCATCATTATCATTGTCATCATAGGAGTATCCTCGTTAGCACAGTTACAGTAATTGTCATTCGATGAACGGAATAAGGATCAAAAGTTTTCTTTGGATTCTGCTTCAAAATAAATCAAACGGAACAATAAGGAAAATCCGGGGACAATGGGCCCACCTCGGGTCAAATGAGGCGGCGTACCAAATTTACGTACATTACACTTCATGACGTCACTTGTGAGGGTTTTAGGGTAGTCGGATCTCATTGGTGCAATTTCTAGTTGTTTAGGTAGTTTCCCAACATTTGATAACATTTTGAATTCAATCTTACTGAATGAAAAAGGGCCAAATTCAATTTCGGATTTCTAGGGATAGGATCGTCCCCGAGGCCCGTATCCAATCCTATTACATCTAAGACATGCCAAAGAAGGAAGGGTAAACCTTACATACCTTTTCCGCTCCTTATGCAACTCCAATTTCGCGTTCCAAATCCGCCAAAATCTATAAATTGGTCATGTTTACCAAAACTTGATTAGAGCCTTTAGAAGTTGATTCTTTAAAGTAACACTTTATCTGCCGAAATTTCGGCAGCATTTCCCCTGTAAATACACCGTCTCCAAGACTCCAACTTAGCCAATTTAATCAACAACAATCAGGGAATTCAACCCGGCCAAACTATCAACAACAATGCCAACAATCATAATAACAATTTCAATTAACATACTACTTCCTTCAAGATTTTCCAACTCCAACAAAAACAATAACAATTAACAACACATTTCTCTTATTTTAGGTTCACAATTCTCATCAACAACTATGCATTGACAACCTTACTCATGCAATATAAGAATTCAAGCTAGCATCACATTATTTCTTCAATATTCCGATAACGATTACAACTTCATCTTAAATCACCAAACCTTCATTTTTCACCATGAAATTCACAATACAACAACTAAAACATTAAGTAGAATCAATTCACTACAACTTGCCAAAATATCACCATGTTCGGCCTCTACCACAACATGCATATTTTCATGAGTTTTCCGTTCATTTCTATACGTTACAACAACAACCAACATACTTCATAAATTAATCCATTCTTTCTATTCCACATAACATATGCACGGCCAACACACTACATACACACGGCCACCACACAACACCCTTAGTTTCATGAGTTTCATCTATTCCAACACATAATAACATGTTTCAACATCCATAAAACATACAGGAAAGGATTGAATCTTACCTTCTCCACTCTATTCTTCCACGCGGCTAGGAGTATCTCTTTGTAAAACGAATGGTTTTCTCATTCCAACAACTACTCCACGTTGACAAGGGCCTTCCAATTAGTAGAAAACTAGAAGAAAAATAATTTTCCATGATCAGATTTGAGGGGCAAGTTTCGGCCAGCCCTTGGCCGAACTCCCTCTCTCTCTTTTCTTTTTTTTTCCTTTCTTTCTCTTGATTTCTCTAGAACTTGAAATAATGTCTTGTGCCTCCTCTTATGCATTACACACACACACACACACACACACACACACACACACACACACATATATATATATATATATATATATATATATATTTATAGTAGCATGTGAGGGGCACATGCCCCTCTCTAGAATTTTCTCTTCTTTTTCCATTTTCCTTTTCTAGAGTTTTCTTGAAATTTAACAAAAGATGACCTAATTATTCTTGCCATGCAAGCTTTGACCACATGCATAATTCCCTTTTTTTTTTCCGGCCAATGTGGCCTTTTATGAATACCTTGTGAAATTATCATTTTGCCCCTAAGTTCCCACATTATTATCATGAACCCTTTCGCGAATTTTCCTTCTTACCCTTGGCCTTTCTCAACATTTCCATTCTACTAATGTTCGTAAATAATATTCACAACAACTTATACATTATAATAAATTTTTTGAAAATGGTCATTCCCTTTACTTCGTCACGACTACTTTGGGATATCCGAACGTATAAAATACGGGATATAACATCCTCCCCCCCTTTAGAACATTCGTCCTCGAATGTTCAATTGGTCTTATAGGGTGTCATAATATTTCGGGAGGATCCCTTTGTAGTCGTCCTTTCCTTCATGCTCACTCCTTATCCTCTACCTCATTCCTTTTATAATCGAACTTCTCGGTTTTTACAAGAATCTTCTTCCCGTGTCGTGGGTTTTCTACTTTGTTGGGCCAACGTATTATCCTTGTCTTTCTCAAATCATCTCTTTTCTGTTACTATTTCGTGACCATATCTTAGCAAAAGCCACACCTTCAGATTCTTACTACAACTATTCTTTAGTCTCTTTTTGTATCTCTTGATACATGTATACTTGTCCTTGGCTTCATGTGTTGGTGCTCATTTCGTTCATCGTTATTCCTCATAAGCCTAATATGGCCTCCCCCCCCCCCCCCTTTTAGGGGTTCCTTATATGCCAATAGTCCTTTATGAAGTCTGCGTTTATACCTTTATCCCTTATTCGTCCTTTCACTTGCTTAGCTCACTTGCCCGTAATTCTTTCTTAACTACATGTTCGTATTGTAGCTGTGTGCCCATATTTCTTAAACTTTTCGTTACTCTCTTAAACCTCTAAGCATTTTACCATGGCTACATACTTGTCCTTTTACAGATCTGTCACCTCAACACCATCACCATCCTAAGCATTCTTTCTCTTACTTCACATTCCTCTACCCTGGTCACCATTCTCTTAGACCTACTTGTTGGAATCAACTCTCAACCTCTCCACATTTCTCCTTGTTTCCTTTTACCTTACTCTATCTCGTCTCACATGCCTACTTGAATCTTCATCCTAGTGGTCTTGTACTTTTACCATTAATTTCTCGCGGGGGTTTCACTTACTAAGGTTTTCTTAACTTTCCCCTTTACCAATGTTCACCTTCCGCCTATGTATATGGCTACCCCCTATCCTGGACTTCCAGATTCTCGATAGTAACGTTCACACCTCCGTTGCCATACCAAATCCATGACCTTTCTGGAACAACGCATCTCACCTATTGCCGGTTTGCAATATTTCCTTTCCACGCGCCTTCCTGTTAGGCGTATCCATTCTTACAGAATCTCCTTTACCATTCCTACTCTTCACAATTTGTACGTAACAATTATCGACGAAACTTTACAGAACATACGGCTGTATGACATATTCCAGCCATTCAGAACTTCCTGTCCCAAGTAACAGAACAAATATCCCAACTTACCTCTGTGTCATACCATATCGTCATTCGCCTTTTTCCGTCGCTATTGGACGTCTGCGAAAATTAACGATTATTACCAGGAATCTCATTTCCTATGGCTTGGCTCTATCGCACGATCTAAGACTGAATGAAGGTCAACATTTCCTAGATGCCCCGTAGCCTCCTGTTTATAAATATGGCCGGCTTCACACTCATAAACAGGACTCTACCGGACACGACTTTGCAGACAACCCCTTAGACCGACCTGCTCTGATACCACTTTGTCACACCCCGACTTTACTAGGGTGTGATGGGCACCCGACCCCATATCTGGAGCCGAGCGAACCCGCTGACTCTTATCACATAGATGAACTCTTGTATCAATTAAGAAATAAATACATAGTAAGCTCTAAATTTTATTTTTTTTGAAATTCCCATTTTGCCCCTAATCTTTCCGCAATATTACCATGAACCCTTTTGCGAATTTTCCTTCTTACCCTTGGCCTTTCTCAACATTTCCATTCTAGTAATGTCCATAATTGATATTTATAACCAACTTGTACATTAACATAATTTTTGAAAATAGCCTTACCCTTAACTTGCAACGACTACCTTGGAATATCCGAACGTTTAAAATACGGGATATAACAATCAACAAGAAATCAAAAGGAAAACCAAGATCAACTATTTCAAATCCATGAAAACAAGTGTGTGAAACTTAGTAAAAGTTCATCTACACCAAGAAAACTCAAGAGAAGGGAAATAGGGTTTTAGTGCTAGAAGAGTATTTCCATTCAAGGATTGTTCATCCATCATCTAAGGTAAGTTTCATGACCATACCATGTTGTTTAAGGTATTGGAAAGCTAAGACACTTGAATTTTAGAAAGACATAGAAAATGGGTCATAAATGAGTGAATAGTGACATTGTTGAATAGTGGTTGGGATGAATCATGAATGTTGTGATTGTGAATATGTTATAAATGACATTTATACCATGGAATAAGTATTATATACGACAAAACGCGATAATGAGCTATAACCATAATTGTGGAGAAAATGAAGGGAAATGGTGAATTGTGGTAAATGTAGATAAATGATGATTGTTGTTTGCGATAATGTGAATGTTGTTATGAAAGCTTGCGAGTTGATATAGAATATGGGAAAAGTAGTATAAACAAAGGAAATGCTGCCCAATTTTCCCTAGAAATAGCGACACGTTCTTATAGTCGCCTAACTAACGTTAATGCGAATTCTCTCTTGAAGGTAGAAACGTGGCATTGAAGGAGAATAAGCGAACGATAGATTAGTTAAACGTAAAAGGTATATGGGGCTAGTCCTTCCTTTCTATGGGATGAATCCAATGGTATGATTCTCCTTTCTCTCCATGAATTCTCTATATCTCGGAAAGTCAAGAGTCTACGATCATGAATAGCTATATGAGATAAGAGATATGTAATGAGTTCGATAATGATGATGATAAGCTTGAGTCTAAAGACTTTAGAGTTCATGATATGACGTTATTATAACGCGAATGATGTCGTATGTTGTATACACTCACCTCCCTTCGAGGTGAGGCAGAATACCATTAAGTTGAGTATGTCATGTATTGTATACACTCACCTTATGTATTGTCCCTTCAAGGTGAGGCAGAGTACCATAAAGTTGATAATGTTATGAATTGTACACACTCACCTTATATATTACTTCTTTCAAGGTGAGGCAGAATGCTTGTGAATGCTCCATAATGAAATCGGGAGATCATGACCTTACGTCACCCCGATAAAGTATAGTTGTCCTTGAGTTTTCATGCATATTATGATGAGTATATTATGATGAGCATATGATGATGATGTTACACCATACCTATATGGTCGGGCAGATATACACACCACTATAGCGGGCAGCTTATACCCCGGATGCAGGAGGTCTGGATGCAGGTTAATTATTATTAAACCATACCTATATGGACGGGCAGCTCATACTTTTACATTTATGCATACATGAGATGAAGATTATTATGAGTAAGCTAGCATGTATTATTCTTTTATAAGTGACAGTCATATACAGTTGCTCCTTATTGATGCTCCTTTTTCTCATTGATGTATCTTTATTGTTTATGCCTCTCATACTCAGTACAATGTTCGTACTGACGTCCGTTTTCTTTGGACGCTGTGTTCATGCCCACAGGTAGACAGGGAGGTGAGCTTGGTCCGGACTCGTAGGAGCCAGTAGCTGATTAGAGAGCGCTCCTTTGTTCTGGAGGTGCTTATGATTATTCTTTTGTGTATATTCATGTATATATATTTTGGGCATGACGGGGTCTTGTCCCGTCCTTATGTCTATCACTCCAGTAAAGGCTCGTAGATACGCAGTTTGGGTTATATGGTGTCACGAGATTGCTACTATGCACATATATTATTCTGATGGTCGAAAGGCTTATGTATATAGATGTACTTATGTTTTCAAAGGAGATATGACTTTCTTATGATTTGAGTATTAATTTGATAAAAGAGTATTAATGAGCATGATAAGTAGTAGAACGAGCGGTGCTCGGTGGTTAGCCTCGGGTACCCGTCACGGTCCTAGTCGGGTCGTGACAGAAGTGGTATCAGAGCAGTTCAGTCCTAGGAAGTGTCTACGAGCCGTGTCTAGTAGAGACTTGTTTATGGTGTGTTGCGCGCCACATCAATAAACAAGAGGCTACAGGGCATTTTGAAAAAATGACCATCTTTCTTCTTATGAGATCGTGCGATAGAGCCGTGTATAAGATTTTATCCTCCCTAATAGTGTGTTGTGATTTCAGAATGCCGCCAAAGGGAAAAGCTACAGCTGCCTACAAGGGCAAGACTACGACAAAAAGGCGGGTGGAAAGAGAACCCTCGATTAATATAGAAGAGGGTGAGTCACATAATGAGGCTCTACCTAATACTTCCTCTACCCCGACATATGTAGAAGAACGAGGAGGAGCTTCAGCTCCAATTCCTCTACCGGGTGCTTCGGGTCAAAAAGTGACCGAGGCCATTCAGTTATTGACATAGTTGGTTGCCGCCCAGCCACAACGGTAGAATGAGGGTCCAAGTGATCGGTCAGCTAGTACCACAGCCCGTGATTTTATGAGTCTAAATCCTCCGATGTTTTTTGGGTCAAAGCCGGATGAAGACCCGCAAGGTTTTATTGATGACATGCTAAGAACATTGAGGATTGTCCATGCCTCCGAGACTGAATTCATGGAGTTGGCATCTTATAAACTCCGAGATGTTGCGGTATTATGGTATAATAATTGGATAGCATCGAGAAACGAAAATGCGCCTCCTCCCGTGTGGCAAGAATTCGTGCATGCTTTCATTCGTCACTATTTTCCACCTGAGGTCCGCCGACCTAGAGCAGATAGATTTCTAAATTTGAAGCAAGGAAATATGAGTGTCTGGGAGTATAGCATGCAATTTAATTGTTTGGCTAGATATGCCCCGACTATGGTGGCCGACATGGGAGATCGGGTACATAGATTTGTGAGTGGCTTAGGGCCACATTTGTTCAAAGATTGCTTAACGGCTTTGTTGCAAGACGGGATGGATATTTCCCGAGTACAAAACTATGCCCAGAATTTAGAAGAACAACGACATCTGCAAATGGGTGATCGTAATAGTGATAGAAGGCAAAGCAAAAGGGCTAGATCTATGGGGACAGGTAGCGATTACAGAGGGGGATCGAGGCAGACTTATTCCCAACATTCCAGCCAGTCAGTGACCAGTGCACCTCCTCGATTTACGGGCAAGAGATTTGATCGCTCCTTTCGTTCAGGACAAGGTCAGAGTTCGAGGGCCCCAGATTCTTAGTTTGGGGGAGATTATAGCCAGAGGAGACCCCAGTACCGCAGTGCAGCCAGTGTGGTAGATTACATTCTGGACGATGTCGTCAGGGTTCGGATGCTTGCTATGCCAGTGGCCAGATTAGGCACATGACGAGAGATTGCCCGTCGATAAGAGGTAGAGTTGGGACTCATCCCACAGGATCAGCGGCCGGTTCATCCTCAGTACGCCCGGTAGGCCAGACTTCCCAGATATTAGCAGGTCGAGGTAGAGGTAGAGGGGTAGCATCTACTTCAGGTGCCACACAGCCCCGCGTGTATGCTTTAGCCGGACGACAGGATCTCGAGTCCTCCCAGGATGTGGTTACAGGTATATTGTCCATATTCTCACATGATGTATATGCATTGATAGATCCGGGTTTTACTTTCTCTTACATTACTCCCTATGTTGCTAGTCATATTGGGGTGAAACCCGAGCCAATTAAACCTTTTGAGGTATCTACTTCGGTTGGTGATCCCGTGATAGCAAGACAAGTGTACAAAGATTGTATAATTATGATATGTGACCACCAAACTAAAGCTGATTTAGTTGAGCTGGAAATGTTAGATTTCGATGTAATTATGGGTATGGATTGGTTGGCCTCGTGCTATGCTAATGTTGATTGCCGATTGAAAGTAGTTCGATTCGAATTTTCGGGAGAGCCCGTGATTGAATGGAAGGGTAATGCAGCATCTACGAAAGGTAGGTTATTTCATACCTTAAGGCAAGGAAGATGATAGCCAAGGGCTATATTTATCACTTAGTCCGAGTTCATGACACCGAGGCAAAGTCGCCAACTTTCCAATCTGTTCCGGTAGTGAATGAATTTCCAGATGTATTTCTAGATGAACTTCCAGGTTTTCCCCCAGAAAGAGAAGTTGATTTCTCCATTGATGTGTTGCCGGACACCAAGCCTATTTCCATTCCTCCGTATCGAATGGCTCCAGCAGAATTGAAAGAGCTAAAGGCGCAGTTGAGAGATTTGCTTGAAAAGGGTTTTATTAGACCCAGTTCATCACCGTGGGGAGCACCAATCTTGTTCGTGAGAAAGAAAGACGGATCTCTACGAATGTGCATCGATTATAGGAAATTGAACAAGATGACGATAAAGAACAAATATCCTCTCCCAAGGATTGATGACTTATTCGATCAACTGCAGGGTGACAAGTGGTTTTCTAAAATAGACTTGAGGTCAGGTTATCATCAAGTGAGGGTTAGAGAAGAAGATATTCCCAAAACAGCCTTCAGAACAAGATATAGCCATTATGAATTTCGAGTGATGTCATTTGGGTTGACTAATGCTCCGGCAGTGTTTATGAATCTGATGAATAATGTGTTCAGGCCACTTTTGGACTTATTTGTGATAGTATTCATTGATGATAGTCTGGTGTACTCTCGCACAGAATCGGAACATGCAGATTATTTGCGAATTGTTCTTGGAATTCTTCGAGCTTAAATGCAAAATTTTCAAAGTGCGAGTTTTGGCTAAATTCTCTAACATTTCTGGGCTATGTAATATCAGATGATGGCATTCGAGTCGACACTCAGAAAATGGAAGCGGTGAAGACTTGGCCAAGGCCTACAATGCCTACGGAAGTTCGTAGTTTTCTTGGATTAGCAGGCTACTACAGAAGATTAGTAGAGGGATTCGCATCTATTTCAGCCCCATTGACGAAGCTAACCCAGAAGTCGGCTAAATTTCAGTGGAATGATGCTTATGAGCGTAGTGTCCAGGAATTGAAGGACAGATTAACCTCAGCTCCAGTCTTAACACTTCCAGAAGGGCCACATGGTTATGTAGTGTATTGTGATGCTTCCGGTGTTGGGCTAGGATGTGTATTGATGCAGCATGGTAGAGTTATTTCTTATGCTTCAAGACAACTACGAAAACATGAAAAGAACTATCCAACTCATGATCTCGAATTGGCTGCAGTTATTCACGCATTAAAGATGTGGAGAGATTACTTGTATAGAGTGCATGTCGATATTTATACAGATCATAAGAGTTTACAGTACATTTTCAAACAGAAGGAGTTAAATCTAAGGCAGAGGCGGTGGTTAGAGTTGTTGAAAGATTACGATGTGACCATCTTATACCACCCCGGAAAAGCAAATGTTGTGGCTGATGCGCTTAGCCACCGATCAATGGGCAGCCTATGTGAAGTTCCTCCGGAAAAGAGAGAGATGGTTCATGAGCTTCATCAATTAGCTAATCTTGGAGTACGCGTAATTTATTCGGGTATTGCGGGAATTGGTATTATTGATCCCACAGTTTCGTCCTTGAACATAGAAGTGAAAGAGCGTCAGTATAAAGATCCTAAATTGTGCCATTATAGAGACACATCTCATGAAAAAAAGAAGTCCCTATTTGAAGTTTCCACTGATGGAATTCTTAGACACCGAGGCAGGTTATGTGTTCCGAATGCTGCAGAACTACGTTGTAAAATTCTAGAAGAAGCCCATTGTTCTCGGTATTCTATTCACCCAGGTGCAACAAAGATGTATCACGATCTTAAATTAATGTATTGGTGGGATGGCATGAAGAGAGACATAGCAGAATTTGTATCTCAGTGTCCAAATTGCCAACAGGTGAAAATCAAACATCAACAGCCAGGAGGATTATTGCAGGCAATGGAAATCCCTACTTGGAAATGGGAAGTGATCAACATGGATTTTATTGTGGGGTTACCCCGTTCCCGAGGCAAGTATGATTCCATATGGGTGATCGTGGATAGATTAACAAAAGTAGCTCATTTTCTTCTGGTCAGAACCACATACTCAGCGGAGGATTATGCCAGGTTGTATCTCAAGGAAATTGTGCGACTTCATGGTATTCCACAATCTATTATCACGGATAGAGGAGCACAGTTCACAGCCAATTTCTGGAAGTCTTTTCAAGTGGGCCTAGGTACCCAAGTGAAGCTTAGCACGGCATTCCCTCCGCAAACTGATGGACAAGCCGAACGTAGTATTCAGACTTTGGAAGATATGCTACGGGCATGTGCATTAGATTTTACTGGTAGCTGGGATGATCACTTACCTCTGATCGAGTTCGCATACAACAATAGTTATCATTCCACTATTCAAATGGCTCAGTATGAAGCCTTATATGGAAGAAAGTGCAGGTCTCCAATTGGATGGTTTGAAATAGGAGAAGTACAGCTAATAAGTCCTGAATTGGTTCAGCAAGTGGTAGAAAAAGTCAAGGTGATCCGAGATCGATTGCTAACAGCCCAAAGTCGCCAAAAGTCTTATGTAGAAAATCGCCGACGAGACATGAAATTTCAGGTTGATGATTGGGTATTTCTGAAAGTGTCGCTAATGAAAGGGGTAATGATATTTGGCAAGAAGGGAAAGTTAATTCCGGATACATTGGACCCTATAAAATTACCCGCAAGGTGGGTCATGTAGCCTATGAATTGGACTTGCCTTCAGAGCTTGAATCAGTCCATCCAGTCTTTCATGTCTCAATGCTCCGCGAATGCGTTGGAGATCCTACGAAGATTGTCCCAATCGATGATGTACAAGTGACAGAAAATCTAGCATATAAAGAAGTGCCCATTGCCATTCTAGACAGGCAAGTACGGCGACTTCAAAATAAAGAAGTAGCCTTAGTCAAGGTCTTGTGGCGAAACAACAACCGGGAAGAAATGACTTGGGAAGTGGAAGAGAAAATCAAATCCACATATCCACACTTATTCCAACCCCTAGAGGAGATTCAAGATGAAGCCCCAACATTATGAGGTATGTACGCTTACTTTTTATGCTTTTGGTCGTGTGTAGCAATAGATATGTTGCTATTATGTTGTGGCCCTGTGAGGCAGTGATATTATGGGTTGTTGTAACAGGATAGTAGTGCCATATTACAGGGGAAACTCTGGCAAACTTTTCGTAGAATTCCAAGTGTTTAACATTCGAGGACAAATATTCCAAAAGGGGAGAAGAATGTTACACCTTGGAAAATTACCCGGTAATGTACAGTGAATAAGCCAGCGAAGGGCACGAAGTGTACGATGATTTGATAAGTAAGAAATAGTATTTGATGATCCTAATCGAGATTCAAAGAAATTTGACCAAAAGGAAGAAGTTTGGCAAAGAAAGTAAAGGGATATATTATGTGTCGGGTGCGAATTATGGACGACAAGTTAACGATGGCTTAAAGAGGTTATAGAGACAAGTGATAATGTCCCTTAGATTGATATTGAGGTGTTAAACAAATGTTAAGAAGGTCCCATAAGGATTGGAGATCCAACGAGTCGACGAGAATAAGTTCCGGACAGCTGGACATTATACGGCCCGACATACTGGCCGTATAAAATACACGGACCGTATGTCCAGCCATAGGTTAAGCCCAAAATGGCATATTTCACTGGACCAAACATACGGTCCAGACATACGGTCAGTGAAAAATATAGGGAGAGTATGTTGGTCCGTATGTTCTGGTCGGGACAGATTGTGAATAAATATAAGGGACCTCTCTCTCATTTTATTTTCATTTCATTTCCACTCCACAAGTCAAGAAACCTCTAGAATATTCTCTGCACTCTTCATCCACAAGAAATCAAAAGGAAAACCAAGATCAACTACTTCAAATCCATGAAAACAAGTGTGTGAAACTTAGTAAAAGTTCATCTACACCAAGAAAACTCAAGAGAAGTGAAATAGGGTTTTGGTGCTAAAAGAGTATTTCCATTCAAGGATTATTCATCCATCATCTAAGGTAAGTTTCATGACCATACCATGTTGTTTAAGGTATTGGAAAGCTAAGACACTTGAATTTTAGAAAGACATAGAAAATGGGTCATAAATGAGTGAATAGTGACATTGTTGAATAGTGGTTGGGATGAATCATGAATGTTGTGATTGTGAATATGTTATAAATGACATTTATACCATGGAATAAGTATTATATACGACAAAACGCGATAATGAGCTATAACCATAATTGTGGAGAAAATGAAGGGAAATGGTGAATTGTGGTAAATGTAGATAAATGATGATTGTTGTTTGCGATAATGTGAATGTTGTTATGAAAGCTTGCGAGTTGATATAGAATATGGGAAAAGTAGTATAAACAAAGGAAATGCTGCCCAATTTTCCCTAGAAATAGCGACACGTTCTTATAGTCGCCTAACTAACGTTAATGCGAATTCTCTCTTGAAGGTAGAAACGTGGCATTGAAGGAGAACAAGCGAACGATAGATTAGATAAACGTAAAAGGTATGTGAGGCTAGTCCTTTCTTTCTATGGCATGAATCCAATGGTATGATTCTCCTTTCTCTCCATGAATTCTCTATATCCCGGAAAGTCAAGAGTCTATGATCATGAATAGCTATATGAGATAAGAGATATGTAATGAGTTTGATAATGATGATGATAAGCTTGAGTCTAAACACTCTAGAGTTCATGATATGACGTTCTTATAACGCGAATGATGTCGTATGTTGTATACACTCACCTCCCTTCGAGGTGAGGCAGAATACCATTAAGTTGAGTATGTCATGTATTGTATACACTCACCTTATGTATTGTCCCTTCAAGGTGAGGTAGAGTACCATAAAGTCGATAATGTTATGCATTGTACACACTCACCTTATATATTACTTCCTTTAAGGTGAGGCAGAATGCTTGTGAATGTTCCATAATGAAATCGGGGGATCACGAACTTACATCACCCCGATAAAGTATAGTTATCCTTGAGTTTTCATGCATATTATGATGAGTATATTATGATGAGAATGTGATTATGATATTACACCGTACATACATGGTCGGGCAGATATACACACCACTATAGTGGGCAGCTTATACCCCGGACGCGGGAGGCCTGGACGCAGGTTAATTATTATTACACCGTTACCTATATTGACGGGCAGCTCATACTTGTACATTTATGCGTACATGAGATGACGATGATTATGAGTAAGCTAGCATGTATTATTCTTTTATAAGTGACAGTCATATACAATTGCTGCTTATTGATGCTTCTTTATCTCATTGATGTATATTTATTGTTTATGCCTCTCATACTCAGTACAATGTTCGTACTGACGTCCGTTTTCTTTGGACGTTGTGTTCATGCCCACAGGTAGATAGGGAGGTGAGCTTGGTCCGGACTCGTAGGAGCCAGTAGCTGATTAGAGAGCATTCCTTTGTTCCGGAGGTGCTTATGATTATTCTTTTGTGTATATTCATGTATATGTATTTTGGGCATGACGGGGTCTTGTCCCGTCCTTTTGTCTAGCACTCCAGTAGAGGCTCGTAGATACGCAGTGTGGGTTATATGGTCTCACGAGATTGCTACTATGCACATATATTATTCTGATGGCCGAAAGGTTTATGTATATTGAAGTATTTATAAGTTCAAAGGAGATATGACATTCTTATGATTTGAGTATTAATTTGATAAAAGAGTATTAATGAGCATGATAAGTAGTAGAACGAGCGGTTCTCGGTGGTTGGCCCGGGGTACCCGTCACGGCCCTTAGTCGGGTCGTGACTCCAGCTCATCAAAGCAGTAATATTTGGGATTCAGACTTACTGGGCACAAATTTTCTTATTGCCTAAGAAAATCATGAAGCTCATTGATGCTGTGTGCAGGTCCTTCCTATAGACAGACATGAGGCAAATTTCAAAAAAAGCATTAGTCTCTTGGGAAAGAATCTGCAAACCATATGCTTCAGGAGGACTGATTGTTATGAACCTAGGACTGTGGAATAAAACAGCTATCATGAAACAACTTTGGGCAATAGCTAAAAAGAAAGACTCTCTATAGATAAAATGGGTGCACTACTACTACATTAAAAGAAGGAGCTTGGAGACTATGGACACATATAAGATAGCAGCTTGGGTGGTTAGGAAGATCATTGAAAGCAGGACAAGAATAACATAGATGCAAACTATCCAATGTGATCTAACTCACAAACTCCAACAGATGCAGAAACATGATAAGCTCCATATCAAGACTGCATATTGCCTCATGATGCCACAACTACCAAAGGTCACCTTCAAAAGTATAGTTTTGCGCAAACACATCCGTCCAAGATTCCAGTTCAACTTGTGTCTAGCAGTGCAACAAAGACTTTCTACTGTGGATAGGTTGTTAAAAATAGGTATACAGGTGCCAATGGAGTGTGTTTTCTGTGACAGAGGTGCAGAAACCTTCAAACACTTATTTTTTGAATGCTCAGTTATTAGGAGCCTCTGGAATAGATTACTGATATGGCTTGGGCACCAGAGAAACATAAGGACATGGGATGAGGAACTACAACGGATCTGTAGATTGGTAAGGAAGAGATCTAGAGCTGCATTCATCACCTGTAGTGTTTTTGTCATGATGATCTACTGTGCTTGGCAGGAAAGAAACTCCATCAGATTCCAAAGAGGCCACTATAATGCTACAAGAGTATGTAGAGAGATAGCTATTCACATGCACATCAAGGGGAGGCATTTGGCTACATGGCAACCGACTTTGCAAAACCTTAGCTGCTTTCCTTAGAATACTATTTGATAGATAGATTGAATTGTGTTGCTATAGGCAGAGGCTAAAATTCCCATTCTGTAATGGTAGTATATATAACTTCTTCCTGTAGATAGGTTACTTATGTTAATTAGAGGTTTGGTGTCTGCCCTGACCTGGTTTTGTAAGGATTCACTTTTTTGATTAATAAAATGATCTGTTAATCAAAAAAAAAAAATGTCTAATGCACCATCATCTAGTAGTCTTTTAAATTCAAGTGTCTTAAATCCGTCCAGTCTTTTACATTCCAGTGAAAATGTTGATAGGTTTACTACTATTTCAAAAACCCTTTCAAAAGAATATGATTACTTGTATGAAGTAGAAGTCTTAAATGAAAATAAAAAAAATAGAGTCCAGTTACTTACCGTTAATAAATCCCTATTCAGCTTTTGCCAAAAAACAATTGTCTTCATGGTCCCAGATACGCTCTTTGGTCTAACATAGGCCTAAAGGTTTGAGAGCATATGTTACTAGTTCCAAACTTGACTAACATCCCATTTATGCAACACAATGAGAACAATTGATCACCTTGCAAATTCCCGAAGAATTTCCAAAGCAATGAAAAAATCATGGTTTCACTCATATACATTTTGGTGTTGTTCGAATAGCCTTAACTTGTCATGTTCGAAAAGGACAATCAGTTGCTGCAAGAATTTCTCTCCTGGATACTAGGTATCTTGAGTACCAACATGCTAAACTTGGCACAAGTGAAGTAAGTTTAAATGCAGGAACAATTTTCGTGACAATGTTCCCAAATTTCAACATGTCTCTGTACGACCGGTACCTCACGGAGACGTTGAAAATTCAAGTACAAATTTTTGGAACCGCTCTTGCTAAGGATGTCGTTCAAGAAACTCTTCACTACCAAATTGCTTGAAGAGTTAAAAATCATGCCATGGATCTCTCTGTCCCTGGTGCAGGTAATGCTTTACTGATTAACGCTGATGCGACCAAAGGCACTACCCAATGCACCCAAATCCCAAGACAAATTTCAAAGGAAGAGCTTGCAAAAATTCTTCCAGATTCATGGGTGACAAATTATGAGAAGTTGAGAGAACCTCCTGAACCCATTAGGTCCACAGAGTCAAACATAGTGAAACAAAAAGATAAAAGTGTATTAATATGTTTTGACCATGCTCACCTCAAGAGGACAAGCAAGGCCAGTTTTGTAATTAATATGATGCAGCGCAGGTACCACTTTGCGTATGAGTATGAGTTAGACATTTTCTTCGAAGAAATTGAAGGAATCATGAGAGAACAAGACTAGACCGAGCACTTTGACATTGAAGGTAAAGATGTGATGTGGTTCAAGGATCCGTTCACAGGTCACTACCCATGGGAGATTGAGTGTTCTTGTCTAGAATGCCTTGATGATCCAATTGAGTAATACCACGAGGAAAAACAGGTAAAAAAGAAGGCCAAAAAGAAAAGGTGCAAATCGACAGACGAGTACCTTCGAGAAAGGTATGATAAAGGCGACCCATCAGGTTGTTCGCTTAATCGCCTAGGTAAATATGATAACCTTGTCTGTTATGATCCCAAAGAATGGTCGTAATTGCTAGAGAAAAATGCTAGTCCAATCTTCCCTAGTTGGGAAGATGACGAAGCATCCTCTTTGCCCAAGGACCCTGAAATATTCATGTATAGTCGCAGTTATGATTTTCTACCACTTGAATATTTCAATAAGGATGGCATACATCATGCTCCAAAAATACCCAAATAGAATGTAATTTTGCCCTAAGGAGAAAAACAACCATCAGGTGACATTGAAGCAACAATTAACTGGCAGTCTGAAAATTCTATCTCTCAAAATAGAATCTTTAATAGTATTGATAGCACTGTTAGGAATGTTGCACGTGTCAAAATTAAATGCTCCGCAGGGTAGAAAATATTGAGAAAAAAGTTGAACAAGTTGCGGAGAAGTTTTCTCAGCATGCAGGATTTATCAAAGCCTTGGAGCACACAGATTGGCAACCCTGCAATATGATATTTGACCACCAGGTACTTCTCTTTTCCATTTTTTCCAGCAGCAGCAAAAAGAAATGGTTTCTCTAAAAGACCACATAAATCTTCTGAAAAATGGTCACTTGGAACCTCTAAATCCCAAAAGTTCTCAGCTCACTACCCTTCCTTCCACAAGTGCATTTTCAATTCAAAGTTATTCCCCTCCCTAGTAAGAATATCCTTTTTCAAGCTTCTCACCGGTCCAAAGGAGGAATAAGATAGATTTCCAGAACCCGTTTTCTCAAACTGTGGAAGAACCCAAATTTTACATTGCAAAATTTATTTGGGAAAGAAAAGATGAACTTACAGCCCAAAGGCATTCTAGAAAGAAAAGAGAGGTAGGAGAAAGTTCAAAAAATGACAATTATGAGAACTTAATGATTTCTACCGCTTAAGCCCCAAGTCTCTACGTGGCTCAACCACAAAGTGACACTGAAGAAGTGACATCCCAAGGGTCCGACACCCAACAAACAGAAGAATTATCCGATGTTTCATTGACAGAGGAAGATCCCGATGTTTCTGAAGCTTCGACAGAAGATGCTTCCGAGGTAAGTACTGATTCTGCACAGGGTTCCTCAGAAAAGGAACTTTCGCCCATTTTTATGAATCAAGCCACGGAGCCGAAAAATTCTGATGTAGTTGATAAGTAAGATGGAATGATCGATGAGCCGATTCCAGAGAAGAGAACCGACTCCGCCACAACCAAACAAATAATGAAAAGTGATCCAGCACTTGATAAAGCTTGTCGCCGGACAGACTTGATCACTGGATCAGGAAGAAGAAATTGCTCATTCCAGGCACCGAGAAAGAAATTTAAAAGGTTCAAGTTGCCATAATTTTTAGGCGATGGGTCCAGGTTCATGAAAAGAACAAAATATTTCAGAAGAAGATGGCCAGGTGATAGAAGAAGGAATAAAACCTGTTTATTTGTAATAAAATACGACATTTTGCGCATAATTTCCCTCAGTCTAAAAATTCCATCGAGCTTCTTTTTGAGATTGCAGATTATACCGGTGTTCATTTCAGTGAAGATGATGATCTAGAATCAGTCTTCTCTATCAAAGATGAGCCCACAGAGGAAAATCTTTTTTCACTTGATGTTTATGAGGAGTATGGTGATAATTATTACCAAATTTTAGTTTCTAAACCACAAGTGAAAGCGGGGATCAATAGAATCACGGTGATCCCGCAAGCAGAAATTAAAGTCTACGCATCCAAATGGGACAAACCAACACATATGATAGCTTTCTTTAATACCAGAGCAGCCTCATCGGTCTTTAATCCAGCAGTTTTTCCCGATAAATATTGGGTGCCATACATCAAGAATTTCAACACATCCTCAAATGGAATTATGACCACGACTGTTATCACAAAGCACCCGATCACTATTGATTTCTTTCCAGGATTGAAGTATAGGACCAAATTAATTGGTTCGGACGTTCTAGGTAAGGACTTAATTATTGGATTTGACATTTACAGGATGTTGCAGGATAAGTTCCAGATCATAGCCAATAGGATAGCATTCAAAAAGTAATTCAAGCCTTATTGTGCAGTCCCAGGATTTTTCCTGCTCACTAAAGAAGATCAAGTGAGGGAAATTGAGTCGAAAAATGCGCAACAGTCTTGCGCGGAATCCCACATTGAATTCATGACCAAATGCGACCACCCTTTGTGGAAAAATGAAGAGTTCTTCATTAAATTGCCTGTCAAGAAAAATAAGAGAATCAATCCGACAAAGGTGAGTCATTTAGGTATGAATCCCGAGCACCTTCATTTTGCGAAAAAAGGAATGCCAAGAGCTGGTTGAGTTTGGATTGATTGAGCCATCAAATTCACAATGGGCGTGTGAAGCGTTTTATGTCAACAAAAGAGTTGAGCAATCAATAGGTAAGTTGAGATTGGTAACTAGTTACCAACCTCTTAATCACTTTCTTTTGGGTGACAAATTCCCCATTCCCAATAAGCTCATGCTTTTTTTCTCACCTCGCCAAGGACAAATATTTTTCAAAGGTTGATTTTAAATCAGGTTTTTAGCAGTTAGGAATCCACCCGGATGATTGGGAAAAAACAGGATTTTGCATTCCCGATCATCATTTTCAGTGGAAAGTCATGCCTTTTGATTTCAAAACTGCTCCATCTTTGTTTCAAAAGGCAATGGTAAAGATTTTTCAGCCCATCCTCCATACATCACTTGTTTACGTTGATGACATTTTATTATTTAGTGATACATGGGAGGATCACATTGATTTGCTAAACCATTTTGCATCTTTGGTAAAGAAAAAGGGCATCATGCTTTCAGTGAAAAAAATGGTTTTTGCCAAAAAAGAAATTGCTTTTTTGGGCATGCATTTTTCCCATGGAGAGTACACCCCAGCTCCACATATTTCTTAGGAACTTGTCAGTTTCCCCAATATTGGGTTTACTACACAGCAAATTCAATAGTTTTTGGGAGTGATAAATTATGTGAGAGATTTTATTCCTAATATTTCTACATATATTTCTCCCCTCAAAGAAATGTTGCAAAAAAATGTCCATCCATGGGGCAAGGAACAAGGTGATGTGGTGCGAAAAATAAAGAGATATCGAAAGAAGTCCAATCTTTGAACATTTCTTTCAATGGCAAGAAAATATTGCAAACAGACGCCAGCAATGAATTTTGTAGTGCAGTTTTATTTGAAGAAGAAAATTGTTAGCAGAAAATATGCAATTACGCCAGCGGGAGATTCAAGGATGCTGAACAACACTATCATTCCACATTCAAGGAGATTCTTGCAATAAAAATGGAATACAAAAATTTAACTTTTTCCTAATTCACACCGAGTTTCTTATTGAGATAGATATGATGGCTTTTCCGAGTATGGTTCAGCTGAATCCCAAAGTCATACCAAATCCGCAAATACTCAGATGGGCACAATGGTTTTCTCCTTAGAAGATTTAGGTCAGGCATTTGAAAGGAAAAGATAACATCTTTTCTGATTTCCTTTCAAGGCCAGGTGAATTCTCCAACAAGTTTTGTCAAAAGAAGCACAGGAATAAAAAGCAGTCCACATGCAAGGTTTTCATATTTTCAAAGGTTTTGCAGCTCAGTTCGTTATCACCATCATCATATCATCCACCGGAGCTGTTTACTCTTCTGAATCTTTTAAATTGGAACTCTTTATTAACACACAGGGTAAATTATGAACTCCAGCCTTTCAGAACAGGAACTATTCATTCGGAGTACCCATATTGCCAAATTTTTGTAGCACAAGCTAGGAATTTTTCTCATCAACTATTATGGTTTTTTGGTATTTGTACCATCAATACTACATCTTCATGGAATTTAAATGTAGTGATTTTAGAGATTTTCACAACCTTGAGCCCTCCTTACAAATATTTTTGTTGTGGTTCAAACAGGAAAAATATTGGGTTCATGATTTTACTTCTCATGGAGTCAAAATATTTATGTTCCACAGGCCAGTTACTATCGTTAGGAGAATTGTCCATGCCATGCCTATGGTGTCATTTTGGTGGCATTATCCATCCACAATCGTAGCCATTGCAAAGGAATACGCAGAAGCTAAGAAAATATTATTCCAATAGAACAGCCACCACCCGAAGGAAGTATGATAGTATGAAGAAGAAGGCTACTCTGCCACTCACCCTCGTTGGGAGGAGGTCGAAGTAGCACTCAATGAATATTATGAAATGTTCGAAGATTCCAAAGACCCATTTAATATTGATCCAGAAAACATGACTAAGATCAATTTAAATGGCGCAACCAGTGCCTCCCCACTGCAATGCAAAGGTAAAGGAATTATGGAGGAAGAACATCCACACACAAGAAGATATTTCACAAGGGCTGAGAAGCGAAAATTGCGAGGGTAAAGAGACAAGTATGAGGCATAATTATGGATTAGAGAATAAGATAAAACCTTCACTTTATCCTTTTTTGCCAACCTCCCTCACCATAATTCCCCATCAAAAAACCAAAAACTGAAAAAAAATCAAAAATCCAAAAAGTTAGCCTAGAGTATTTTCAAATTCATTGCTAGCATCTGTCTGCAATATTTTCTTGCCATCGGAAGGAATGTGCAAAGATTAGACATCTTTCGATATCTCTTTTATTTTTTGCACAACATGATCTTGTTCCTTGCCCCATGGATGTGCATTCTTTTGCAACATTTTTGTGAGGGGAGGAATATATGTAGAAATATTAGGAATAAAATGTCTCACATAATTTATCACTCCCAAAAACTATTGAATTTGATTTGTAATAAACCCAATATCGGGGAACTTGAGAAGTTCCTGAGAAATATATGGAGCTGGGGTGTACTCTCCATGGGAAAAATGCATGCCTAAAAAATCAATTTTCGTTTTTGGCAAAAACCATTTTTTTCGCTGAAAGCATGATGCCATTTTTCTTTACCAAAGAGGCAAAATGATTCAGCAAATCAATGTGATCCTCCCATGTATCACTAAATAATAAAATGTCATCAACATAAACAAGTGATGTATGGAGGATAGGCTGAAAAATCTTTATCATGGCCTTTTGAAACAAAGATGGAGCAGTTTTTAAACCAAAAGGCATGACTTTCCACTGAAAATGATGATCGGGAATGCAAAAACCTATTTTTTCCTATCATCCGGGTGGATTCCCAGCTGCCAAAAACCTGATTTAAGATCAAACTTTGAAAATATTTGGCCTTGGCTAGGTGAGAAAAAAGCGTGAACTTATCGGGATTGGGAAATTTGTCATCCTAAAGAAAGTAATTAAGAGGTTGGTAATTAATTTCCAATCTCAACTTACCTCTTGATTGCTCAGCTCTTTTGTTGACATAAAACGTTTCACATGCCTATTGTGAATTTGATGGCTCAATCAAACCAAACTCAACCAGCTCTTGGCATTCCGTTTTCGCAAGAAGAAGTTGCTCGAGATTCAAACCTGAATGACTATCCTTTGTCGGATTGATGCTCTCATTTTTCTTGACAGGCAATTTAATAAATACCTCTTCATTTTTCCATAAAGGGTTGTCGCATTTGGTCATGAATTCACTGTGGGATTCTGCGCAAGACTATTGCGCAATTTGCGACTCAATTTCCCTCACTTGATCTTCTTTGGTGAGCTGGAACAATCTTGGGACTGCACAATAAGCCCTGAATTGCTTTTTGAATGATATCCCATTAGATCTGATCTGGAGCTTATCCTGCAACATCCTGCAAATGTCAAAGCCAATAATTAAGTCCTTCCCTAGAATGTCCGAACCAATTAATTTTGTCCTGTGATTCAGTCTTGGAAAGTACTCAATGGTGATCGGGTGCTTTGTGATAACAGTTGTGGTCAGAATTCCATTTGAGGCTGTGTTGAAATTCTTGAAGTATGGCACCCAATATAGCGATGAGGTCGTTCCTATGTCAAAGAAAGATATCACATGTGTTGGTTTGTCCCACTTTGATGTGTAGACTTTAATTTCTGCTTGGGAGATCACTGTGATGCTGTTGATCTCCACTTTCACTTATGGTTTAGATTCTGAAATTTGGTAATAATTGTCACCATATTCTTGATAAACATCCAGTGAAAAACGAGTTTCCTCTGTGGGCTCATCTTTGACGGAGAAGACTGATTCTAGATCATCGCCTTCGCTGAAATGAACACCTGTATAATCTGTAATCTCAAAAAGAAGATTGATGGAATTTTTAGACTGAGGGAAATTATGTGCAAAATGTCCTATTTTTATTACAAATAAAACAGGCTCTATTTCTTCTTCCATCACTCGGCTTTCTTCCTTTGAAATATTTTGTTGTTTTCCTGAACCTGGACCTGTCGCCTGAAAATTGTGGAAACTTGAATCTTTTAAATTTGTTTCTCAATGCCTGGCATGATGTCATGACCAAACCGGAGGGCCATGATGGGCACCCGGTGCTAGCCGACGCGGGTACCTCTTATCGTACTCTCACATTCACATATAGGTGAGCAACATGGCTTGCTCATAATTTACAAACATCAAAAGTGCTAATCTCGTTGGGCAACAACGTATTTATATCATTATCAATAACAATGCCCATATCCATATACACAAGCCGATAAGGATATCAAAATGATATACAAAATATGAGCCGACAAGGCTACAAGACATCTAACCATACACAACTGTCTACGAGCCTCTAAGAAGAGTAGGTAACATCATGTAGGCGGGGCAGGACCCTACCGTGCCCAAATGTATGCACACTAAAAGAATAATACCAAAAAAAGCAGTAGCTCCGGATGAAATGGAGCTCCTCTATGTAGTCCCTGAATAAGAAAGCTATGGATCAAGCCTGTCTCCCTGGCAACCTGCGGGCATGACGCAGCGTCCACAAATAAAAGGACGTCAGTACGAATAATGTACTGAGTATGTAAAGCATAATCAACATCATAGTTGAAGCATAATAGACTGCACAAGAAATAACATAAGATGGGAGAATCAGGAGGTAATAGAGTCATTTTTACCTCTAGTGCCCTTCATCATATCTACTTACTTGGTTTTCATAGGGACCTTCCATTTCTAATGCTTACTCGTGTACATGCATACATATATATTCGTATTCGTATTCATATTCATATTCATACACGTACCCATACCATACCTGACCATGAAGGTTCGGTGTTTCGCATACCCGGCCGTGACAAGGCTCGGTGATTATACATACCTGGCCATACCAAGGCTCAGCGTTATCCGCACCCAACTACAGTGGTGTGCGCGCGATAGGTATCATACCTGGCCATATAAGCTTGGTGTTAAATAATAGTCATACAGACTTAGACACGTATACATAAGAGTCTGCACGTATCATCATCATCATTACCATCATAGTTTTCGTTACATCTATCCTTAGAGGATCAACCATCATATAAGGAAAGTAGTAGAATCGTAAAAGTATCGAGAATCATGAGCTTTAGTAGCTTTAGAGATAGAATCATTAGGAGGACATTATAGAACTCATGATAGGATATATATAGCCAAGGAACCATGCCTTATTGAAAGAAGGGTTAGCCTTACATATCTCTTCATCTTCTTAACTATTTAACGTTCACCGTTGAAGCTTGAATAATCTACATTTAGAAGGATTCACACCATAATTAAGCTTACTCTTAAATTCAAACTAGAATAATTCATGATCTAATGAAAATTGGGCAGCATATCCCCTATTTCGTCAATTTCCTCCATATTACTAAACAACTCCCAACAACCACAATAACATCCATAATACACTCATAATATCATAATCAAGTATTTACACTTCATTAAGCCTTCAAAATTCATCCTTATGTTCAATTATGTCAACGACTTCACACCCATTTTAGCACATTTTCATATAACGCTTCTTCATCACCATTATTACCTTCCATAACATGATTATATCCATAACATACTAAGAATCATGATTCAATATAGTCTACTACTCATAAGCATCATAAAAGCTACATTTAGACTTCATTTTCTACTTTCTTCTTTTACCCAAGTTTTGTTACAACCAAACATTCTCATTAACATGAAATAAGCATATAAACTAACCTTTTTATCACATAGAAACAAGCTTTGGAGCAGCTACCCACTTTTGCAAAAACCGTAGCTACAATGCCAAAGTTTTCTTGAAATCTACCAACCCTAGGAAGCCTTTTAACACATGAACTCTTGATTCTTGCTATTTGATCTTTGTAATCTCTTGGGTTTGGTTAAAATATGTTTGGAGAAGGGTTTTGGAGCTTTAGAGAGCTTGGATGAAATGTGGGAAATGAAAATGAGCAAGGGTCGTCCGTCCTTATAAAATAAAAATGTGACCTGACCCAATTTATACGGCCTACTATACGGGCCGTATAATTTATACGGTCCATATAATCAGACCGTATAATACCACCAGGCTGCACCCTTCTCTGGAACAAACCTACGGACCATCATACGGGCCGTATAATTTATACGATCCGTACAAATGGCCGTACAACAGGGAAAACCCGATTTTTGTTATTGTCGACTGGTTTGACTTCCAATCCTCATGGAACCTTCTTGACACTTATTTAACACTTCATTAACCACACTATAGGCCCTATAGCATCCCCTCAAGATTTTTCTAAATAGACATTAACTCAATTATAGAGGAAACCTTTCCGAACACGACTTACATTTCGCTCATTTCAACAAACTAAACTTCACATATTCGTATGACTTCGAAATCTTATAGTATGCACCTTAAGCTATCTAATACTTCCCTTAATCTCATAAGGATTTCATAATCACCTTAAGCTCACATTAGCCTATCCACAAGGCAACACATACGGAATTTTTGAGGTGTAACATTCTTCCCCCCTTAAGAATATTCGTCCTCGAATGTTAGGTTCTTAGGAATTCTATAAAAATTTCGCCAGAGTTTCCCCTATAATATTGCACTACCATCCTGCACAGCAACCCAAAATACATCGCCTCACAGGGCTACAACAACAACAACAATAATCGTGGCCACACACGACCAGGAAAACATCAAGGGAAAACACTACATACCAGAGGATAATGGAGTCTCTGCCTGAGTTTCCTCTGAGGGTGAAAATAAATGTGGGTACCCGAACTTCATATCTTCTTCGGCTTCCCAAGTCATTTCCTCTCTATTATTATTCTTCTATAAAACTTTAACTTATGCTACCTCTTTGGTTCTGAGCTTTTGTACTTGCCTATCTAGAATGGCAATGGGGACTTCTTCATAAGACAATTGCTTGGTAACTTGGACATCATCTATTGGTACAATTCTAGAAGGATCTCCAATGCACTTACGGAGCATCGATACATGGAAAACTGGGTGAACTAACTCAAGATCAGGAGGTAGATCTAATTCGTAAGCCACCGGGCCTACCTTGCGTATAATCTTATAAGGTCCAATGTATCGGGGACTAAGCTTGCCCTTCTTGCCAAATTTCATGATGCCCTTCATTGGCGACACCTTCAAAAATATCCAATCTCTCACATGGAACTCTAAGTCCCTTCGACGATTATCTGCATACGATTTCTGACGACTCTGAGCTGTTAATAATCGATCCTGTATAAGCTTGACTTTCTCTATAGCTTGCTGGACCAAGTCTGGCCCTATCAATTTGGTCTCTCCTACTTAGAACCACCCAATTGGAGATCTACACTTTCGCTCATATAAAGCCTCATACTGGGCCATCTGGATGCTAGAATGATAACTATTGTTATAAGAAAATTCAATAAGTGGTAAGTGATCATCCCAATTACCTCCAAAATCCAATATACATGTCTGTAGCATATCCTCAAGAGTCTGAATGGTACGTTCAACTTGCCCATCCATCTGTGGGTGAAAAGTCATGCTAAGACTCACCTGAGTCCTTAAACCTTCTTGGAAAGACTTTAAAAAATTGGCTGTAAACTGAGTCCCTCTATCGGAGATAATAGATACAGGAACACCATGAAGTCGCACTATCTCTTTAACATGAAGCTTTGCATAATCTTCTGCTATATATGTATTTCTGATCGGTAAGAAATGAGAGGACTTCGCGAGTCTATCCACAATCACCCATATAGAATCATACTTACGTTGAGAACGGGGTAAGCCTGTAATGAAGTCCATGTTAACTACTTCCCATTTCCAAGTTGGAATTTCTATAGCTTACAACAATCCGCCCGGCTTTTGATGCTCAATTTTCACTTGCTGACAGTTAGGACGTTGAGCTACAAATTTCGCTATATCTTTCTTCATCCCATTCCACCAATATATAGATTTAAGATCACGATACTTTTTTGTTGCTCCTGGGTGAACAGAATAACGGGAACAGTGAGCTTCTCTTAATATTTGGTGGCATAATCCCGCAATATCTGGAACACATAACCTGCCTCGACATCGAAGAACTCCGTCTCCAAAAATCTCGAATGATTACTTCTCCTTCTGAGGGAACGCATTATTGTAATGATTTAGCATGGGATCCTCATACTGCCGCTCCTTCACTTCAACCACTAGTGATGAGACCGCTGAATTCCGAATGGTAGCTCCCATATTGCCTGAGTCCACTACTCGAACCCCTAGGCTAGCTAATTGCTGGAGCTCACGAGCTAACTCTCTTTTCTCTGGATGAACATCACATAAAATTTCCATAGATCTACGACTAAGAGCATCAGCCACAACATTTTCTTTCCCGGGATGATATAGGATGTCAACATCATAATCTTTCAACAATTCCAACCATCGTCGTTGCTGTAAATCCAATTCTTTCGGCTTGAAGATATACTGAAGGCTCTTATGATCGGTATAAATATCAACGTGGATGCCATACAAATAATATCTCCACGTGTTGCATCAACAAACAGCCTAGCCCAATGCCTGAAGCATCACAATAGACAACATAACCTTCCGATCCCTATGGGAGTGTCAGGACTGGGGCAGAAGTTAATCTATCATTTAGCTCTTGGAAACTACGTTCACAAGCATCTGTCCATTGAAATTTAGCTAATTTATGGGTTAACTTTGCGAGCGGTGCTGAAATAGAAGAAAAACTTTTACAAATCTCCTGTAGTAACCTGCTAATCCCAGAAAACTACAAACCTCCATAGGAGTTATGGGCCTTGGCTAAGTCTTCACGGCCTCAATCTTCTGGGTGTCTATCCGAATACCATCGACTGAAATAATATACCCCAGAAAGGTCACTGAGTTCAACCAAAACTAACACTTAGAAAATTTTGCAAATAACTCTCGAGTTTGAAGAACTCTAAGGACGGTACGTAAATGATCTTCGTGTTCTACCTCAGACCTAGAATACACCAAGATATCGTCGATAAATACAATCAGAAATAAATCTAGGAAAGGACTGAACACATTGTTCATTAAATTCATAAATACTGCCGATGCATTAGTTAGCCCAAATGACATTACCCGGAACTCAAAATGGCCATATTTTATTCTAAAGGCTGTCTTAGGGATATCTTTCTCCCTAACTCTCACCTGATGATACCCGGACCTCAAATCTATCTTTGAAAACCATTTGGCGCCTTGTAATTGATCAAATAAGTCGTCAATCCTTGGGAGTGGATATTTGTTATTTATCGTCACTTTATTCAGTTGCCGATAGTCAATGCACATTCGCAAGGAGCCATCTTTCTTTCGCACAAACAACATGGGTGCTCCCCACGGGGAAGAAATAGGCCTAATAAATCCTTTCTCAAGCAAGTCTTCAATTGCTCCTTCAACTCTTTCAACTATGCGGGAGCCATTCTATAAGGAGGAATAGATCTGGGCTTAGTATCCGATAGCACGTCTATAGCAAAATCAATCTCCCACTCTGGAGGGAGGCCTGGAAGCTCCTCCGGGCATACATTCAGGAACTCATTCACCACAGAGACAGACTGAAGAGTTGGCGACTTGGCTTCTACATCTTGAACCCGAACTAGATGGTAAATACAACCTTTTATGATCATCTTCGTTGCCTTTAGATAGGAAATAAACCTACCTTTCGGGGACGCGGTATTTCCTTTCCATTCTAGCACTGGTTCTCCCAAAAACTGGAAGTGAACCATTTTCACTCTACAATCGACATTGGCATAGCAAGAAGCCAACCAATCCATGCCCATGATAACATCAAAGTCCACCATTATTAACTCATGTAATTCAACCATAGTACGATGGTCACAAATCACAACTACACATTTTTTATATACTCTACTAGCTATCACCGGTTCACCAATGGGTGTAGATACCTCAAAAGGTTTGATCAACTCCGATTTAACCCCAAACTGCTGTGCAATATATGGAGTAACATATGACAATGTGGAGCCCAGATCTATCAAAGCATATACATTATGAGAGAATACCGATAATATACCTGTGACGACATCGGGAGAAGACTCAAGATCCTGGCGTCCAGCTAGAGCTTAAATACGGTGCTGAGGACCACTAGAACTGGGGGCTTTCCATCTGCCTCTACCATGGCTGACTGGCGCATGTAATCCTATCCCCATAGGGCGTATGAATGATGAAAACCTGACTACCGATACTGAAGGCTAGGTCCTACCCCTACCACCAACCGAGGGGCAATCGCGCATAATATGGCCTGGTCGACCGCATGCATAGCAAACCTCTGAACCTAGTCGACACTGGCCCCAATGTAACTTTCCACACTGGGAACATCGTGTCACGGATGGCCTTGCCTGACCCGAATCACCCCTGAACTGAGAACCTGAAGTCATGAAACTCTGACTCGGTCCAGAATAAGTAGATCTATCAAATCTCTGGCCTGTAAATCGTGGAGGCGCACGGGTCATAGAATGGCCTGAATGCCTAGAAAACTGCTATTTTGGCCCGCTTCTAAACTCACTCATCAGACCTGAAGATCTAGCCCTCTTGTTATACCTTCTATCATACTCACGCTCACTTATTTGCTGTTGTTGGCTTTCTTCCAAATTCTGGGCATGCGTTTGAATGCGTGAAACATCCATGTTGTCTTGAAGGGACGCAGTTAAGCACCTATCCATCAAATGTGGCCGTAGGTCTCTCACAAATCGAGGCACTCGGTAACCCATATCCACTACCATGGCTGGAGCATACCTAGCCAAAGAATTTAAGCGGAGACTATACTCTAAAGCACTCATACTTCCTTGCCTAAGATTCAAATAATGTTAGAGGAAGGCATCCACAAATTCTTGCCATACTAGGAGAGGTGCATTGGCTCCCTGTGAAGCCATCCAAACTGTATACCAATGAACCGTGATATCCCTCAATCTATATGATGCTAACTCTACCGATTCAATGTCCGAAGCATGCATTAACCGAAGTGTCCTCAACATCCCATCAATAAAATTTTGAAGGACCTCATCCGGCTTCGACCCGAAGAATTTCGGAAGGTTCAAGCTAATAAAATCACGGGCCCTTGCACTAACAGCCCCATCACCTTGCCCTGTACCTTGCCGCTAAGTCTGTGCTGCAACCAACTGAGTAAGCAAATGAATGGCCTCTTTTACATCTTGGCCTGAAGCATCCAGTGGAGGAGCTGGAGCTGCTAGGGCTGAGGATCCCTCATGCTCCTCAGAAATAGGCACTGAGTGAGAGGACTGAGATTGAGGCGCATTCTAGGACTCACCTTCCTCTATATCCGTTGGCGGGTACTCTTTCAGCTTGCTTTTCTGCCACTGTCTTGCCCTTTTGGGCTGCTGTTGCTTTTCTCTTTACAGGCATTTCTGAAACACACAATACACAGTTAAAGATAGGGAAATCCTTATATCATGTCTCTATTCCACCATCTTACGAAGAAAGAAGGTCATTCATTCTTAAAATGCCAGCAACCTCCTGTTTATAAGTGTGGCGCGCAACACACCCATAAATAAGACACTACTAGACACGGCTCGTAGACACACTCTAGGACAGAACTGCTCTGATACCACTTTTGTCATGACCCAACCGGAGGGTCATGACTGGCACCTGGTGCTAACCTACCCGGGCACCTCTTATCGTACTCTCACATTCACATTTAGGTGAGCCACATGGCTTGCTCATAATTTACATACATCAAAAGTGCTAATCTCGTTGGGCAACAACGTATTGATATCATCATCAATAACAATGCCCATATCCATATACACAAGCCGACAAGGCTATCAAAAAATATGAGCCGACAAGGCTACAAGACATCTAACCATACACAATTGTCTACGAGCCTCTAAGAAGAGTAAGTAACATCATATAGGCGGGCAAAGACACCGCCGCGCCCATATGTATGCACACAAAAAAAATAATACCAAAAAAGTTTGTAGCTTCGTATGAAATGGAGCTCCTCTATGTAGTCCCTGAATAAGAAAGCTATGGATCAAGCTTGTCTCCTTGGCCACTTGCAGGCATGACGTAGCGTCCACAAACAAAAAGACGTAAGTACGAATAATGTACTGATCATGTAAAGAATAATCAACATCATAGTAGAAGCATAATAGAATGCACAAGAAATAACATAAGATTGGAGAATCAGGAGGTAACAGAGTCATTTGTACCTTTAGTGGCCTTCATCATATCTACTTACTTGTCTTTCATAGGGACATTCCATTTCTAATGCTTACTCGTGTACATACATACATATATATTCGTATTCGTATTCATATTAATATTCATACTCGTACCCATACCATACCCGACCATGAAGGTTCGGTGCTTCACATACCCGGCCGTCACAAGGCTCGGTGATTATACATACCTAGCCATACCAAGGCTCAGTGTTTGCTGTTCGGCCTAATTTGCATATATTTAGCTATTATTTGCCTCACATTTTAATCCTTTTAATCGTGTTTTGAGTACTATTATATTGTGTTGTGCTTAATATTATATTTTTATTGTGTAGGAATAAAGAATTGCAAAATTGAAGAGATTTGGAGCAAAATTTAATAAAATCGGAAGAAGAAAGGAGAAAAAGAAGGGGGACAAGTGGAAGACGACATGATGGCACAATAATTTGGTAATTAATGCGAAATCGTTGAAGCATTAAATGAAGTTAAAGATACAAAGTGAAATTGAATTTGCAACAGAAACATAGTACATGGCAACATTCTGCTCGCCTAAGCCAAGTTGAAAGGGAAGGATGTCCTCGCGCACAGTGCTAATTTTCGGATTCCAGTTTCTCCTATTCTATTTTGGATTTGGGTATTTTGTTTGAGGCTTTTTCCTACATCTATAAATAGTCCATAAGACACAATAACTTCGACATCTTTGGCATAAAACTCAAGTTTGGAGGCTAGGGTTCCTACGTAAATATTCTTTCTTTTATTTGAACATTGTTTATGGAAATTTCTTTGAGACAATTGAGATTGATACTCTTGTTTTGATTATTTATTCATTGACATTATTTTTAATCAAGTAAGTTCTTGTTATTTTAATTATTCTTATTCTACAACGTTTCTCAAGGGAGTAGCTAACCCTAGGACTTGCCCATTTACTTTGTTTGAAACTCGGAAGAGGAAGAACGGGGTTGTGATAGAATAATTAACATGAATTTGGGGTGTTAACTCTCATCTAATGAAAATTGACCTAGGAATAGGCGATACCACTTGTAGCCATATTCGGGTGTTCTTAATGCTCCTAATTCCTTGAGGGATCTTCAATTGGGTAGTTCAGTTAATCTTCGGGAGAAGTTAATTTAGAGTCAATATCCGAGGCTAAATAAAATAAACTTGCTATTATTTATAATTCGTGAAACATATTGAATCGTTACTTGAGAAGTAGTTTCCTTTATTCCATTCTTGTGACCATTGATCAATTTATTTGCTTTCTAGATTAGAATTTATATTTCCGTACTTTATCAAAACCTTATCAAAAACCACCATTGATTCGTTCGGTCTAGCTTTTGTTAGTGATAATTCCTAATCTGCTTAAATTGCCTACATATTGTTCTCTGTGGGATTCGACCCCAACCTTGTTGGTTACTATATTTGACAACGTCCGCATTATTCCATTAAACGGTGTAATTTGTGCGTAACAAATTTTGGGGCCGTTGCCGGGGAACAATTGGCGTATTTTGGCTAATTTAGGAAATAAGCTAACTTGCTTTGAACCGAACCTGTGAATATTTGTATAGTTATTTTCTGTGTTTTATTTTATTTTTAGAAAAAAAATGGCATCTTTCCATCAAAACTTGTTTAGTGGTGATTTTTATTGTGAGCATGGCAAAATTGGTGAGTTGAAACTCATGATAGAGTGCCTGCTAGGTGAGGGTAATGAAAATAAAAAAGTCTTACAATAATACTTGGAAACTAGTCTCAAACTTGGTTTGATGACAGAAGAAGAAAATCCGCCATGGGTATTCAATCCAGATCAGAATCAATATGAACTCTCCAATGCCCAATCTGAAAAGGTAATCCCTTTGTTGGGGGTCAATCACGAAGATGAGTTTATTGGGAATGCCAAAGAAAAATATAAATTGGAGTCAACCATTGTTCTAAAAAATATGGTTGTTGTTGACTCCAATCCGGGAAAAAGAGGATGTCGAAATTGAAAAAGTTCAAACGCCATATATCCTGCAATTTGAAAACTCAAGAAGGCAGAACGACATTCTTCACTTGAAAGCCAAGAAGTGTAAAATGAAAAATATTATGCTTGGCTTGTTCATCTACTTACCACCCCCCACCGCTCGTGGTCACAAACTTGAATCTAAGTTGGGTGCCCAATTCATAAGATCCAAATGGTGAGAAAAGCGGTAAAGATGATTCACGTCGGGCCGCGACGTTAACTAAGGCGCTTATTGGGAGGCAACCCAATGTGTAATAGTTTTAGATTTTTATTTTTATACTGTCACGTTTTCTTTTGTTTTTGTTTTGCAGATTAGGGGAAGTCTGAGTACCCGAAGTTGAAAGTTGAGGAGCATGTTTAGCCCTAAGTGTGGGGTCATCCCGACCCTTAATGTTGAGGATTATGCTACTAGCTAGGCCCTAGAGGGTCTCAGGGAGTATTTCTCACCCTTATGTTAATTTTTGTCTACTACACATGCATTGAGGACAATGCATATTTTTAAGTGTGGGATGGATTACTTCCGATACTTTCAGGTCAAGGATGATTATGCTATAGATTTTTTTTTTTTTTTGGGTTAGTGTTTAGCCTTATATTTAAAATAATAATAATAATAATAATAATAATACAGATGCATTTGGAGGGAAAAGGGAAAAAACACACGTCCATAGGTTGTGGTAAATGGATAAAAATGCTAGGCCTTTATATGCAATCTTTGCCGATGAACTATTTTTCATTTTTTTTTTAACTTCATTATATATTCCTCCATTTTTATGTTTTTTCACTGCCTTTCCTCGTAGGAAACGAATATCAAGAAAAATTTAAAAATATTTTACATTGTTTTTTCTTTTATTTTTCTTTTATAACTTATTTTGGTATCATTAGTGGCATACATCATCCACTCCTTGGGTTTTCTTATGGTCTCGGTTCTTTCCCGAAGGGGGACCTTTGAACCGAGTAGTTTTTTATTTTTTGGATTAATATTTTTAGGAGTAGTATAAGAGGGAGAAGAAAGACATTGTGACTTGTTTGATACTAGCGTATTTAGGTCTGAGCTTGAGTACTTTCCTGTGAGTGCTTGAGTGTTAATACAAAATAGCAGGCTTTCTGACACCTAGCTCATGATTGTGGCTCTGTATATAGCTTATTCTTATTTTGTAGTTCGTCATGATCTTTTCTGTCCTAGAATAGAATTGATCCATCTTAATTGAGACTTGTGCCATGTGTGGTGAGGATTTCTTGCATACATTCCATGTTTTGCATCTTAGTCTAGAACTTTCCCTGCATGTTATTGAAGTGACATAAAAAGTGTTGTTTTGTTTAGAATATGATAGTAGGCTTTCTTTGATATGTCTTGTGAATTTTAGCCTTTTAAGAAATTATACCACTAGTTAGCCCTTTCAGCCTGTAGCCTTTCTTTTGTTAGCCGTATTTTTGCCTTGATCCTTTTGTTTAAATCCCTAGTTTTTGCACCCTACTTCCTTGAGCACTGTAGCTTAGGCTGTGATATAATTGATAAATTTGAAGAAACGGGATGGTAAAAAAAAAAACGGTGACCAATGATAAGCTGGAAAGTGATGAGAAGGCCCTCCTAGAAAGAATGTGAGACGAAAAAAAAATTGAATCGTTCTTGATATGATGAGAAATACTTTTGAAATAATTGATGAAGGGTTAAAAAATAAACTGAAAAGATGAAAATAATCGGTGATGAATTTTAAAATTGCAAAGTGCTTAGGGAAGTGTAAGTCACTATTATATAGTTTTCCTACCCGTCCACTAGCCAACATTACAACCCGTTAAAGTCCAATTTGATTCTATTCGAGCACACTTGATTAGTGGAGATGTACATAACGGCCAAGCCTATGGTTCTTTGTGCATACATGTGAATTTCATTGTGAGTGCGAGAGTTGTGCTTTGATGCTAGTCCTTAAATCATATTCGATTCTTTAATTTGAGTGTGTGGATTATTTATTCTTGTGAGGGCACTTTTTTCATGATAGATAGGTGATGTCATTAGCTTCTTTGACAGAGTAGGTGAGCGAGCTTAAATTTGATGAGTTAGAGTCCATCTTTGAGATTAGAAGGTTAGAAGTTTGTTCTTTGTGTGTTTACTTGTATATCATGCATGATGATCAGAAAGTGTAAATTTGATGTTGTGAGTTGCTATATGACCTGATTGTTGGTATCAACCAAAGTGGTGGTGTTCCTAGGCTTGATATATTGAGAGTGATTTTAAATACTTACTCGAGGACGAGCAAGAGTTTAAGTGTGGGGTGGTGATGTTCGGCCTAATTTGCATATATTTAACTATTATTTGCCTCACATTTTAATCCTTTTAATCGTCTTTTGAGTACTGTTATATTGTGTTGTGCTTAATATTATATTTTTATTGTGTAGGAATAAAGAATTTCAAAATTGAAGAGATTTGGAGCAAAATTTAATAAAATCGGAAAAAGAAAGGAGAAAAAGAAGGGGGACAAGTGGAAGACGACATGATGGCACAATAATTTGGTAATTAATGCGAAATCATTGAAGCATTAAATGAAGTTAAAGATACAAAGTGAAATTGAATTTGCAACAGAAACGTAGTACATGGCAACATTCTGCTCGCCTAAGCCAAGTTGAAAGCGGAGGATGTCCTCACGCACAGTGCTAATTTTCGGATTCCAGTTTCTCCTATTCTATTTTGGATTTGGTTATTTTGTTTGAGGCTTTTTCCTACACCTATAAATAGTCCATAAGACACAATTACTTCGACATCTTTGGCATAAAAAACTCAAGTTTGGAGGCTAGGGTTCCTACGTAAATATTCTTTCTTTTATTTGAACGTTGTTTATGGAAATTTCTTTGAGACAATTGAGATTGATACTCTTGTTTTGATTATTTATTCATCGACATTATTTTTAATCAAGTAAGTTCTTGTTATTTTAATTATTCTTATTCTTCAACGTTTCTCAAGGGAATAGCTAACCCTAGGACTTGCCAATTTACTTTGTTTGAAACTCGGAAGAGGAAGAACGGGGTTGAGATAGAATAATTAACATGAATTTGGGGCGTTAACTCTCATCTAATGCAAAAGTTACCTAGGAATAGGCGATACCACTTGTAGCCATATTCGGGTGTTCTTAATGCTCCTAATTGCTTGAGGGATCTTCAATTGGGTAGTCTAGTTAATCTTCGGGAGAAGTTAATTTAGAGTCATTATCCGAGGCCAAATAAAATAAACTTGCTATTATTTATAATTCGTGAAACATATTGAATCGTTACTTGAGAAGTAGTTTCCTTTATTCCATTCTTGTGGCCATTGATTAATTTATTTGCTTTCTAGATTAGAATTTATATTTCCGTACTTTATCAAAACCTTATCAAAAACCACCATTGATGCGTTCGGTCTAGATATTGTTAGTGATAATCCCTAATCTGCTTAAATTGCCTACATATTGTTCTCTGTGGGATTCGACCCCAACCTTGTTGGTTACTATATTTGACCACGTCCGCGTTATGCCATTAAAAGGTGTAATTTGAGCGTATCAATGTTATCCGTACCCAACTGCAATGGTGTGCCCGCGATAGGTATCATACCCGGCCATATAAGCTCGGTGTTAGATAATAGTCATACATACTTAGACACGTATACATAAGAGTCTGCAAGTATCATCAACATCATTACCATCATCATTTTCGCGTCACATCTATCCTTAGAGGATCAACCATAATATAAGGAAAGTAGTAGAATCATAAAAGTATCGATAATCATGAGCTTTAGAGGTAGAATCATTTGGAGGACATTATAGAACTCATGAAAGGATATATATAGCCAAGGAACCATGCCTTATTGAAAGAAGGGTTAGCCTTACATACCTTTTCGTCTTCTTAACTATTTAATGTTCACCGTTGAAGCTTGAATAATCTACATTTAGAAGGATTCACACCATGGTTAAGCTTACTCTTAAATTCAAACTAGAATAATTCATGATCTAATGAAAATTGGGCAGCATCTGCCCTATTTCGTCAACTTCCACCATATTACTAAACAACTCCCAAAACCCACAATAACATCCATAATACACTCATATTTATCATAATCAAGTAATCACACTTCATTAAGACTTCAAAATTCATTCTTATGTTCAATTTATGCCGACGACTTCACTCCCATTTTAGCACATTTTCATATAACACTTCTTCATCACCATTATTACCTTCCATAACATGATTATATCCATATAATACTAATAATCATGACTCAATATATTCTACTACTCATAAACATCATTTTCTACTTTCTTCTTCTACCTAATTTTTGCTTCAACCAAACATTCTCATTAACATGAAATAATCATGGAAACTAACCTTTTTATCCCATAGAAACAAGCTTTGGGGCAGCTACAAACTTTTGCAAAAACCCTAGTTACAATGCCCAAGTTGTCTTGAAATCTACCAACCCTAGGAAGCCTTTTAACACATGAACGCTTGATTCTTGCTATTTGATCTTTGTAATCTCTTGGGTTTGGTTAAAATATGTTTGGAGAAGTTTTTTGGAGCTTTAGAGAGCTTGGATGAAATGTGGGAAATGAAAATGAGCAAGGGTCGTCCGTCCTTATAAAATAAAAATGTGACCTGACCCAATTTATACGGCCTACTATACGGGCCGTATAATTTATACGGTCCATATAATCAGACCGTATAATACCACCAGGCTGCACCCTTCTCTGGAACAAACCTACGGACCATCATACAGGCCGTATAATTTATACGGTCCGTACAAATGGCCGTACAACAGGGAAAACCTGATTTTTTTTATTGTCGACTGGTTTGACTTCCAATCCTCATGGAACCTTCTTGACACTTATATAACACTTCATTAACCATACTATAGGCCCTATATCATCCCCTCAAGATGTTTCTAAATATACATTAACTCAATTATAGCGGAAACCTTTCCGAACACGACTTACATTTCGCTCATTTCAACAAACTAAACTTCACATATTCGTATGACTTCGAAATCTTATAGTATGCACCTTAAGCTATCTAATACTTCCCTTAATCTCATAAGGATTTCATAATCACCTTAAGCTCACATTAGCCTATCCACAAGGCAACACATACGGAATTTTCGAGGTGTAACACATGAGCAATTTCTTCTTCCTAATCATGTGAACAAGTCTGTCCAACGACAAGCTTTATCAAGTGCTGGATCACTTTTTATTATCTATTTGGTTGTGGCGGAGTCAGTTCTGTTCTCCCGAATTGGCTCATCAGTCATTCCATCTTGCTCATTAACTACTTTGGAATTTTCCGACTCCATGGCTTGATTCAGAAAAATGGGCGAAAGTTCCTTTTCTAAAGTACCCTGTGAAGAATCAGTACTTACCTTGGAAGAATCTTCCGTCGAAGCTTCAAAAACATCGAAATCTTCCTCTGTCGATGAAACAACAGATAATTCCTTTGTTTGTTGGGTGTCGGACACTTGGGATGTCACTTCTTCCGGGTCATATTGGGGTTGAGCCACGTAGAGACTTGGGGCTTGAGGAATAGAAATCATTCAGTTCTAATAATTTTCATTTTTTGAACTTTCTCCTACCTCTCTTTTCTTTCCAGAAAGCCTCTAGGCTGCAAGTGCATCTTTTTTTTCTCAAACAAATTTTGCAATGTCAAATTCAGGTTCTTCCACAGTTTGAGAAAACAGTTTTTGGAAAGCTATGTTATTCCTCCTTTGGAGAGGTGAGAAGCTACAAAAAGGATGTTTTTGATGGGTAAGGGAATAATTTGAATTGAAAATGCACTTGTGGAAGGAAGGGTAGTGTGCTGAGAACTTTTAGTACCATTTTTCAGCAGATTTTATGTGGTATTTTAGAGAAACCATTTCCTTCTGCTGTTGCTGGAAAAAATGGAAAGGAGAAGTACCTGGTGGACAATTATCATATTGTAGGTTGTCAATCTATGCTCCAAGGCTTTGATAAGTCCTGCATGCTGAAAAGACTTCTCCGCAACTTGTTCCATTTTTTTCTCAATATTTTCCACCCTGCTAAGCATTTTATTTTGGATTTGTGCAACATTCCTAATAGTGCTATCAATATTATTCTAGATTCTATTTTCAGAAATAGAATTTCCTGACTGCTAGTTAATTGTTTCTTCAATGTCACTTGATGGCGGTGTTTCTCCTGAGGGAAAAATTACATTCTTTTTGGGTATTTGTTTAGCATGCTCTACGCCATCCTTATTGAAAAATTCAAGTGGTGGAAAATCATTACTGGGACTATACATGAATATTTCAGGGTTCTTGAGCAAAGGGGATGCTCCGTCATCTTCCCTACTAGGGACGATTGGACAAGCATTTTCCTCTGGCAGTATCGGCCAGTTTTGGGGATCATAACTGAAAAGGTATTCAGATTTACCTGGGTGACTAAGTGAACCAACTGATGGGTTGCCTTTATCGTACCTTTCCCGAAGGCACTCTTTAGTCAATTTGCACCTTTTCTTTTTGGCCTTCTTTTTTACCTTTTTTTGGCTCATGGTAATACTCAATTGGATCATCAAGTCATTCTCGATAAGAACACTCAATCTTCCATGGGCAGTGTCCTGTGAACGGATCCTTAAACCGCATCACATCTTTACCTTCAATGTCAAAGTGCTCAGTCCAGTCTTGTTCTCTCATGATTCTTTCTATTTCTTCGGAGAAAACGTCCGCTCATACTAGTAGGCAAAGTGGTACCTGGGTTGGTTCATATTAATTGCAAAAGTGGCCTTGCTCGGCCTCGTGAGGCGAGTGTGGTCAAAACATATCAATACACTTTTATCATTTTGCTTCACTATGTTTGACTCTATGGACCTAATGGGTTCAGGAGGTTCTCTCAACTTCTCATAATTTGGCACCCACCAATATGGAAGAATTTTTACAAGCTCTTCCTTTGAAATTTGTCATGGGATTTGGGTGCATTGGGTAGTGCCTTTGGTCGCATCAACATTAATGAGTAAAGAATTACCTTCACCAGGGAGAGGGAGATCCATGGCATGATTTTGAACTCTCCAAGAAATTTGGTAGTGAAGAGTTTCCTGAACGGCATCCTTAGCAAGATGGGTTCCCAAAATTTCAACTTGAATTTCCAACTCCTCCGTGAGATACGGATCGTATAGAGACATGTTGAAATTTGGGAACACCATTACGAAAACAGTTCCTGCATTCAAAGTGACTTCACTTATGCCAAGGTTAGCATGTTGGTACTAAAGATACCTCGTATCTAGGAGATAAATTCTTGCAGCAACTGGTTGTCCTTTTCGACCATGATAAGTTAAGGCTATTCGGACAACACCAAAATGCATATGAGTGAATCCATGATTTTTCCATTGCTTTGGAAATTCTTCGAAAATTTGTGATGTGATGAATTATTCTCCTTTTGTTGCATAAATGGGATGTTGGTCAAGTTTAGAAATAGAAAAATATTCCCTCTCACATTTAGGCCTAGGTTGGACCAAAGAGCGAATCTGGGACCATAGAGAAAATTGATATTTGGGAAAAGCTTTATAAGGATTTATTAACGGTAAATAACTGAAATCTATTTTTTATTTTCATTTAAGACTTCTACTTCATACATTTAATCATATTTTTTTGAAAGGGTTTTTGAAAGAGTAGCAGACATATTAACATTTGCACTGGAATATAAAAGACTGGATGGATTTAAGACACTAGAATTTGAAAGACTACTAGACGAAGGTGCATTGGACATTATTCTTTACTTAAAGTGGCTTCCTCCTCCAAATAGATGGGATTGGCTCTGATACCACAGGAGCCGAGAGGGGTACCGGGACTCGCAGAGACGGTAAATGACTCAGCAGAGATAGAACTAAAATACTAGAAAAGGAAAAGTACCTTTGTCACGACCCAACCGGAGGGCCATGACGGGTACCCGGAGCTAACCTATCGAGAACCTATTAACATACTTATCATGATCATATCTAAGTGGACCACGAAATATAACCCATGAATATCATAATCTGTAAGGGTATAAGTCCACATGTTAAATGCACATCTATATAATCATCATCAACTATGCCCATATGTGCAAGCTGACAAGGCTGCCAAAAATGATATACAAAAATATGAACCGATGAGGTTACAGAACATCTAACTATATACATCTATCTACGAGCCTCTACATGGAGTGCATATAATCATAAAGATGGGATAGGACCCCGCCATGCCCATATATACATAAAAGAATAGTACCAGCTAAACTGTAGCTCTAGAACAAATGGAGCAATCCTGTATAATCGCTGATGAAGCAGCCTAGGGGTCTGGTCCGTCTCCCTGTCTACCTGCGAGCACGAATGCAGCGTCAACAAACAAAAGGACGTAAGTATGAATAATATACTGAATATGTAAGGCATGAATAATAACACGATAAAGATATGAAGAAGCATGAGATAAGAGAGATAACCTGTGCATCTGATTGACTCTTAAGGCGGATTTCATGCATGCTTAACTTTTCCTTTTTTTAAAAAAAATTCATACATACATATAAAATATAAGTGTTCGTGTTGCGGAACGTGCAACCCGATCCATATAACATATCATCCCGCGTCTGGGGCATCCCACATTCGGGGTAACATCATAACGTAGCCACTACAGTGGTGTGCACATCTACGTGTCGTACCCGGCCGACTATAGTGCTTCTCGGTGTGAGAAAATAGTGTTACACCTAAAAAATTTCATGTCATTGTGTCGTAAGTGGAATAACACAAGCTTAAGGCCAACGTCAAGCTTTTATGACTATAAGAATGGTACTTATCAAGTTTGGAGTGTATGCGATAAGGTTTTGAAGTAATATGATTAGGGAGACTAAGTTCGTCAAAGGAAGGTGAAGTATAAGTCGTGTTTGGAAAGGGTTTGCAAGGTACCGAGCTAATTTGATTTGATAATGTCTTGAGGAATGGTTATAACGCTCCTTAGATTGTTAATGAAGTGTTAAACAAGTTCTAAGAAGGTTCCATAAGGATTGGAGATCAAACGAAGCGATGAGATTAACTTCATACAAATGGAGTTATACGACAACTTATACGGTCCGTATAACTTTATACGGTTTGTATAAGGGGTCCGTATAACCTTACAGAAAACGGGATTTCCCTGATGGTGAAATACGACCATTTATACGGACCGTATAATATTATATGGACCGTATAAGGGTCCGTATAAGTCCCGTCGGGCTGAGTATTTTCCAAGTATAAATACATGCCCTCACTTCTAGTTTTTCATTCTTCCAACTTCTCCACTTCTCTCAAGACCTCTAGAAGGTTCCACACATTTCACTAACATAAATTCAATGGAAATCAAAGGTCAACATCATTAATCCAAGGAAATCAAGTGCAAAGAAGCTCTCTAGGATTGATGGAAGCTTGAAATCTCTTAGGAATTGAAGTTAGGGTTTTCTCCAAGTAAAGCATTTCCATCCAAAACTCGTTCCTTCACAATCAAAGGTGAGTTTTATGATCATTTCATGTTATTAAGAATATTTAATAGTTGAAAGACTTGGATTATGGAAGAAAGTAGAAAATGGGTTACAAATATGAGAATAGTTGTATTCTTGAGTAGTAGTTTGACATGAATCATGATTCTTGACGTGTTATGAGTATAATCTTGTTATAAATGGTATTAAAAATATTGGAGAAGCATTATATGAGGATGAATGTGGTGTTGTATTATGGCTATGGTTATGAATGACTTTGAGAGGGAATTTTGAGAATTGGATAATGACGAACTTGTTGAAGCTATTGATTATGATATTATGAATGTTGTTATTAATGTTTGGGAGTTGTTATATTATATAGAGAAAGTTGTAGAAACAAAGGAGATGCTTCCCAATTTTCATTAGCTTTAAGTTAGCTTTAAGTATGTTTCCAATTATCTAATCTTAGTACGAATTCCCTTGATTGTAGAATTACGAACTTCGAAGGAAGCGTTTAGTCCGCAAGATAGAAAGATGAAAAGGTATGTAAGGATACTCCCTTCCTTTCTAAGGCATGATTCCTACAACATGACTTCCTTTATCTCTACATGACTCACTTATATTCGGGAACCTATGAGTCTATGATTGTTAAGAGCTTCTTATGACATAAAGATAAAAGATACTTTGTGAATTTGACAATGATGATGACGAGTCTAAGTCTAGAGATTCCAAAGCTTATGATATGATATTCCTATTAAGCTAATGATTCCTTGATGTTATTCATTGTTGCTACACAAACCTTATAATGCTAGTTCCTTCGAGGTGAGGCATGGTGATCATGACTACTCCCTAATGGAATTGGGGGTTCTCGGCCTTACGTCACCCCGATAGTGTTATAAGCTTGTGCTTGAGTTCTTATGCTTGCTTTATGATAAGTATATAATTATGACAAGGAGGTGGCCCAGATTCCTAGGAGCTACTCAGCAGATTTACAGGAGAACTCCACTATTCTGGAGGTGCCATTTTTAATACATTATTTTGTATATATATTTGGGCACGACGGGTCGTGTCCCGCCCTCATGTCTTAGTACTCTAGTAGGGACTTGTAGATACATATGTCTGGGTAATAGTGGTCTCATAAATACATCAGTGTATATTTTAGTATATCATTCTTCCAGCCGTGAGGGCTTATTTATATTTATGTATCGCCTTGGAGATTATGTGTGTTCAGGATGGGTATGATCATTAGCGTGATGAGTGGTGCTCGGTAGTCAGCTCTGGGTACCCGTCATGGACCCTATTCGGGTCGTGACAAAAGTGGTATCAGAGCAGTTTTGTCCAAGGGAGTGTCTACGAACCGTGTCCAGTAGAGTCTTATTTACGGGTGTGAAGCGCGCCACACTTATAAACAAGAGGCTGTGGGGAAGTTTGGAATAAATGACCATCTTTCTTCATGTTAGATCGTGCGATAGAGCCATGTTATAAGATATCCTTCTCCCTAATTGTGCGATATGATTTCAGCGATACCGGTAAAGAGAAAAGCCACAGCCGCCCAGAAGGGCAAGGCTACTACAGCACGGAGAATGAAAAGGGAGCCACCAACGGATATAGAAGAAGATGAATCCCATAATAAGGCTATATCCAATACCTCTCACACTCCGCCTATTCTAGAAGAACAAGGATGGGCTTCAGCTCTAGCTCCTATGCCTCCAGTTCCTCTACCAGGTGCTTCGGGTCAAGAAATGATCGAAGCTATTCAGTTATTGACTCAGCTAGTCGCCGCTCGAGTTCAGCGGCAGAGTACGGGTCCAGGTGACAGGGCGAATAGTGCTAGAGATTGTGATTTCATGAGTTTAAATCCTCCAAAAATTTTTGAGTCAAAGACAGATGAAGATCCGCAAGGTTTTATTGATGAGATGCTGAGAACGTTGAGAGTCATCCATGCCACCGATACTAAATCCGTGCAGTTAGCATCTTATAAGCTTCATGATGTGGCGGTTCATTGGTATAATAACTGGATATCTTCAAGAAAGGAAAATACACCTCCCTTGGTTTGGCAAGAGTTCGTGAAAGCTTTCATTTGTCACTATTTTCCACCCGAGGTTCGACGGGCCACAGCTGATAAATTCTTGAATCTTAAGCAAGGGAATATGAGTGCCCGGGAGTATAGCCTTCACTTTAATTCATTTGCTAGATATGCTCTGAATATGGAGGCCGACATGGGAGATAGAGTACATAGATTTGTGAGCGGCTTAGGCCACACTTCTTCAAGGATTGTCTGACGGCTTCACTACAGGAAGGGATGGACATTTCTCGTATTCAGGCTCATGCCCAGAATTTAGAAGTGCAGCAACAGCCGCAGAGGGGTGAACGTTATATTGATAGAGGGTAGAATAAGAGGGACAAATCTGCTAGTAGTGAGTATAGAGGGGGTCAGCGGCAACAATATTCCAGATATTCGGGAAAGCCCACGACGAGTGCACCTCCTCCATTTGCGGGCAGGAGATTTGATCGCCATATTTATTCTGGTCCGGGTCATAGTTCGAGAGTCTCAGGTCCTCAGTTTGGAGGTGCTCCTAGGCAGCGGAGACCACCGGTGCCGCGATGTAGCCAATGTGGTAAATTACATTCCGGTTAGTGTAGCCGAGGTTCGGATGCTTGCGGCCAGGTTGGGCATATGATGCATAATTGCCCATCGATGGGCGATAGAGTTGGGGTTCAACCCACAGGACCATCAGCTGGTTCTTCCTCGTCTGTGCGCCCGATAGGCCAGACTCCTCAGAATCCAGCAGGCGGTGCTAGGGGCAGAGGGGGACCATCTAGTTTCGGTGGCCACCCAACCCCATATTTATGCTTTAGCCGGACGACAGGATCTTGAGTCCTTCCCGGCTGTGGTTACAGGTATACTATCCATATTCTCTCATGACGTTTATGCATTGATTAATTTGGGTTCCATGTTGTCTTAGATTAATCCTTATATTGCAGACCGTATTGGGGAAAAACCCGAGCCAATTAAACCTTTCGAGGTATCTACTCCGGTTGGTGATCCAGTAATAGCTAGACAAGTGTATAAAAATTGTGTGATTGTGGTATGTGACCGTCATATGTGACCGTCAAACTAAAGTCGATTTGGTTGAGCTAAAAATGTTAGATTTTTATATGATTATGGGCACAGATTGGTTGGCTTCTTGTTATGCCAACGTTGATTGCAGAACTAAAATAGTTCGATTCCAATTCCCAGGAGAACCCGTGCTTGAATGGAAAGGTAATATAGCATCCCGAAGGGGTAGGTTTATTTGCTACCATAAGGCGTGAAAGATGATTGCAAAAGGCTATACTTATCATCTAGTCCGAGTTCATGACACCGAACCAAAGCCGCCGACTTTTCAATCCGTCCCGATAGTAAGTGAATTTCCGAATGTATTTCACGATGAACTTCCAGGCCTTCCACCGGTGCGGGTGATTGATTTTTCTATTGATGTGTTACTTGATACTAAGCCTATATATCTTCCTCCTTACCGAATGGCTCCTGCAGAATTGAAAGAACTAAAGGCACAACTGAAAGATTTGCTTGAGAAAGGATTTATTAGGCCTAGTTCATCACCGTGGGAGCACCCGTCCTATTTGTGAGAAAGAAAGATGGTTCCCTATGGATGTGCATTGACTATAGGCAGTTTAACAAGGTGACGATAAAGAATAAATATCCGCTCCCAAGAATTGACGATTTTTTTGACCAATTACAAGGTGCCAAGTGGTTTTACAAAATTGATCTAAGATTGGGATATCACCAAGTGAGAGTTAGGGAAGAAGATATTCCCCAAATGGCTTTCAAAACCAGATACGGCCATTATGAGTTTCGGGTGATGTCATTTGGGTTGACTAATGCTCTGACAGTGTTTATGAATCTGATGAATAATGTATTCAGTCCTCTTTTAGATCTATTTGTGATCGTGTTCATTGCTGATATTCTAGTATTCAGGCTGATGCTTGTGAATGCAGTTTCCAGGAATTAAAGGATAGATTAACTTCAGCCCCAGTCCTGACACTTCCTGAAGGACCTGATGGTTATGTAGTGTATTGTGATGCCTCTGGTGTTAGGTTAAGTTGTGTGTTAATTCAGCACGGTAAAGTTATTGCCTATGCTTCCCGGCAGTTGCGGAAACACGAAAAGAACTATCCGACTCATGATCTTGACTTGCCCGCGATTATTCATGCGCTAAAAATGTGGAGACATTACTTATACGTTGTACATATTGATATTTATACAGATCACAAGAGTCTTCAATATATTTTCAAACCGAAGGAGTTGAATCTTCGGCAGAGGCGGTGGTTAGAACTACTGAAGGATTATGATGTGAGTATTTTATACCACCCCGGAAATGTGAATGTAGTAGCTGATGCACTTAGCCGCAAATCAATGGGAATTCTATGTGAGGTCCCTCCGGAGAAAAAAGCATTAATTCGTGAGCTGCACCAGCTAGCCAGCCTCGGAGTTCATCTAATTGATTCAGGCGATGCAAGAATTGGTATTCACAACCTAACTGTTTCGACCTCAGATATGGAGGTGAGAGAGCGCCAATATGAAGACCCTTAGTTTAGTAACTATAGAGATACATTTCCTGAGAAAGAGAAGTCTCCATTTGAAGTTTCTACAGATGGAGTTCTTAGATACCGAGACAGGTTATGTGTTCCAGATGTTGCAGGCCTACATCATCGGATTCTAGAAGAAGCCTATTACTCTCAGAATTCCATTCACCCAGGAGCGACAAGGATGCATCACGATCTCAAGTTAATGTATTGGTGGGATGGAATGAAGAAAGACATAGCAGAATTTGTAGCTCAGTGTTCAAATTGCCAACAAGTGATAATTGAGCATCAAAAGCCCGGAGGATTATTGCAGGCAATGGAAATTCCAACTTGGAAATGGGAAGTGATTAACATGGATTTCATTGTAGCGTTGCCTCGTTCTCGGTGAAAATATGACTCCATATGGTTTATTGTTGATAGACTCACGAAATCAGCTCATTTTCTTCCAGTCAGAATAATATATTCAGCTGAAGATTATTCAAGGTTGTATCATAAGGAGATAGTGCGACTTCATGGTGTCCCGATATCTATTATCACAGATAGAGGAGCATAATTTATAGCTAAATTCTCGAAGTCTTTCCAGGAAAGCTTGGGTACTCAAGTGAGACTTAGCACAGCATTTCACCCATAAACTAATGGATAAGCTGAGCGCACCATTTAGACCTTGAAAGACATGTTACGGGCATGTGTGCTAGATTTCAGAGGTAGCTGAGATGATCACTTGCCTCTCATCGGGTTCGCATACGACAATAGCTATCATTCTAGTATTCAAATGGTCCCACATGAAGCTCTATATGGAAGAAAGTGTAGATCCCCAATTGGGTGGTTTGAAGTAGGAGAGATTCAACTGATAGGTCCGGAGTTGATTCAACAAGCGGTGGAAAAGATCAAGGTTATCCGAGATCGATTATTGACAGCCCAAAGTCGCCAGAAATCTTATGCGGACAACTGTCGATGAGACTTAGAATTCTGAGTTGATGATTGGGTATTCTTAAAGGTATCACCGATGAAAGGTGTGATGATATTTGGTAAGAAGGTAAAATTAAGTCCTCGATACATTGGACCTTATAAGATTGTCCGCAAAATAGGCCAAGTAGCTTATGAACTGGACTTACCCCCCAGAACTTGAATAAGTTCATCCAGTTTTCCATGGATCAATGCTCCACAACTGCGTCGGAGATCCTACTAGGTTCATGCCTGTAGATGATGTTCAAGTTACAGAAAGGTTGGCTTATGAAGAGGTACCCATTGCCATACTAGATAGACAAGTACGGAAACTTAGAAATAAAGAGGTAGCCTCAGTTAAGGTCTTGTGGTGAAACAATAACCGAGAAGAAATGACTTGAGAAATGGAAGAAGACATGAAGTCCAAATATCCGCAATTGTTTCCGCTCTCGGAAGACATTCAAGATGAGACACCGTTGTCATAAGGTAAGTATTGCTTTCTTTTTAATGCTTTTGGCCTTGTGTGGCCATATTTTCTTGCCATTGTATTGTAGCCTTGTGAGGCATCGGTATTGTGGGATTTTGTGACAAGGGGAATCTCTAGCGCAATTTTTGTAGAATTCCTGAGAACATAACATTCGAGGACGAATGTTTTTAAAGGGGGGAAGAGTGTTACACCTCGAAAATTTCATGTCTTTTTGTCGTAAGTAGACTAACACAAGCTTAAGGCCAACGTCAAGCTTTTATGACTATAAGAAGGGTACTTGGCAAGTTTGTAGTGTATGCGATAAGATTTTGAAGGGATATGATTAGGGAGACTAAGTTCGTCAAAGGAAGGTGAAATATAAGTCGTGTTTGGAAACGGTTTGCAAGGTACCGAGCTAATTTGATTTGATAATTTCTTGAGGAAAAGTTATAACGCTCCTTCGATTTTTGAATTAAGTGTTAAACAAGTGCTAAGAAGGTTCCATAAGGATTGGAGATCAAAGGAAACGACGAGATTAACTTCAGAAAAATGGAGTTATAGGACCACTTATACGGTTCGTATAACTTTACACGGTTCGTATAAGGGGTCCGTATAACCTTACCGAAAAAGGGATTTCCCTGATGGTGAAATACGGCCACTTATATGGGTCGTATAATATTATACGGACCATATAAGGGTCCGTATAAGTCCCGTCGGGCAGAATATTTTGCAAGTATAAATACATGCTCCCACTTCTAATTTTTCATTCTTCCAACTGCTCCACTTCTCCCAAGATCTCTAGAAGGTTCCAAACATTTCACTAACATATATTCAAGGGAAATGAAAGATCAACATCATTAATCCAAGGAAATCAAGTGCAAGGAAGCTCTCTAGGGTTGATGGAAGCTAGAAATCTCTTGGGAATTGAAGTTAGGGTTTTCTCCAAGTGAAGCATTTCCATCCAAAACCCGTTCCTTCACAATAAAGGTGAGTTTTATGATCATTTCATGTTATTAAGAATGTTGAATGGTTGAAAGACATTGATTATGAAAGAAAGTAGAAAATAGGTTGGAAATATGAGAATAGTGGTATTCTTAAGTAGTAGTTTGACATGAATCATGATTCTTGACGTGTTATGAGTATAATCTTGTTATAAATTGTATTAAGAATATTGGAGAAGCATTATATGAGGATGAATGTGGTGTTATATTGTGGCTATGATTATGAATGACTTTGAGAGGGACTTTTGAGAATTGGATAATGACGAACTTGTTGAAGATATTGATTATGATATTATGAATGTTATTATTAATGTTTGGGAGTTGTTATATTATATGGAGAAAGTTGTAGAAACAAAGGAGATGCTGCCCAATTTTCATAAGCTTTAGCTTAGCTTCAAGTATGTTTCCGAATATCTAATCTTAGTACGAATTCCCTTGAATGTAGAATTACGAACTTGGAAAGAAGACTATAGTCGGCAAGTTAGAAAGGTGAAAAGGTATGTAAGGCTACTCCCTTCTTTTCTAAGGCATGATTCCTACAACATGACTTTATCTCTCCATGACTCTCTTATATTCCGGAACCTAAGAGTCTACGATTGTTAAGAGCTTCTCATGAAATAAAGATAAGAGATACGTTGTGAATTTGACAATGATGATGATGAGTCTAAGTCTAGAGATTCCAAAGCTTATGATATGATATTCCTATGAAGCTAATGGTTCCTTGATGTTATTCAATGTTGCTAGACTCACCTTATAATGCTAGTTCCTTCAAGGTGAGGCATGGTGATCATGACTACTCCTTAATGGAATCGGGGGTTCTCGACCTTACGTCACCTCGATAGAGTTATAAGCTTGTCCTTGAGTTCTTATGCATGCTTTATTATGACAAGGAGGTGGACCAGATTCCTAGGAGCTACTCAGCAGATTTACAGGAGCACTCCACTATTCCGGAGGTGCCATTTTTAATACATTATTTTGTGTATATATTTGGGCACGACGGGGTCTTGTCCCGTCCTCATGTCTTAGTACTCTAGTAGAGGATCGTAGATACGTATGTGTGGGTAATAGTGGTCTCATAAATACATCAGTGTATATTTTTGTATATCATTCTTGCAGCCGTGAGGGCTTATGTATATTTATGTATCACCTTGGAGATTATGTGTGTTCAGGATGGGTATGATCATTAGCGTGATGAGTGGTGCTCGGTAGTCAGCTCCGGGTACCCGTCATGGACCCTATTCGGGTCGTGACAAAAGTGGTATCAGAGCAGTTCCATCCTAGGGAGTGTCTACGAGCCGTGTCCAGCAGAGTCTCATTTATGGGTTTGAAGCACACCATACTTATAAACAAGAGGCTGTGGGGCAGTTTGGAATAAATGACCGTCTTTCTTCATGTTAGATCGTGCGATAGAGCCATGTTATAAGATTTCCTTCTCCCTAATTGTGCGTTATGATTTCAGCGATGCCGGTAAAGAGAAAGGCCGCAGCCGCCAAGAAGGGCAAGGCTACTACAGCACGGCGAATGGAAAGGAAGCCACCAACGGATATAGAAGAAGGTGAATCCCATAATGAGGCTCCATCCAATACCTCTTACACTCGGCCTATTCTAGAAGAACAAGGAGGGGCTTCAGCTCAAGCTCCTATGCCTCAAGTTCCTCCATCGAGTGATTCGGGTCAACAAATGACCGAAGTTATTCAGATATTAACTCAGCTAGTTGCCGCTCAGGTTCAGAGGCAGAGTACGGGTCCAGGTGACAGGGCGACTTGTGCTAGAACCCATGATTTCATGAGTTTAAATCCTCCAGAATTTTTCGAGTCAAAGCCGGATGAAGACCTGCATGGTTTTATTAATGGGATGCTGAGAACATTGAGAATCATCCATGCCTCTGATACTGAATCCGTGCAGTTGGTATCTTAAAGGCTTCGTGATGTGGCGGTTCTTTGGTATAATAACTGGATATCTTTAGGAAAGTAAAACGCACCTTCCTAGTTTGGCAGGAGTTCGTGAAAGCTTTCATTTGTCACTATTTGCCACTCGAGGTTCGTTGGGCCAGAGTTGATAAATTCTTGAATCTTAAGCAAGAGAATATGAGTCCCCGGTAGTATAGCCTTCACTTTAATTCATTGGCTCGATATGCTCCGATTATGGTTGCCGACATGGGAGATAGAGTATATATATTTGTGAGCGGCTTAGGGCCACACTAGTTCAAGGATTGTCTGATGGCTTCACAACAGAGGGGATGGACATTTCTCGTATTCAGGCTCTCGCCCAGAATTTAGAAGAGTAGCGATAGCCGCATAGTGGTGAGCGTGATATTGATTGAGGGCAGAGTAAGAGGTCCAAATCTGCTAGTAGTGAGTATAGAGTGGGTCAGCGGCAACAATATTCCAGATATTCCGGCAAGTCCACGACGAGTGCACCGCCTCCATTTGCGGGCAGGAGATTTGATCACCCTATTTATTCTGGTCCAGGTCAGAGTTCGAGAGTCTCTGGTCTTCAGTTTGGAGGAAATCCTAGCCAGCGTAGACCATCGGTGCCGCGATGTTGCCAGTGTGGTAAATTACATTCCGGTCAGTGTCGCCGAGGTTTGGATGCCTGTGGCCAGGTTGGGCATATGATGCGTGATTGTCCATCGATGGGTGATAGAGTTGGGGTTCAGACCAAAGGATCAGCTGTTGGTTCTTCCTCGTCTATGCGCCCGATAGGGCAGACTTCTCAGACTCCAGCAGGCCGTGGTAGGGGCAGAGGGGGAGCATCCAGTTCCAGTGGCACCCAGCCCCATATTTATGCTTTAGCCGGACAACAGGATCTTGAGTCCTCCCCGGATGTGGTTACCGGTATATTATCCATCTTCTCTCATGACGTTTATGCATTGATTGATTCGGGTTCCACATTGTCTTAGATTACTCCTTATATTGCTGACCGTATTGGGGTAAAACCCGAGCCAATTAAACCTTTCGAGGTATCTACTCTGGTTGGTGATCCAGTAATAGGTAGACAAGTGTATAAAAAATGTGTGATTGTGGTATGTGATCGCCAAACTAAAGTCTATTTGGTCGAGCTAGAAATGTTAGATTTTGATGTGATTATGGGCATGGATTGGTTGGCTTCTTGTTATGCCAATGTTGATTGAAGAACCAAAATAGTTCGATTCTAATTCCCGGGAGAACCCGTGCTTGAATGGAAAGGTTATATAGCGTCCCCAAGAGGTAGGTTTATTTCCTACCTTAAGGCGAGAAAGATGATTGCAAAAGGCTATATTTATCATCTAGTCCGAGTTAATGACACCGAAGCAAAGCTGCCGACTTTTCAATCCTTCCCGGTAGTAAGTGAATTTCCAAATGTATTTCCAGATGAACTTCTAGGCCTTCCATCGGAGCGGGAGATTGATTTTCCTATTGATGTGTTACCGGATACTAATCCTATATCTATTCCTCCTTACCGAATGGCTCCTGCAGAATTGAAAGAGCTAAAGCCACAACTGAAATATTTGCTTGAGAAAGGACTTATTAGGCCCAATTCATCAAAATGGGGAGCATCCGTCCTATTTGTGAGAAAGAAAGATGGTTCCCTATGGATGTGCATTGACTATAGACAGCTGAACAAGTTTACAATAAAGAATAAATATCCGCTCCAAAGAATTGATGATTTGTTTGACCAATTACAGGGTCCAAGTGGTTTTCCAAAATTGATCTAAGATCGGGATATCACCAAGTGAGAGTTAGAGAAGAAGATATTCCCAAAACGACTTCCAGAACCAGATACGGCCATTATGAGTTTCGGGTGATGTCATTTGGGTTGACTAATGCCCCGACAGTGTTTATGAATTTGATGAATAATGTATTCAGGCGTTTTCTAGATCTGTTTGTGATCGTGTTCATTAATGATATTCTAGTATAATCTCGGACGGAAGCAGAGCATGCTGACCATTTACATATTGTCCTTGGGATTCTTCGAACTCGTGAGTTGTATGCTAAATTTTCGAAATGTGAGTTCTGTAACTTTTCTAGGCCATATCATTTCAGCTGACGGCATTCGAGTTGATACTCAGAAAATTAAGGCCGCGAAGACTTGGCCAAGGTCCACAACACCGACAGAGGTCCGTAGCGTCTTGGGGTTAGTAGGCTATTATAGGAGATTTGTGGAAGGATTCCCTTCTATTTCAGCACAATTAACGAAACTAACACAGAAATCGGTAAAATTTCAGTGGACCGATGGTTGTGAACGCAGATTCCAAGAATTGAAGGACAGATTAACTTCAGCCCCGGTCTTGACACTTCCAGAAGGACCTAATGGTTATGTCGTGTATTTTGATGCCTCTGGTGTTGGGTTAGGTTGTGTGTTGATGCAGCACGGTAAAGTTATTGCCTATGCTTCCCGGAGGTTGTGGAAACACGAAATTAACTATACAACTCATGATCTTGAATTACCAGCGGTTATTCATGCGCTAAAAATGTGGAGGCATTACTTGTACGGTGTACATATTGATATTTATACAGATACCAAGAGTCTCCAATATATTTTCAAACCGAAGGACTTGAATCTTCGGCAGAGGCGGTGGTTAGAACTACTGAAGGATTATGATGTGAGTATTTTATACCACCCCGGAAAGGTGAATATAGTAGCTAATGCACTTAGCCGCAAATCAATGGGAATTCTATGTGAGGTCCCTCCGGAGAAGAAAGAATTAATTCGTGAGCTGCACCAGCTAGCCAGCCTCGGAGTTCATCTAATTGATTAAGGCGATGCAAGAAGTGGTATTCACAACCCAATTGTTTCGTCCTCAAATATGGAGGTGAGAGGGTTCCAGTATGAAGACCCTCAGTTGAGTAACTATAGAGATACATTTCCTGAGAAAGAGAAGTCGCCATTTGAAGTTTCTACAGATGGAGTTCTTAGATACCGAGACAGGCTATGTGTTCCAGATGTTGCAGGCCTACATCATCGGATTCTAGAAGAAGCTCACTACTCTTGGTATTCCATTCACCCAGGAGAAAAAAGTATGTATCACAATTCTAGAAGAAGCTCACTACTCTTGGGATGGAATGAAGAAAGACATAGCAGAATTTGCAGCTCAGTGTTCAAATTTCCAACAAGTGAAAATTGAGCATCAAAAGCCAGGAGGATTACTGCAAGCAAAGGAAATTCCAACTTGGAAATGGGAAGTGATTAATATGGATTTCATTGTAGGATTGCCTCGTTCTCGGTGAAAATATGACTCCATATTGGCGATTGTTGGCAGATTCACGAAATCAGCTCATTTTCTTCTTGTCAGAACCATATATTCAGTAGAAGATTATGCAACGTTGTAGCTTAAGGAGATAATGCGACTTCATGGTGTCCCGATATCTATTATCACAGATAGAGGAGCATAATTTAAAGCTAAATTCTGGAAGTCTTTCCAAGAAGGTTTGGGTACTCAAGTGAGACTTAGCACAGTATTTCGCCCACAAACTGATGGATAAGCTGAGCGCACCATTCAGACCTTGGAAGACATGTTACGGGCATGTGTGCTAGATTTTGGAGGTAACTAAGATGATCACTTTCCTCTGATTGGGTTCGCATATAACAATAGCTATCATTCTAGTATTCAGATGGCCCCATATGAAGCTCTATATGGAAGAAAGTGTAGATCCCCAATTGGGTACTTTGAAGTAGAAGAGATGCAACTAATAGGTCCTGAGTTGATTCAACAATCGGTGGAAAAGGTCAAGGTTATCCGAGATCGATTATTGACAGCCCAAAGTCGCCAGAAATCTTATGCGGACAATCGTCGGCGAGACTTACAATTTTGAGTTGATGATTAGGTATTCTTAAAGGTATCACCGATTAAAGGTGTGATGAGATTTGGTAAGAAGGGAAATTCCTCGATACATTGGACCTTATAAGATTGTCCGCAAGATAGGCCAAGTGGTTTACGAACTGGACTTACCCCCAGAACATGAATCAGTCCATCCAGTTTTCCATGTATCAATGCTCCGCTAGTGCATCGAAGATCCTACTAGATTCGTGCCTGTAGATGATGTTCAAGTTACGGAAAGGTTAGCTTATGAAGAGGTACCCATTGCCATACTAGATAGGCAAGTACGGAAACTTAGAAATAAAGAGGTAGCCTCAGTTAAGGTCTTATGGCGAAACAATAACCGAGAAGAAATGACTTGGGAAGCAGAAGAAGACATGAAGTTCAAATATCCGCAATTGTTTCCACCCCCGGAAGAGATTCAAGATGAGACACCATTGTCATAAGGTATGTATTGATTTCTTTTTAATGCTTTTGGTCGTGTGTGGTCATATTTTATTGCCACTGTATTGTAGCCCTGTGAGGTGTCATTATTGTGGGATGTTGTGACAAGGTGGTAGTGTCATATTACAGGGGAAACTCTGGCGAAATTTTTGTAGAATTCCCGAGAACTTAACATTCGATGACGAATGTTTTTAAAGGGGGGAAGAGTGTTACACCTCAGAAATTTCATGTCGTTGTGTCGTAAGTGGACTAACACGAGCTTAAGGCCAATGTCAAGCTTTTATGACTATAAGATGGGTACTTGGCAATTTTGGAGTGTTTGCGATAAGATTTTGAAGTGATATGATTAGGGAGACTATGTTCGTCAAATGAAGGTGAAATATAAGTCGTGTTTGGAATGGGTTTGCAATGTACCTAGCTAATTTGATTTGATAATGTCTTGAGGAAAAGTTATAATGCTCCTTAGATTGTTAATGAAGTGTTAAACAAGTGCTAAGAAGGTTCCATAAGGATTGGAGATCAAACGAAACTACGAGATTAACTTAAGAAAAATGGAGTTATATGACCACTTATACAGTCCGTATAACTTTATACGGTCCGTATAAGGGGTCCGTGTCACGCCCCGGCTAGGGCCATGATTGGTACCCGGGGCTAACCACCGAGCACCACTCGTTCTATTACTCAATCTGCCTACAATCGTATTTCTTATGCTCATAATCATAGGAAAACCATTTTCATTGGAAACATATTTACCTTTATATACATAAGCCCTTTGGCTATCCACATAATACATATATACACGTGGAAAAATCGTGAGACCATACTACCCACACATACGCATCAATGAGCCTCCTCTAGAGTACTAGACATATGGACAGGACAGGATCTCGTCGTGCCCAAAACGTAGATGTACATAAAATAATAAATCAATGGCACCTCCGGAATAATGGAGTGCTCTCAAAAGTCTGCTTATCGGCTTCTATAAAGCTGGGTCGCCTCCCTGTCTACCTATGGGCATGAACACAGCGTCCAAAGAAAAGGACGTCACTACGAACATTGTACTGAGTATGTAAGGAATGAGTGAAATGAATATAACAGAGAAATCATAAGACCTAAGATGAAGATATAACCTGCTTGACTTTTAAGAGTGCATAACTTTCATGCCTATATCATTTATAATCACAGTACATGTATCATCATGATGCATACATCATCGTATCATACATATATCATAATACCGTATCTGCTCATACATATTGAACATTATCCGTATTCGTCCACGTAGTGGCTCGACAATATCACATACATACCTCCCGAGCTTTTTATACATTTGAATACATAGTAATATCGTACCCGACTATATAGGTTCGGTGTCTTACGTACCCAACTATAATAATGCTTGGTGTTATACGTGCCTGGCCCTACCAAGGCTCAATGTTGTCTGTACCTGGCCCTACCAAGGCTCAGTGATTTCCGTACCCGGCCCTACCAAGGCTCAGTGGTATCCATACCCAACTGCAGTGGTGCGCGCATATTATATATATATATATATATATTCTACCCGGCCATATAAGCTCGAGGTTTCATAATAGCCACACATAGGCACATATACATAAAAACCCATAAACATCTTTAGCGTCATCACTATTATCATCGTCATCATTATCATCATCACTATCAACATCATCACTATCAACATCATCATCGTTATCATCACATATATTTCACAAGCTTATCATAACCTTTCATAGAGCATGCATTTGAATTTAAAGACAATCTATGAAAATCATATCATATTCATAGCATGAATGTTAGACCCCGTATTTTATACGTCGAGTTATTCGCGAAGGAATTGACGTGAGATAGAAATCTCGGATTTTTAATTTCTAAACTAGAACTAATCGGTTATAAATTTTTACTTAGTATAAGAATGTTGATGGAAATTAGGAACTACTTAATTGTGGTGTTAAGTATAAATTAGTGGTAACAATGAGTCAATATGAACATTAACATGCCATGTCCAAAAGATGACTCAAAGTCATCTAAAATAAGGCTATTATGGAAGACATACAAATATGCATTTAATGTTGATTCATCCACTACACTTTCATTATATTGTGGACAATTAAATTGGAAGAAATATACATGTATATTCGGCCAAGGGGCTGAAAATTTGAGGAGAAAAAGTTAAAGCATACAATTGAATATTGAAGCATGCATTACTTTATAAAAGCATACATTATTTTATGAAGACATAACATGGTGGAGGAATCATTTCACATTAAAAATTGATCATTCATCTTTGTATGATTACAATGGAAAAATGATGGTGTACGAATCATCCACCACACATGAAAATGTCTTGTAAACAATTGAAAAGAAAGAAGAAGAAAGGAAACAACAAGGAGGCAATTCGGCCATCTAGCCGAAAGTTGAAGGAAAAATGAAATAAAATTTTGTGTAAGGTTAATGGAGTGATTCATGCCATAAGTGGAGCATGTGACCAACTTGTAGGCATAAACGTGGAACAAAATAATGACTAAGACATCAGCCTTCACAATTCATTTCAACTACACAACACAAAGAAAGAAAACATAGAAAACCTAGAGAGAGAGGGAGCAACTCTCGGCCAACTAGGGCTGATTTTTGAGCTCTTTGAGTCTTGATCCAAAAATTATTTTCCAAGGTTTTTCAACCCTTTAGAAGGTCCCTAAAACGTGAAGATAGTCTTTGGAGCAACAAGAACCATTTTCATCTCAAGCCACCAACTCTAGCCAAGTAGAGAAGTCAAGTTGTCAAGGTAAGATCTAACTTTCTTTTCCATGCATTAAGGGTGATGTAGATGAGTAGATATAGGTTGTATGTATGAAATAAGGTGTGATGATGTTGGAACATGATAGTAACCATGAGGTTATATGTGTTGACGTTGAAGTATGGTTGTAACTTGAAGAACATGAATCGCATGCATAAAATCATGAATTTTGGTGTTGGAATGTTGTTGTGACCGACGGGACAGTTTTGGTGGAATTAATGAAATAATTTTCTTTAATAAATATGGATGTTACTATCATATATCTCATGGTAAAAAGAATGAAAAGAATTGGAAGGTTAAAGGTGAAGTTGTGTTAGTATGAAAATAAAGTGAATCTATGATTTTATGTGAAGTGATGTTGAAGCATGTTGAAACCGTGTGTGGAATGTTTTGTGAGGAAGTTAGTGAACTGTTTTTACTTGATATTTTGATTGTTATTATCATGAAATTTATGATGGAAATGAAGGTGTTTAATGATTGGAGTTGAAACTAAAGTCGTTTGAGAATTGTTGTAAGGATTATAGAAATGACGATATAGCGTAGTTGCATATGAATTGATGTTGTACTTGTCGTGTGGATAGCTGGTCATAACTTACTGAAATTATATGAAAATAAGACATGAAATAATGTGTAAAAATCGTATGTGGTTGGCTTAGTATGTTCGTAAACGTTTGCAAGAATTCTGAGCATTGTTTAGGGACTGTTTTGGACATGTTGTTGGACTGTTTTGGACATGTTGTGGTAATGCACTGTTTTGGACTTGTTGTTTTCATTAAGTTGAAAAAACCAATTATAGTTAAGAGTATACATCATGTTGTCATAGTGGTGGGGCTATTATAGAATCTCTTCGACGAAATATTATGACTATAGACTAACAAGAATAAATTGGATGTGTCATAATCGCATGTACACTATTATCTAGTGTTGTAAGGTACGGGCTGTTTTGACAAGTTGTTGTTGTACTTATTGAGCTTGAAAGATTATTGATAATTAAGATTATGCATTGTGTTGTATGTTGGATGGGCTGTTATAAGTTGTTACATGCAAACGTTAAGACTACGAACTATTAGAAGTAACTTGAGAATGTAGTAGCCGTATGTGAATTGTTATTGCATGTTGTGAATATGGGCTGTTTGGAATATTGTGTGGGCTGTCCGGATTGTTATTGAAAACATAATTATTGATGTTGGATTGGTTGTATGTGGTTGGTTTGGATACAAGAGAAAACGTCGCCTAAACATCTAGAAAGGAGTTACTAACGTTAGAATGTGTTTTGAATCTCCCCGTAACTTAAACGTAGTTGTTGGCATCTTAATATAGGTTGAAGTATTATTGGGCAGAGTATACATATTGTGTGACGAATAAGCGCTAAAGGTATGTGAAGCTAACCCTTCTTTCTTTTTGGCATGATCGTTGTGAAATGAATATACGATATATATACGATTCCAAAGGAAATTCCTATTCTTAGAGCCACTAGGATGGCTATTGATCTAGATTCGCATAACTTATGTTTTGTTTTATATATATTCATATGTACACATGATTTCAAAGTTCCATTTTGATATGATCCACAGTGACATCCGAGAGGTATATGGTATGACTATTATTTGAAATTGCGAACGATGGTTTGTGTTGACTATCCTATTGAGTCCTTAAAAATGTTTTGAATTGCATATAGTTTCTCACTACTCTGCTCGTGCATACCTCAATATATCTTTCACCGAGTCCCGGGCCGGGTATGTTATCGTGCACACTTCCACTGCATTGTTCGCCGAGTCCCTCATTAAAGGGCCGGGTACAATATATATATATATTCTGGACTTATGCTGTGTTATGGTGTTATGCTGTGTTATGGTGTTATGTTGTGTTATGAAGTTATGCTGTGTTACGGAGTTATGCTGTGTTATGGAGTTATGCTGTGTTACGGAGTCATGCTGTGTTACGGAGTTATATTATATTCTGGAGTATGCTGTGTTATGGCGCCAGAGACGGGGTGGCGACCATGTTCACCGAGTCCCATAATGGGGCTGGATATGATATATGATATTGACATACATGATTCATGTTTCGAAAGCAAGTACTTGGTATTCTGGTTATGGTACTCATTTTCTGTACTTCTTATTTCAATTATGATCCCGTTTACTGTGTTTCATGCTTTACATGCTCGGTACATATTCCGTACTGACTCCCTTTCTTCGGGGGGCTGCGTTTCATGCCCGCAGGTGCAGATACTAGCTTTGGTGATCCAACAGCTTAGGATTCCCCTTCTGCTATTTTGGAGAGCTCCTTTGTTCCGGAGTCCAGATTTTGGTACAAATCCATCTCGGATATATATATATATATATAAATATATATGCATATGTTGACTACGGGTACGAAGGGGCCCTGTCCCGTCATATGTTACGTTACTGTTGATACTCTTAGAGGTCTGTGGACATATGTGTGGGTTGTGTATGGGTTCTGTTTAGCTGTGTCTATACGATGTGCTGTGGTATGATGTTCGTCTATAATGGCAGCCTTGTTGGCTTGCATATGATATTGATATGTGGTGGCAGCCTTGTCGGCTTGCTTTTATATGTATAATTATGCGACAAATCTGAGACCATGGTTGGTCGTTATAAGATCCATATTGAGTTTGTTGTGAAAAGAACATATAGCTGAAGAACATGTATATGAGTGTCCAGGTCGGGCACCAGTCACGGCCTACGGGGTTGGGTCGTGACAAAAGTGGTATGAGAGCGGTTTATCCTCGGAGTGTCTACAGACCGTGTCTAGTAGAGTCTTGTTTATCGGTGTGTTGTGCACCACATCTATAAACAGGAAGCTACAGGACAATTAGGATGTTACCTTTCTTTCATATCTTAGATCGTGCGATAGAGCCCAATCCATAGGAAATGAAATTACTTATACTAACCCATGATTTCAGTTGATGAACGACATCGACAGAAGAAAGTGATTGATGATATTAGAAGTTACAAAGTACGCAGGTAAGCAAAGGTACGAAAGATATATGTCGAGTAAGGTATGGAAGTACGATTGAAATGTAAAATTGAAAATTTAAAGAGAAAGTAAACAGGAAAGTATAACAGGTGCAGTTTGAGTTGGGCATACGAGGTATGTTCATCATTTTCATATTGTTGTTGATATTGGGAGCCCTGTGTGGCTATGATACGATATGATATATATATATATATATATATATATATATGTTGGCCCTGTGAGTCATTGTTAGTATTTCCTGCGTGCAGGTTTGAGATAATAAGAAATACAGAGGAAACTCTGCCAAACTTTTCCTAGAAATAAAAAGAGAATGAGATATAGGTTTGTAATACGTCCTGAAAGGTTCTGTCAGTAGTAATGACAGGATTTGACTAAGCTGCGAGTACGGCTGACCTCGAGAAATAAGTTAATTGTTGAATAGATGGTAGTAGTAATTATGAGGTCAAGATCAATATGGTAAAAAGGAAATGCTAAGATAATTTAGAAAAGGCTGGAGAGTCTTAATAGAGTGTTATGTTGAGATATCAACTGAATTGATCAGTAGGGATAAATTACGATGAGTCTATAGTTAAAATGAGTAATAGTATGATTGAGACAAGAGTACGGAGGAAGAAGAATTGTGACGAATACGAATGTATTGATAAGACAGCTTGTGAGGTATTAAGGGTAAGGTTGACCAGAAAGGGTAAAAGGTTAAGAAGTGTTACACTATAGGATTGGTTACAAATAGGATATTATGCGAGATTGTTATGAAAATGAGTAAAGCCTAGCGAGGAAGTAACTAAAAGATATGACGTGATCTATGTGACTAAAGTATAAAGGCGAGCTATAAAACGAATAAGAAAGACTTATAAAGTCTTATAGGGAAAGTTCAGAGTAGAGATTATGTGATAACGAAAGTGAAAGTGAGCACAAGGAAAGAAGGAGTTAATTAAAATAAGGAAATAAGAAGAAAGCGAGAAAACAGTAAAATAATAAGTTATGACATCTGTAGCCGAGAATACGAGTAATATAAGTGACGGAACTGTGAAAGACCAAACTATAGAAAGGAGAGCAACGAGGTAGAATGAGTGCGAGAAAATGACTAGGATGATAAGAACACATAGGGATGAACATAATACGTTTTGAAAAAGAGAAAGAGATTATGCAGAGAATACAAATGTAGCATGAGATTCCTCGCGCACAGAATAAAACATGGACATGGACTGGAGAAATGGTAAGGGAATACTAAAGGAAACACCCAAGATAGACGTAATTAATTGAGTACGAGCATAAAATAAAAGAGAAATATATAGATACGAACTTAAAGGTGTAGTACGACGACAAGGTGATAAGATAAACCATTATTAAGACGACCTTGGTGTGATTCTGAGTAAGTCAGAAGTCAGTGCTGGGTACGCAACAAGGGTAAAAGAGCATAAGGCATAAAAGGAGTACTGCGTGTATATGACTTCACCTCGGAAATAGTGGAATCCTTAACGGACAAGAACTGAAGGAACTGAAGGAGCAACTGAAAGAGTTATTAGAAAAGGGCTTCATAAGGCCCAGTACATCACCTTGGGGAGCACCGGTATTATTTGTAAGGAAGAAGGATGGGTCGCTGCGGATGTGTATTGATTATACGTAGCTGAATAAAGTAACAATAAAGAACAGGTATCCCCTCCCCAGGATTGAGGGTTTATTCGACCAGTTGCAGGGTGCTAAGTGCTTCTCGAAGATTGACTTGCGGTCAGGTTATCACCAGGTGCGGGTAAAGGAGGCAGACATTCCAAAGACTGCATTCAGGACCCGATACGGGCATTACGAATTTAGAGTGATGTCCTTTGGATTGACAAATGCTCCAGCGGTATCTATGGATCTGATGAACAGAGTGTTCAAGCCATTTCTTGACCTGTTCGTAATTGTATTCACTGATGATATTCTGGTCTATTCACGATCAGAAGAGAAGCATGCAGATTATTTGAGAACGGTACTTGGGGTGCTTCAGCACCAGAAATTGTATGCTAAGTTCTCTAAATGTGAATTCTGGTTGACTTCAGTAGCATTCTTGGGGCATATTATTGGAGCTGACGGCGTTCGGGTAGATACACAGAAGATTGAGACGGTGAAGACTTGGCCTAGACCTACGACACCTACTGAAGTACGCAGCTTTCTGGGGCTAGCAGGGTATTACAGAAGGTTCGTAGAGAAGTTTGCCTCAATATCAACGCCTTTAACGAGGCTAACCCAAAAGGCAGCTAAGTTCCAGTGGACCGACGCTTGTGAGCGGAGTTTCCAGTTGCTGAAAGATAAGTTGACTATGGCCCCAGTTCTAACTCTTCCTGACGAACCAGATGGCTATGTCATTTATTGTGATGCTTCCGGTGTTGGAATAGGTTGTGTGCTGATGCAGCATGGCAAAGTTATAGCCTATGCCTCCCAACAGCTCAGAAAGCACGAAAGAAATTATCCCACCCATGATCTGGAGTTAGCAGCGGTGATTCATGCTCTAAAAATATGGAGACATTATTTATATGGTGTGCATATTGACCTTTATACATATCATAAGAGTCTCTAGTATATCTTTAAGCAGAAGGAGTTGAATCTGCGGCAGAGGCGGTGGCTAGAGTTACTGAAGGACTATGATGTTGACATTCTATACCACCCAGGGAAAGCAAATGTGGTAGCAGATGCACTCAGCCGTCGATCTATGGCAGACGTACAACTAGAGCGGAAGGAGATAGTCCGTGAGATTCACCAGTTAGCTAATTTGGGAGTCTGTTTGGCTGATTCTGAAAATGGCAGGATTTCCGTTCGGGGAGTTGCTGAGTCTTGTATCATAGAAGAGATAAAGAGACACCAGTATGAGAACCCTATTCTTGTACGTCATAGGGATGCAGCTCTTCAAAAGGAAGAGACCCCATTTAAGGTTGCACCTGACGGAGTGCTACGATACCAAGGTAGATTATGTGTACCTGAGGTTGCAGGGTTACGACAACAGGTGATGGGAGAGGCACACTGTGCCCGTTATTCTATTCATCCAGGGTCAACGAAGATGTATCATGACCTCAGATGCTTGTATTGGTGGGATGGCATGAAGAGGGATATAGCAGAATTTGTTGCTCAGTGTCCGAATTGTTAGCAGGTTAAGGTCGAACACCAGAAGCCCGGAGGACTATTACAAAAGATGGAGATTCCGACCTGGAAGTGAGAGGTGATTAATATGGACTTCGTCATAGGTTTACCTCGCACTCCGCGAAAATATGACTCTGTTTGGCTCATCGTCGATAGATTGTCAAAATCAGCCCATTTTCTTCCAGTCAGGACTACATATTCAGCTGAGGATTATGCCAGGTTGTACCTTAAGGAGATAGTGAGACTTCACGGGGTTCCCACAACTATTATCTCTGATAGAGGAGCCCAGTTCACTGCTAACTTCTGGAGATCCTTCCAGGAGGGATTGGGGACACAAGTGAGTCTCAGTACGGCGTTTCACCCTCAGACTGACGGACAGGCCAAGCGTACCATTCAGACACTACAAGACATGTTACGAGCCTGTGTTATGGATTTCCAGGGTAGCTGGGATGATCATTTGCCACTTATTGAGTTCGCCTATAATAACAGCTACCATTCGAGTATTCAGATGGCACCGTATGAGGCCTTATATGAGAGGAAGTGCGGATCACCTATTGGCTGGTTTGATGTTGGTTAGACCAAGCTGATAGGCCCAGATATGATTCAGCAGGCTGTTAATAAGGTGAAGCTCATTCAGGAGAGATTACTGGCGGCCCAGAGTCGGCAGAAATCATATGCAGATAATCGACGTCGACACTTGGAGTTTCAGGTTGGTGACTGGGTGTTCCTGAAAGTGTCGCCCATGAAAGGTGTCATGAGATTTTGCAGGAAAAGGAAGCTAAGCCCGAGATATATTGGACCTTATCAGATTGTCCGTAGAGCAGGCCAGGTTGCCTACGAGTTAGACCTACCGGCTGATTTGGAAGCAGTGCATCCAGTCTTTCACGTGTCAATGCTTCGCAAATGTATAGACGATCCTTCCAGGGTATTTCCCATAGATGATGTCCAAGTGACAGAGGAATTGTCCTATGAGGAGCAGCCTATAGCCATACTTGATCGGCAGGTTAGGAGGTTACGGACTAAGGACGTGGCTTCCGTCAAAATATTATGGCAAAACAACAACAGGGAAGAGATGACTTGGGAATCCGAAGAGGAGATGAAAGACAAGTATCCTTACTTGTTCTCTACGTCTACATGTAACTTAAACTCCTCACTTGATTATATTGATTGTCCGATAAGACTATATGTTATGAAGATAAGGGAAACCATTCCAAAATTCTTATAGGACCGTACGGGACTAAATTCAACATTCGAGGACGAATGTTCTAAAGGGGGGGGGGGGGAATGTTAGACCCCGTATTTTATACGTCGAGTTATTCGCGAAGGAATTGACGTGAGATAGAAATATCGGATTTTTAATTTCTAAACTACAACTAATCGGTTATAAATTTTTACTTAGTATAAGAATGTTGATGGAAATTAGGAACTACTTAATTGTGGTGTTAAGGATAAATTAGTGGTAACAATGAGTCAATATGAACATTAACATGCCATGTCCAAAAGATGACTCAAAGTCATCTAAAATAAGGCTATTATGGAAGACATACAAATATGCATTTAATGTTGATTCATCCACTACACTTTCATTATATTGTGGACAATTAAATTGGAAGAAATATACATGTATATTCGGCCAAGGGGCTGAAAATTTGAGGAGAAAAAGTTAAAGCATACAATTGAATATTGAAGCATGCATTACTTTATAAAAGCATACATTATTTTATGAAGACATAACATGGTGGAGGAATCATTTCACATTAAAAATTGATCATTCATCTTTGTATGATTACAATGGAAAAATGATGGTGTACGAATCATCCACCACACATGAAAATGTCTTGTAAACAATTGAAAAGAAAGAAGAAGAAAGGAAACAACAAGGAGGCAATTCGGCCATCTAGCCGAAAGTTGAAGGAAAAATGAAATAAAATTTTGTGTAAGGTTAATGGAGTGATTCATGCCATAAGTGGAGCATGTGACCAACTTGTAGGCATAAACGTGGAACCAAATAATGACTAAGACATCAGCCTTCACAATTCATTTCAACTACACAACACAAAGAAAGAAAACATAGAAAACCTAGAGAGAGAGGGAGCAACTCTCGGCCAACTAGGGCTGATTTTTGAGCTCTTTGAATCTTGATCCAAAAATTATTTTCCAAGGTGTTTCAACCCTTTAGAAGGTCCCTAAAACGTGAAGATAGTCTTTGGAGCAACAAGAACCATTTTCATCTCAAGTCACCAACTCTAGCCAAGTAGAGAAGTCAAGTTGTCAAGGTAAGATCTAACTTTCTTTTCCATGCATTATGGGTGATGTAGATGAGTAGATATAAGTTGTATGTATTAAATAAGGTGTGATGATGTTGGAACATAATAGTAACCATGAGGTTATATGTGTTGATGTTGAAGTATGGTTGTAACTTGAAGAACATGAATCGCATGCATAAAATCATGAATGTTGGTGTTGGAATGTTGTTGTGACCAAGGGGACTGTTTTGGTGGAATTAATGAAGTAATTTTCTTTAATAAATATGGATGTTACTAGCATATATCTCATGGTAAAAAGAATGAAAAGAATTGGAAGGTTAAAGGTGAAGTTGTGTTAGTATGAAAATAAAGTGAATCTATGATTTTATGTGAAGTGATGTTGAAGCATGTTGAAACCGTGTGTGGACTGTTTTGTGAAGAAGTTAGTGAACTGTTTTTACTTGATATTTCGATTGTTATTATCATGAAATTTATGATGGAAATGAAGGTGTTTAATGATTGGAGTTGAAACTAAAGTCGTTTGAGAATTGTTGTAAGGATTATAGAAATGACGATATAGCGTAGTTGCATATGAATTGATGTTGTACTTGTTGTGTGGACAGCTGGTCATAACTTACTGAAATTATATGAAAAGAAGACAAGAAATAATGTGTAAAAACCGTATGTGGTTGGCTTAGTATGTTCGTAAACGTTTGCAAGAATTCCGAGCATTGTTTAGGGACTGTTTTGGACATGTTGTTGGACTGTTTTGGACATGTTGTGGTAATGGACTGTTTTGGACTTGTTGTTTTCATTAAGTTGAAAAAACCAATTATAGTTAAGAGTATACATCATGTTGTCATAGTGGTTGGGCTATTATAGAATCTCTTCGACGAAATATTATGACTATAGACTAACAAGAATAAATTGGATGTATCATAATCGCATGTACACTATTATCTAGTGTTGTAAGGTACGGGCTGTTTTGACAAGTTGTTGTTGTACTTATTGAGCTTGAAAGATTATTGATAATTAAGATTGTGCATTGGGTTGTATGTTGGATGGGCTGTTATAAGTTATTACATGCAAACGTTAAGACTACGAACTATTAGAAGTAACTTGAGAATGTAGTAGCCGTATGTGAATTGTTATTGCATGTTGTGAATATGGGCTGTTTGGAATATTGTGTGGGCTGTACGGATTGGTATTGAAAACATAATTATTGATGGTGGATTGGTTGTATGTGGTTGGTTTGTATACAAGAGAAAACGTCGCCTAAACATCTAGAAAGGAGTTACTAACGTTAGAATGCGTTTTGAATCTCCCCGTAACTTAAACGTAGTTGTTGGCATCTTAATATTGGTTGAAGTATTATTGGGCAGAGTATACATATTGTGTGACGAATAAGCGCTAAAGGTATGTGAAGCTAACCCTTCTTTCTTTTTGGCATGATCGTTGTGAAATGAATATACGATATATATACGATTCCAAAGGAAATTCCTATTCTTAGAGCCACTAGGATGGCTATTGATCTTGATTCGCATAACTTATGTTTTGTTTTATATATATACATATGTACACATGATTTCAAAGTTCCATTTTGATATGATCCACAGGGACATCCGAAAGGTATATGGTAAGACTATTATTTGAAATTGCGAACGATGGTTTGTGTTGACTATCCTATTGAGTCCTTAAAAATGTTTTCAATTGCATATAGTTTCTCACTACTCTTCTCGTGCATACCTCAATATATCTTTTACCGAGTCCCGGGCCGGGTATGTTATCGTGCACACTTCCACTGCATTGTTCGCCGAGTCCCTCATTAAAGGGCCGGGTACAATATATATATATATTCTGGAGTTATGTTGTGTTATGGTGTTATGCTGTGTTATGGTGTTATGCTGTGTTATGAAGTTATGTTGTGTTATGGAGTTATGCTGTGTTATGCAATTATGTTGTGTTACGGAGTTATGCTGTGTTACGGAGTTATACTATATTCTGGAGTATGCTGTGTTATGGCGCCAGAGACGGGGTGGCGACCATGTTCACTGAGTCCCATAATGGGGCTGGATATGATATATGATATTGACATACATGATTCATGTTTCGAAAGCAGGTACTTGGTATTCTGGTTATTGTACTCATTTTCTGTACTTCTTATTTCAATTATGATACCGTTTACTGTGTTTCATGCTTTACATGCTCGGTACATATTCCGTACTGACCCCCTTTCTTCGGGGGGCTGCGTTTCATGCCCGCAGGTGCAGATACTCGCTTTGGTGATCCGACAGCTTAGGATTCCCCTTCTGCTATTTTGGAGAGCTCCGTTGTTCCGGTGTCCAGATTTTGGTACAAATCCTTCTCGGATATATATATATATATATATATATATATATATATTCATATGTTGACTAAGGATACGACGGGGCCCTGTCCCGTCATATGTTACGTTACTGTTGATACTCTTAGAGGTTTGTGGACATATGTGTGGGTTGTGTATGGGTTCTGTTTAGCTGTGTCTATACGATGTGCTGTGGTATGATGTTCGTCTATAATGGCAGCCTTGTTGGCTTGCATATGATATTAATATGTGGTGGCAGCCTTGTCGGCTCGCTTTTATATGTATAATTATGCGACAAATCTGAGACCATGGTTGGTCGTTATAAGATCCATATTGAGTTTGTTTTGAAAAGAACATATAGCTAAAGAACATGTATACGGGTGTCCAGGTCGGGCACCAGTTACGGCCTACGGGGTTGGGTCGTGATAATGAACTTCGTAAAAGTATCGCATGATAGACTTTATAATCTAAAAACTTAGGCTCATCATTACCATCATCGTATCTATGGCATATCTCTTACCTTTATCTCATATGGAACCCCCTATGAACATAGACTCGTAACTTTTCGGAACATTGGACATAGGAAATGCATTAGAGCTTATAGACAATCTATAACAATGTCGGGATGACATAAGGTCGAGAACCGCCGATTATATTATGGAGTAATCATATCTCACCTTGAAGGAACTAACATTTTAAGGTGAGTGTACGCTATGAACAACATCAAGGGATTGTAAGTAGGATCTTTAACTTCATAGACATCATATCTTGCTTTAGAATCTCTAGACTTAAACTTATCATCATTATTATCGTATTCATGATATATTTCTCATCTTTATCTCATAAGAAGCTCTTTATCAACTTTAACTCATAATTCCCGGAATGTAAGAAAGTCATGGAGAAGTAGGGAAAATAATATCATATATGGATCATTAGCATCATAGGAATATCATATCATGAGCTTGAGAACTTCTAGACTTAGATTCATCATCAGTATTGTCATGTTCGTAACGTATCTCTTTTCTTTATCTTGTAGGAAGCTCTTTATATTCGTAGACTCATAATTCCCGATATGTAGGAAAGTCATGGAAATATAGGAGAATTCATGCCATAAGAGTCATGCCTTAGAAAGAAAGGACTAGCCTTACATACCTCTTTCGTTTAACAATTTCCATCCCTTGATTGTTCTCCTTTAATGCTCACGTTTCTACCTTTGATGGTGTAGGAATGGGTTTTGAATAGCAATACTCCAGTAGAAGAAAAACCCTAGCTTCAATCCAAGAGATGTCTTGACTTCAAGCAACCCTCAATAGCTTTCTTACACTTGATTCCCTTGGATTTATGATATTGATCTTTGATTTCCCTAGAATTCTTATGGATGAAGGGTGTAGAATGTTCTATATACTTAGAGAGAAGTGGAGAAGTGAGAAAAATGAAAATAATAACATGGGGTCTTGTATTTATAATTGGAAAAATCTGACTCGTCATGCGTTCTACGGACACTTATACAGTCTGTATAAACTTATACGGTCCGTATAAGTGACCGTGAAATCGTCCCAACAACATATCGTTTCTATGCCATTATACGACACATTATACGAGCTGTATAATTTTATACAGTCTATATAAGTGACCGTAAAATCACCTCTTCAACATCTTGCCTCTGTGACCGTTATACGACACATTATACGGGCCGTATAACTTTATACGGTCCGTATAAGTGACCGTATAATCTCACCAATCAGGAACTTCACTGTGACCATTCTGCGGACCGTATAACATTATACGGACCATATAATCGACCGTATAACTCATCTTTTCACTGATCTTCTTTTCGTCACTTGGTGTGATCTCCAATCCTTATGGAACCTTCTTGACACTTGTTTATCACCTCATTAACAATCTAAGGTACGTTATAATTCTTCTCCAAGATGCTATTTAATCATCATTAACTTGTTGCTCATAAATCCTTTCCGATACACATCGCATGCCTTGGCCTCTCTTGGCAAACTTTCTCCTCTTACGACGAATGTCTTTGAAATCTTAATTAGGGTCATCAAATGTTATTTCTTACTCTTCAAAACATCGTATACGTCATGCCCTTCGACATTCTATTCACTGTGCATGAACGAAAAAAAAATCGAGGTGTAACATTCTTCCCCCCTTGGGAACATTCGGCCTCGAATGTTAAGCTATCCGGGACTCTACGAAAATTTTGCCACATATTTTCCATCAACTGACCCGGAGTATCATGACCACACTATTTTTGCTTACCTCTTACTCCTATTTTTAAGTACCTACTTGGTTTCATTGGCGACGCATAAATACTTGCAAGTTACATAATCGTTCTTGCGTGATTCGTGTACATACACATCTATGCATATACATGTATCCATATCTGTATCCATAGTAATATTCATATACATATCATTTACATAGCATATCCGACCATGAAGGTTCAGTTTTTCGCGTACCCGACCATGGCTAGGTTCGGTGATTATATATACCTAAACTTTTTGGTCTATTTGTAGTAACTTATCTCGTCATGCTCTCTTCCTTCCTTTATGTTTCCCTTGATTATCATATCTTAGGTTCTACTATAGAAAACCTTAGGTCCCTTTCTGAATTGTCGCTTATAATGTCACCACCCAAACCGATGGGCCATGACTAGTGCCCGAGCTGGGCACCCATATACGACCGCTAGATATAATCAGACTGAAACTGAAAACAATATGACAATCTGTAAAAGCATGCTATAAACTCATCATGTCATACATCAGAAAGAACTTGTCTCTTGAGAAGCCACATCTAACCAAACATAACAAAATACGCAAGCCGACAAGGCTGCCACTATACACGGGAATATCCAAAACAAACTACATCGATATAGCTGACCAAAACATGAATACACAACCCACATATGTCTACAGACCTCTAAGAGTATAACAAAGCCTCTACCAAAGGATCTGTACCAAATGACTCAAGCTCCGGAATAATGGAGCTCCCCAAGCAGCTGAGTAGCAGTCCTAAGCTGGAGGATCACCGAACTGAGTACCTGTACCTATGGGCATGAAACGCAGCCCCCGAAGAAAGGGGGTCAGTACGGAATATGTACTGAGTATATAAAGCATGAAGTACAATAAAAAGATCATGTCTGAGTAGAAGATGGCAGGAGACAAGTATGATAATCAAGGATACCAATGCATCTGTGCCTTATGAGATGAGAGTCGTGCATATATATCATATACCATACCCGACCCTCTAGTGAAGGACTCGGTGAAATCATCATATATATACCGTACCCGGCCCTCTAGTGAGGGACTCGGTGAAATAATCATATATATACCGTACCCAGCCCTCTAGTGAGGGACTCGGTGAAACATATAATATACATACCTGGCCCTCTAGTGAGGGACTCGGTGAATAATGCAATAAAACTGTGCACGATTACGTACCCGGCCCGGGACTTGGTGAATGATATATTAACGGTATGCACGAGTAGAATATCATGGGCAACCATATGCAAACTAAATCATCATCTGAGACTCAATAGAATAATTAGAATGAATCAACACTTGAGAATCAAAGACAACTATCATGTCAGGTACCACTGAGAACTAGAATTCATTGGAGTCATGTATGTACGTCGTTCAGTCACTTTATGTAATTCATACCAAAAAGAGGGAAGGGGTAACTTTACATACACCTTGGAGCCCTTAGAGGTAGAGTCATCATCAATGAATAAAATTGACAAAATCTAGAAGTAGCTCCACATTTTCATATTCGCTTTGAAATCATAAACACAAAATCATCGTTATCGTTGTCAACATCATAAAATCATCCTTATCCTAGATATCATGAGAATCTTTATGAACCATAGACTTTTAGGTTTTGAAGACAAGAAGGTTACGGAAACATTTATGAAGTCATACCATAGGAATCATGCCTTTGAAAGAAAGGGACGAGCCTTAACATACCTGTTCAACCTCCTATTGGCAACTTTTATGCGTCCGAGCTCGCAAATCTACATTTAAGAGGATTTACACTAACGTTAGCCTCTTTACCGCACACTTATTCCAAGTTTCAAATCAAACTATTCTATATTCTGTCGAAAATCGGGAAGCATCTCCCCTGTTTATATGCCTAGCCTGAATTCTCAATTCAACAACCAACAACAACAACAACAATACCAACATTATCCATAATATTTCCCACTCCAAAATATTCCATAGAACAGCCCATATGGTGTTTGTCCCATATTTCCACCAATAGAATCATTTTATAACAATTTTACAGCTCTTTCTCCGTAAATAAACCAAGATTAACGTTAATAGCAAGAGATTCATACCTTTCACCCTTTAATATTGCTGTATCTTCGCTTTTCCACGCTAAGTTTTGGCCACAACACGCTGCTATATGATTCTGCAACAATAACTATACACTATCTGGACCGGAATTTGGAAATTATACTTGGTTTGGGTTAAAGAGTTGGCTTGGGGGGGTTGGGCAGGAGTCTCCAGAATTTTGGAGAGTTTTTTGGGGTGTTTGGTGAAGAAAATGAGGGGTTATCCCCTTTAAATAATGCTCCAGAATTTGCCTGCACCCCCTCTAAAATCGTTCACCACGATCACGCCACCTTTGGGTGCGTTCGCGCAGGCTTAACTTTTCTGCCCGCGCGTTCGTTCAGTAAAAATGTCATAACTCTTGATCCCGATATTATGTGAGGGCTCACGACCTATGGTTAGAAATATGTTTCAATTATATACAACTTTGATTCTTGGTGTTTCTCAAATTCCAAACTTAGAAGGTAGTTTTGGCCCCTCGAAGTCAGATCATCCGAAAATGATTCCTTAAATCGTCCTTTTGGAGGGCTTATACCAATATCTAGCTTATGGGTCCTTCTTAGGACTTGCTCAACTTCCCATGTACTACTCATATGTCTCTTCATATGTCCTTTGTAAAACTCTGATGTGTGGGCCCCACTTAGCGTACAGCAACGAGAGCTTTTCGTCAAGCAACGCACTACCTGATTTACACCATATGGTCTCCAAATGTCATATGCATATTATAATTGTACTCTTATAATATAACCTTCATCCATAACCCGGGCCCCAAAATAGTTCAGCGCGTTCGCGCTGTTTTGGCTCTTGGCCTTCTGCGCGTTCGCGCCACTCCCTGGCGCGTTCGCGCAGACCATTTTCCTGGTCTGCCAGCTTGACTTGTAAAGCCCATATCTCCTTACCCCGATGTCCTATTGAAGAGCGGTTTGTTGTGTTGGAAACTAAAATAAACTTCATGAAGTCTAGTTTCCAACGCAAAAGATTTCTCATTGATACAACGTCAGAGCAAAGAATAATGGGCGTTACAATTCAGGTGGGTAGAGCAGAAACACGCAGCTACAGTGCGCGACACGCGCGCTACAGAGCTCAAAAAGTTCTTGGCCCCCTTCCTTAACACCCTAGAACATTCTCCCAACTTACTCCATAAAGTTTTAGCCCAAATCAAGTGAAACCCCGGGATTTAGGCTCGGGAAGCATATAAGGTCTTGTAGTTCTTGTTCTAAACTACGAATCTCGACGAATCAAAGCAGGTCGCCGAAGATAAATAAGATTTCAAGCTCTACCAACCTTGATTGAGGTAAGGATATTCTTTACTATGGATAATATGAATTGTATCATGGAAATTTAGTTGTTAAAGCTTCAGAAAGTCTAGTGATTGGTTGAGAAATTAGGGAAACATCGTGTGGGATGTTTTATTCAGCATATTGATATTGATGATAATGTTGTTGATATTGGTGTTGCTATTGTTGTTGTTTTGTAGGTATTGCAAATTCAGGCTACGGATATAAACAGGGGAGATGCTGCCCGAATTCCGGCATATTCTAAGAGGATTTAATTTTAAGTCTTAAGATAAGCATATGATGACAAGCCTAAAAATAGTATGAATTCTCTTGAATGTAGATCTACGAGCTTGGGAGGATAAGCTTTAAGTATTAGGAGACCAAAAAGTTAGGTTAAGGCTAATCCCTTTCTTTCTTAAGGCATGATCCTATTGTTACGAACTTTTACAAATGATGTCCATAATGATTCCTCTCACAAAAATGCTAGAAGCTTACATTCTTGATGTTCTTAAGATGTTATTGATGTTGGTCTCACCTTATGATAGTTTTCCCTTCAAGGTGAGATGTAGCGATGATGATTATTCCATAATATAAACCGTAGGGTACCGACCTTACGTCACTCCGATAGAGGTGTAGCTTTTAATTGGGCTCTCATGCATGCTTTATATATATGTACTGTATTTTTTTTCAAAACGTGCCTAAATGGCCGGGCAGACACCACTACGGTGGGTGGCTTATGGATAATTATAATAACATCGCGCTTATATGGCCAGGCAGACACCACTAGTGGGCGGCGTGAGATAATTACGCCGGACGCGGGAGGCCCGAACGCAGGCTAATGATGATAACACGTACCTATATGGTCGGGTAGTTTACTTATATATCTGTTTATGATGATGTTTTAAAAATAAAAGTTAGCATGCATGGTATTAGCCCTATGAGGCAATCAGGTTATCTTTATTTCATGTTATGTTCCATATCTCAAGTTATGTTATTATTTATGCCTTACATACTCAGTACTTTGCTCCTACTGACGTCCTTTCTTGTGGACGCTGCATTCATGCTCGCAAGAAAGCAGGGTGATGGATCTGATCCTTAGGAGCTTCATCAGCGCAGTCTCAGAAGCGCTCCATTTGCTTTGGAGCTGCAGTTTATAGGTACTGCTCTTTTGTATATATACTTGGGTTGGCGAAGTCCTACCCCGTCTTTATGGAACCCTGTATTCTATGTAGAGGCTCGTAGATAGATATGTGTGGCCAGAAGTCTCATATTGTTATCAGTTCATATTGTTGTTTAATGTTTTCACATCCTTGTTGGCTTATGTTTATGGGCATAATTGTTGATGACTATATAGAGATGTGATATTATCTTGTGATACATGCCCCTACAGATTATGTTACCCATGAGCTATCTTTGCGGTCCACCTAGAGATGATTATATGATGTATGTTCAGAGGTGCTCGGTAGATTAGTTCCGGGTGCCCGTCATGGCCCTCTGGTTGGGTCGTGACACCACGTGTCATAGCTAGTAGTGTAATATCGGCAATAACGAAAAATGACATAAATGAGTCATTTTGGTAACGGGCGATGGCATAGATGAGCCAAACTATTGATGAGTGCCATAAATGAGCCATTTTTGATAGTTTGATGGCAAAAATGGGTCAAACTCTTGATGAGTGGCATAAACGAGCCATTTCCAATAGTTCGATGGCATATTTGAGCCTTTTCCATAGTATTATTATAAATCACATTAGTAGTAGGTCCGGTAGTTAAAAAGAAAAAAAAATCAAAAAGTGACGTTCCTCTTATTTGAGTGTTTAAAGTCATTTATTCTTTTTACATGTATTGTGTACATCTCTCTGCGTGTATACAAATATTATATAATACATAGATGAAACTTTTTTAAAAAAAATTTAAAACCACCAAAATGGTGGGAAATTTATTAAAGATATCCAAAAAGAAAGCAAGAAAATCTATGCTAGCCTATTCTAACATATAAAGTGGAACTAGCATTACACACTATTCTAACAACAATCAAGTGCTAAACAATTATCTTTCAGACAGCCTTGGCTTGTTTTCATTTTTCACACCTTCTAGTCGTACAGCTGGAATGGATCAAGCTCTTATGAATTGTCACTTCCGGCAATAGTTGTCTTCCCTTGAATGTATGTTAGGAAGGTACAGTGCTAGCTGATGAACAAAGTTGCTGAAGAAGTGATTTTTCTGATTCTTATCATGTATTGGCTGATGTATACTTCTTCAACTGATTAAGCAAAACCAGATCCTGTCATGTGAAACTTAACCTAAAATATTAGTATTTTTAGCAAGTTGAACCAAGGTTAATACCACACACTGAAAATAAGGATATTGCAGGTTTTAAACCACTTCCAATATTAGAGACATCTGGTAAAATTGTGATTGTGCAATGCTCCTTCTGATCCTGTAGTGTCCCTTCTGAATATGAAATTTTTACTCCTGCTATGTGGAATTTTCTTCCACAATTTCATCTGATGTGATTGCATTTCTGATCTCTGAGTATATCTTTGTTAACTGTTGCCATTGATACTTCAAAGTTGTGTTGCAATTCAGATTCTGAAGTTTGGCATTTGGCTTCTATCCATATTAAGCAATATCCTTCCTTGAGATGGGATATCAGTGAAGTGATCATACTCAATTGTGCCTGCAAAATCAAAAAAGTCGGCAACAAGTTTGGAAAGGAAATCCAAGCCATAGCAATGGATGTTTCTTCATCAATCTTAAAGTTTGAATCATAAATCAATGGTCTCATTTGATAAGAAAACCCATCTTTTGATTTCAACCAAAAGTAGATGTTGAAGATATCTTAATGAAATCCTCTAGTACATCGCATGCCTATTCCTAAAGAACCCTACCTTACAACCACCCTTTGGTCCACATTGTTCAGGAAGGATATTTCTCAATTCTTCCATTTCAGGCCATCCATATGAGAATTTGCCAATAATAGCATATTGTAAGTTCTCAATAATCTCCATTCTTTCAGCTTTAGATGACAACCACTTTACATATGGTATATTCCTTCTACATATTGAACATTTTTCACTGGAATAGGATCACATGCAATCATAGAAGTCGACTCTTTAGTGTTAAGAATTGTTTGAGCAAAATAGGCTGAAGGATTATCTGGTACATACGGGACAATAGGGGTGGTAACGGTAGATTTCGTGTTAGGGAGGGATGGGAAATCATCCAAGAGGGTAGTGGTCAAAGGCAGGTCAGCCGCCATTGACGGCTGACCAGTGACCAATGGTGGCATTAGGGTTACACTAGGTTTAGGGTTTGCATGGGTGAGGAGAGAGAAGAGAGCATTTTTTTCTGAGCTCTACCCATAGGTGAGGAGAGGAAATGCTTGTTGTGGATGTCATTTTTGTTTTTTGTTTTCTGGTTTGATAAAACACTTTTTTTTTCTCTATGAGCATTCTTATAGTAGAGATTCAAAAAAGGGGAAGAGAAAAAATTCGGAGCAAGAGAAATGGTGGGTTTTTGTAGTGAATTTATTAAACTCATTATGGTGGTCTGTTGAAGCAAAATGGCGGTATAATTTTGATTTAAGGTAGTTGTATCTTAAGTTGTGGGAAAGCTGAATTTTAGACATTAACTCTTGTAGTACCTTTTTGACTATGGTTATAACTTTTGATTTATTTTTAATCAAGACTAGTTAATAAAATTTGTTCCCACCAATTAATATGATTGACAACCACAAATTTAAAGTTTTATAATATGTCTAGATTTACTCTTTTTCTTAATTTTTTCTTAAAAATGTTTTCAAAGAAGTAAAGAAAAAGTTTCTATTTGAAAAATAGAAGAACTCCTTTAACCTGTAAGCAAGTAACTTGGAAGCCACCTTGGATTGGTTATAAATGTAACACTGATGAAGCATCTAGGGGAAATCCAAGCCCTAGTTCTGTTGACTTTTGTGAGAGAAACAGTACAGGAGATTTCATCTATGCAAAGGTAAGAAGAATTGTAGACAGCACAAATCTTGTAGCAGAGGCAATAGCTTTGGAAGAGAGATTAAAGCATTGTATTGCACATGATCTGTTATCTCTTATTTTGGAAACATACTCACTCACAATGGAGAAGATCTTGGATGGATTATGGGAGGTTCCTTGGAGTGTCACAATGATTGTTAGGTCCATTCAAAACTGTATGAAGAATAAGGATGTGATGGTGAAACATGTGCTGAGGGAAGGCAACTATGTGGCAGATTTGTTCACTAACCTGGTTTTTGATTATGCAGGTACAATTGAGTATGATCACTTCACTGATATCACATCTCAGGGAAGGAGATTGATTAATATGGATAGAAGCCAAATGCCAAACTTCATAATCAGAACTGCAACACAACTCAACACAACTTTGAAGTATCAATGGAAGCAGTTAACAAAGATATACTCAGAGATCAGAAATGCAATCACATCAGATGAAATTGTGGAAGTAAATTCCACATAGCAAGAGTAACAGTTTCATATTCAGAAGGGACATTACAGGATCAGAAGGAGCATTGCACAATCACAGTTTTACATGATGTCTCTAATATTGGAAGTGATTCAAAACTTGCAATATCCTTATTTTTGAGTGTGTGGTATTAACCTTGGTTCAACCTACTGAAAATACTGATATTTCAGGTTAAGTTTCACATGAAAGGATCTGGTTTTTCTTAATCAGTTGAAGAAGTATACAGCAGCCAATACATGATAAGAATCAGAAAAATCACTTCCTCAGCAACTTTGTTCATCAGCTAGCACTACACCTTCCTAAAATACATTAAAGGGAAGACAACTACACTCAACACTGCCTGAAGTGACACTTCATGAGAGCTTGATCCATTCCACCTGTGAGACTTGAAGGTGTGAAAAATAAATACAAGCCAAGGCTGTCTGAAATATAGTTGATTAGAACTTGATTGTTGTTAGAATAGTGTGTAACGCTAGTTCCACTTTATATGTTAGAATTGGGTAGCATAGATTTTCTTGCTTTCTTTTTGGATTCTTTTGTAAATATTAGGATTTTCAAAATAAATTTCCAACCATTTTGGTGGTTTTACTAAAAAAAAAAACATTTCCTCAATAAGAGCATTCTCTAATCCTTCACTAATGAGACATTCTAAGAGCAAAAGGACAATAAAACATGAGTGTAAGTTGAATTTCTTTCCAACACCCGCTGAGGTGGGCCCGCCGATGCTAACCCAAGTTTGTAGATGCGGCACACCAGACACCAAAAAAATTTGGTTTTTACTAAGTCCAACCGAAACCCGAAAGTCATCCAAAACCTCCCGGATACAAACCAAACATGCAACCCACTATAAAAACACGCTACGAATGCATCCGCGTCCTTAAAATTTTCAAATGAGGTCATCTTGACCCGGTCAACCCCCAAATCCACAAAACCAGGTTTTCAACCCAAAAACCAAAACATCCCCTACTGCCTTGAGAACTGAACCAAACACCCTACCAAGTTATTATCGACCCACCAGACCTAATTGAACCAACGAAAGTCTCAAAAAGACTCGCTTACTCAAAATTCAACTCTCGGTAGACACTTTTCACTTATTCAATTTAAAACCTTCTAAGTTTCTCAAGTTCCATCAAGACTCACCGTGTAAAAGGGTCAAAAGGGCCTAAACGACCAAACGGGTTGTTAGATATTTTTTTCTGCATTGTTTTCTTTGTCTAAAAAATGTTCTATATGAAAATTACTTTACAAAATAACTTGCACATGAATAACAATCATATGTTTTGGACAAACACAATGTGAGCATTCTAATTTTAATGAAGTTTTGCAGACTTCTACTTTTAGGCCTCTATATTTACAAATGTAAATATTTTACTGAAATGAATCTTTATCATTTGGAAGATTAAGACATATGAGAATCAAGACAAACAAATAACTAGAACTTGCCCTTATTGTTGGTCGAGGCGAAATCCTAGAAAAATGTTGATTTTGGAAACTGAATTAGGCTGTCTTTGGATCGATTGAGCTTTAGTTGTACCCACCATATGAATAATATCCATATTGTCCAAATTTTGGGCTTTAATACCCTTTATTTTTCATTCAAACCTCGTAACACATATATACACACACACACACATATCTCCTCATTACGGACACCAATTTGGATGATACAAAAAAAGAAGAAGATATATTTCACATTCATTCGATTATTTTTCCTACCTTAATTTACAATTTAGAAGTAGGATGATGAAAAGTGGATGATGTATGATGCGAAAAGATTTACGTAGCTATGAAGCTCTAGAAGAAAGCAAAATTTTTTGTTTTTTAAAAAACCATATATTTGTGTATTTGAAAAAGAAAAAGGAAAAATAGCAACAAGAACAATATATGTGTACTCTTTTTTGGAACTATGAGCCTCCTCCGAAATCAACTTAATCAAACCACCAACCCTAGGAACGCAAACACACCCTTTAATCCTCAAAATAACCTCATCATCTAGTATCGCCTTCGTGGCCTCTCCACTCAAAACCTTATCTTGAATCTTACACAATTTAACATCCTCAAACTATTGGGCCTTAATCTGCTAAAAAAAATAGACGACCTTGCCTCAACACAAGCTAGAACCTTGCCAGGTTCTGATGTACCGAGTCTCACCATACTATTAGCCAAACACTGAACCTCTATAACTAAGGGATGCTTCTCAACAATCAAACGCGCTAAGCTACCCATACTCACTGCCTTTCGGCTCACAGCAAGAGCTACCATATTAGCCTTGCTCGAATGATAAAGAATGTTAATATCATAATCCTTAAGCAACTCAATCCACCTGCACTTCCTCGAATTTAGATCTCACTAATTGAACACATGCTTAAGACTACGATGATCTGTGAACACCTCACAATAGACTCTACACAATTAATGCCTCCACATATTCAAATTGAAAACTACCGCCGCCGCCTCCAAGTCATGAGTGGGGTAGTTTTTCTCGAACATTCAATTACCTCGAAGCATACCCGATCACTTTTCCCTCTTGCATCAACACACAACCCGAGATAATCTGAGAAGCATCACAATAAACAGTAAAGTCTTTACCCTCCACAGGGAAAGCCAAAATCTGAGCTGAAGTTGATAAAGCCTTGTGCTTTTGAAAGCTCTCCTCACACTCATCGGAATTTGAAAGCTCTCCTCACACTCATCGGAATTTGAAAGGGCACATTCTTCTGAGTCAACCTAGTCAAATGAGAAGTAATAGCTGAGAAACCCTTCACGAACCGACGATAGTAACTCACTAAGCCCATAAAACTTCGGATCTCAGTCTCAAATATACCAAATATACCACATGTCTCAAAAATACCAAGGAGTTGAGCCACATTTCACACATGGAAAATTTGGCATACATCTTCTTCTCTTTCAACAACCCTAGAACTATCCTCAAATGTTTCTCATGGTCTTCTTTACTATAAGAGTACACCAAAATGTAATCCATGAAGAAAATAACAAACGAATTCATGTATGACTTGAAGATTCCACTCATCGAATCAATTTAAGCTGCGGGGGCATTAGTAAGCCTCAAAGACATCACCAAGAACTCATCGTGACCATAACGGGTCTTGAAATCCGTCTTTTGGATATCCTAAGCTCTAATTTTCAACTGGTGCTAGCCCAATCTCAAGTCGATCTTAGAAAAGACTAACGCACCCTGAAGCTAATCAAACAATCATCGAGGCGGGGCATCGGATGCTTGTTCCGAATTGTAACCTTGTTTAATTGCCGATAATTAATACACATCTACATACGTCTTCTTCATGAACGTGAGCACCCCAAGGGGAAAGACTAGATCTGATTAACCCCTTACTCAACAAGTCTTTTAATTGTTCCTTGAACACCTTCAAATCTGTCAGGGCCATACGGTAAGGTGGGATAGAAATAGGCCAAGTATCTGGGTCCAAGTCAATGCAAAAGTCAATATCACGATCAGGTGGCATATCGGGCAAGTCTGTAGGAAAAACTTCCGCAAACTCGCTAACTACAGGAACTGACTCCAGGGAAGGATTATCCGCACTCGTATCCTGCATATTTACCAAATAAGCCAAACACCCCTTTTTCGCCCGAAGGAACGATATTCTACCAACTTTTTCGCCCGAAGGAACGATTTAATCTTCTTAGGAGCAAGGCTAGGAGTGCCCTTCCACTCAAATCACAGAATACCTGGCGTGGCCATGACTATCTTGGCATGACAGTACAAAATGAGTGATAGGGAGACAATCAACTCATGCCCAAGATATAATCAAAAAGTACCATATCAAGGATCACCAAGTCGACCCACGTACCATAACCCACGAATGTGACCGTACAAGATCGGTAGACTCAATCTACTACCACAAAATCTCTGACAAGAGTAGACACGTAAATAGGTACGTCAAGTAGATCACAAATCATATCCAACCCCATAGAGAAATATGTGGACACATAAGAGAAATTAGAGCCTGAATCAAATAATACTGAGGCTGCCCAATGGAAAACTTAAATAGTACCTATGTTAACAGTGTCGGAATCCTTTACATATGGTCTAGCAGGGAAAGCATAGCAATGAATGTGTCCACCCTCAGACTGTCTGCCTCCACGACCACCCTTACTAGACTGAGTTTCACCTCTCGCTAATTGTCTGCCGAGTTTATGACCACCTCATCTAGACTGATATCTGCCTCGGCTAGGTCGCACACTGCACCAACCTGAAGATGCACCTCTACTAATTAAAGGTGTTGGGGCCTTGGAAGTCTTGAATCGAAAGACCTGCTGAGCTTCACTCTATCTGGGTCTAGGACACTCTCTTGTGAAATGTCCTGGCTCACAACACTCATAACAACCTCTGGGCACCTAGGGCTGAGTCACTGATATCGAAAACCTAAAATACCCTCCACGATCTGCAGGTCAGGGGTAAGAACCTCAAGAAGTCTGTCCATAACTGAATCAACTCAGCCCAGAAGGGCCACTAACTGAGATCTAAAGTGCTGACTAGATGGGACGGCCAAGATAGTAGTGATGACTACTGTCCATATGGCCCCCCTCCTTAGAAGTCGAACCACTTAGCCTTAACCTTCAAAGACTCCACCTCAGTAGCAAGATCAACCATGGACTGGAAAGAAAAACCAGAAGCTACTAGTTATAAAGTCGCAAACATCAATGTAAGTACTAACCCTTTGATGAATCTCCTCACCCTCTCTGCCTCAGTGGGGAGTAACTGAATGGAATAACGGGCAAAGGAGTGAAATCTAGACTTATACTCAGCAAATTTCATCCCTCGCCACTCCATATCGTTGAAGCCGTCTCTTTTCCTGTCCCTCAGAGTCTAGGGAACGTACTTCTCTAGGAAGACTTGAAAGAACTGGGTCCAAGTTAAAAACGGCGACCCAGCGGGTCGGCACTCAATAAAGGACCTCCATCATATCTTTTCGTCCCTACGCAACGGAAAGAAATATAATCAACCTGATGTGACTCCACCACTCCCACCTTGTGAAGCCTCTCATGACTATCAATGATGAACTCATAAGCATCCTCTACAGGTGTACCATAAAACTCTTAAGGCTTCATCTTGGAAAACCTCATAAATAGATCTTGCTCCTCATGAGTCATAGTCAGGCATGCAATGGGCCTAGGAACAAACGCAGGTGGTGGAATCTCATCAATACAGGGTGCCACAGCTGCAGCAGGCTATGCCCCGTGGGACTGGTACTACTCTGGTTTGAGAACCATTTGGTGTAGCTGGTTGGACATACGCCTGGGTCAAACCCTCAAATAGACTCAGGATGCGAACTATGGAACCTTGAAGAACGGGCGTAGAAATGACCTCTGGCTTGTCCCAGCTCATCATCCTCTCTGTGCTCATCATCGTACTAGAACTCTGGCCGGGGAAATGGATATCTAGCTCAGGCTTGGCTAGCCACGGGTGATCTACCCTAGGCTGGTGCTACCCCATAACCTCTACATCTAGCTTGGCCATGACCTCAACTTCTGGCGACCAGTACTACACCTCATCTCTCATGACCATCACACGTGTTCTCGCCATCTATGAGAGAATAGGAATCGAAGTCAAATACCAATTTGAATCATCAAGATACCAATTTTAATAAAGTAACACGAAATTAATGAAAGAACCGAAGTTTTCTAAATGTCATAAAGCCTCTCGCAGATAAGAGCGGAGCTCATCGTACCGATCTGCAAGACGCTACTAGACATTGCTTTTTTACTTGCAAGACCGGTAACCTAGGGCTTGGACCAACTTGTCATGACCCAACTCGTGGCTCATGAGGGCACCCACACTATCCCCTCGGTAGGGAAACCCTCCCCTTACGACTACCTCATATTTGTTAACATTCATCAATGCAGAAGGGAACCGAAATTATACTAATGGACTTAATATACATAAATACGATCAGTGCAAAAGTACTAATACATAATAACAATCCCAAAACCTGGTGTGAAACTAGTATAAGAGCCACTAATGTAAAATTACATAGTCCGATAGAAATTAAAACTCCCAAACTAGAAATACTGTCTCAAGAGTAAGAAAAGATAGGTGTATAAAGGAAGAGTCGCCGGGCTGTAGATCTAGAAAGTAGCTCACCCTGGAAATCTTCGTCAAGAAGCCTCGGGATTACTCACGATCACAGGAACTGGAACCAGTGACAAACTCTGCACTGAAAGAAAAGTGCAGCAAGAGTAGTATGAGTACAAGAACACATACTCGTAGGTATCATAGGCCGGCAACGATCAGTTTACACATCTAAATAGATAGAAATTAACAAGAATATCAGATGAGCAGTCAAACATGGACACAAATCAATATTCAAGAAAGTCTCACTATAATCTTAGTCATAATAGATCTCAATAACTCAAGTTATAAGCCTAAGTGGAGTCTCTAATCCACAGGTTCGTCCAATGATTAAGTAAGTGCTCACAACAAGAATGTCACGACCCAGCCCCGTGAGCCATGATTAGTGCCCGAGCTGGACACTTGTGTGCGTACCTATTAGATATAGTCAAACTGAATCTAAGGACAATATGGAAACTTCCAAAAGAATTCCAAAGGTTCATAACATCATCATATATAAATGTATCCAGATAACCTGTCTCCTGAGGAGTCACAACTAATCAAAACATAATATAGTACGCAAGCCGACAAGGCTGCCACTACATGTCAATATGATACGCAAGCCGACAAGGCTGCCACTACATATCAATATCATACGCAAGCCGACAAGGCTGCCACAACAGACGAACATATCTATAGCACATCGTACAGACACAGCTGAACAAAACTTATACACAACCCACACATATGTCTACAGACCTCTAAGAGTATCGATAGTGAAATATGACGGGACAGGGCCCCGCCGTACCCCTGGGTAAACATATATATACATCAAAAAGGATCTGTACCAAAAGTCTAGGCTCCAGAACAATGGAGCTCTCCAAGACAACTGAGTAGAAGTCCTAAGCTGGAGGATCGCCAAATCGAGTATCTGTACCTGCGGGCATGAAACGTAGCCCCCCGAAGAAAGGGGGTCAGTACGAGATATGTACTGAGTATATAAAGCATGAAATATAATAAAGAGGGTCATGACTGAAATAGGGATCACAGGAGACTAGTATGACATTCAAAATACCAATACACTTGCCTTATGAAATGTAAATCATGCATATCAATATCATATATCATACCCGGCCCATTATGGGACTCGGTGAATAAAGTCATCACATGCCATCCTTGGCGCCATAATCACATCATCATATCATCACATCATCACATCATCATATCATCATATATATATATTCCGTACCCGGCCCTCTAGTGAGGGACTCTGTGAACAATGCCTGTGAGGCGATGTATTATGGGTTGCTGTTACAGGAGGATAGTGCCATATTATAGGGTAAACTCTGATGAAATTTTTATACAATACCCAAGAACCAAACATTCGGGGACGAATGTTCCTAAGGGGGAAGAATGTTACACCTCGGAAATTTTGGATTTGTTGCCTTGTGTATAGGCTAATGCGAGCTTAAGATGATTATTAAATTCTTACGAGATTTAGAGAAGTATTAGATAGCTTAAAGTGCGCACTATAAGTTTTTGAAGTTTTATGAATATGTGAAATGTAGTTTGTTGAAGGAAGTGAAATGCGAGTCGTGTTCGGAATGGTTTTCACTATGATCGAGCTAATATTTATTTGGTGATGTCTTGAGGGGCTGCTATAGGGCCTATTGTATGGTTAATGAAGTATTATGTAAGTGCCAAGAAGGTTCCATGATGATTGGAAGTCAAACAAATCAACGAGAGAAAGCTTCGCATAACTGGGAGTTATACGTCCACTTATACGGTCCGTATAATTTGACATTTACAGAAAGGGCCTTTTTCTTGGAGGTGTTATACGGTCCACTTATACGGATCGTATAATATTTTACGGACCGTATAAGTCCATCGGACTAAATTTTTATGTTTTGTATAAATAGATGGCTCTTGTTCTTTTATTTCATTTTTCATTTTCCACAAGTCTTGAGAGCTCCAAACCCTTTCCCAAGCATATTCCACTTCAACCCAAGAGAAAACGAAGATTAAATAGCAAGAATCAAAGTGTTTATGTGTTAGAAGCCTTCCTAGGGTTAGTAGACTACAAAAGATTCCTGGGTATTGAAGCTAGGGTTTTCACATAAGTTGATAGCTACTCCTTTGTCACACCCTAACCTTATTAGGGTGTGATGGGCACTCGACACCACATACAGAGCCGAGCGAACCCGCAGACCCTGATTACACACCTAATTTTAATTTATTTTTTTTGAATGCTGAAAGTCAATTACAAATAAAATACATGTTGAGCTTTCGAAATTTTCTACTTACTATTTCCAGAATTTAGCAAATCTGTAATTATATCAAATTTACTACATAACCTAAAATGACATATCGGCTGATGGAGCCGCTTACAGACTGACTATCATTACCCACGACGTTGTCTGCAAAGTCTCTAATACTGATCAGACATCACAGCATACATACTCTGACTCGGCAGCACTCCTGGAGGAAATGGAGCCCGCCAATCCACTGGATCATCTTCAGCTAATCTCGTCTATCCATTTGTGGGTACCTGCGCGGCATGAAACGCAGCCCCCGAAGAAGAGGGGGTCAATACGGAATATGTACTGAGTATGTAAGGCATGAGTACAGAAAACGAAACCATGACTGAGACAGATAGAACAACATACAAATAGCCGATCCAGAATACCAAACACTTATTGTTTTTTTTCTTTTCCAGACACGAATCATACTTACTCATCTCGTATGCCAGACGGATTACAGAACGTACAAATTACTCAAATGATGTCATATAGCAAACGGAATACAGAATATACGGAAGGTCAGAATGCTTACTCTCCAACACAAGTCATGCATATCGGAATCGGATATCATATCACATACGCGGTAACCCCGGGGACATATACCACGCCGGGACAAATACCATATCATACATACGGTAACCTCGGGGACAAATATCACGCCGAGGGACCGGTCACATCCCATCATATACATGATAACCTTGGGGACAGATAACACGCCGAGGAACCGGTGAACAATGCCAAGGGATGCGCACGATAACGTAGGAACGTGGTCGCCACTCCTACCTTTGGCGCCACAACACGTCATATTTCAGAAAATTTGCTCCGATCTCCGTCACACATCATAACATAACCACGGTACCCGGGGGCGGACAGATAACACGGCACCCCGAGCCCGGACACATCATACTTCATAATATATCCTCGGTAACCGGGGACGGACATATAACACAGTACCCCGGAACCGGACACATCATACTTCAGAATTCATATATGGAACCCGGCCCTTAACAGAGGACTCGGCGAACCATCCGCACGATACATACCGGGCCGAGATCCGGTGAAAGGGATCATAGCACATGCACGAGCAGAGTAGTGAGCAACTAAATGCACATAAATCGAGACTCGATAGAATGATCGAACGTGCCATCAGAATAATCATAGCAGGTTACCCATATCAGAATGCTTATATTAAAATACTTATGTCGGGGTACTCATATCAGAATACTTATGTCAGAATGCTTAGGTCAGAATACTTATATCAAAATACTTATATCAGAGTAGTTATAACAGAATACGTATGTTAGGATTCTCATATCCAAGATACTTATATCCGAATATTTCTATCAAAATGTTTACGTCAAATTTCTTGTATCGGAGTACTTACGTCAAAATACTTTTGTCAAAATATCCATATCCAAAATACTTGTATCCAAATGCCTATATAGAAATACTCATATCAGAATTTCCAGATACTTATATCAGAGAGTACATACAGTTCATAAAAAATCCAGAACAATAGCCCAAGTTTCTCTTAATTACTATGCGGAAATGAGTCCAATAGAGCAATACAAATGGGGTTCGGGAATTATGGGCCCACCTCGGATTAAGTCGAGGTGGCGTATATAATCTATGAACATTTAGCCTTATAGAGTCATCCATGAAGGTTTCAGGGCAATCCGGTTTCATTTGTAGAAGTTACGGACGTTCAAACTATGTTTCCATCAAAGCATAAGGTTCTTAGTTCAATTTCACTGAATGAATAGGGGTCAAAATCAAGCTCGGATTTCTAGGAATAGAGTTTCCATCGAGGCTCGTATCATAGCCTATTACAGCTAGGACATGCCAAAAGAAAGGAAGGGTAAGCCTTACATACCTGTGCCGCGACCTCCAGCTACGCTTATGCATCCAATTTGTTTGTCTACATGCAGGAGAATCCATCCATTCGTTAGTTTCATTATCATATACCTGCCTTAACCTTTCAAACACATTCACTTGTATCCTTCCGGAATTTCGGGAGCACCTCCCCTGTAAATATACCAACCCCGAGAATAATGCTCGGCTCCCAATCAACAACAACAACAATCCGGGAATTTGACCCGGCCACAATATCAACAACAATGACAACAAACATTCTAACAACCTCGACCGTTAATGTAAACGCACTTTAACATTAGCAACCTTCTTTCGCATAATGCGACGATATTCCAATTACGTTCAAATCAAGATATATAATCAATCCAACATCCATCTTTATGCATTCAAGTACTAATCCAAACTATTTAAACAAGATTCAAGAACGCTTCGGACAAATCACAAAATATTCAAACAACCCAAGCAAGGTTCCATCTCACCCGAAATTGCCTCCAAACCCGAGAACAACACTAAACACATTCTTTCCTTCCAAATTCACACATTATGTCACAATACATACATTTACAACTTCATTTCATAGATTCAAGAAACCACATCAAGACTACGTTACAGTCATATTAGCCTCCAAATCAGCCCACACAATTATAATCTTAACTTGGATTATTAAAACTTCATTTTCCATCATAGAACTCACAACGACGACCACCCAAAATAGTAACGACGATTTATTCATTCCCAACTACACAAAAGGGGACCATACGGCCAACACTACATGTACACGGCCAACACCAACAAGTCCATATTTCATGAATTTCTTCCAATTCCACATACTACAACGTGCAAGAATCATCCATAACAATAACAATCATAAGACTAAGTAAAATTTGTTCATTCTTTCTACTCAAAACAGCCCATACACACGGCTCAACTACAACACACACCCTTTCATGGTTTTCATCCATTTTCATGTTCCATAATACATCCAACACATCTATAAAACATGCAAGAGAGGATTGAACCATACCTTTCCACTCATCTTCTCCACTTCCTCTTCTCGGTTAGAAGTACATATGGCAACAACGAACGATCTTTTTGTTCCAACAACTACTCCACGTCGACGAGGACCTTCCAATTAGTATGGAAGCATGAAGAAAGAATTTTTTTCCATGATCAACTCATGGGGCTAGTTCGGCCAGCCCCTATGGCCGTGCCCTTCTTCTCCTTTTTCTCTCCCTCTCTCTTGAATTTTCTAGACCTTAAAATGATGAATTATCTTGTTCTTTCAAGACTTATACATATATATATATATATATATAGTTATAGTGGCATGTGAGGGGCACATGCCCCTCTCTAGATTTTTCTTTTCTTTTTCACCTTTCTTTTTCTAGACTTTTCTTGAAAATTTAAAAAGATGACTTAATTATTCTTGCCATGCAAGCTTATCCACATGCATATTTTCGCCTTCTATTTTCGGCCAATATGGCTTTTTTTTTAATGCCTTGTGAAATTACCATTTTGCCCCTAAGTTCCCACATTATTTCCATTGATCATTTTGCGAATTTCTCCTTTCGTCCTTAACCTCTCTCAATCTTTCCATACTAGTAATAACCATAAATAATATTTTCAACAACTCGTCTGTTAAAATAATATTTGAAAATGATCTCGCCCCTAACTTTCCACGCCGGCTTTGAAATTTCCAAGCGTTCAACACACGGGCTATAACATCCTCCCCCCCTTTAGAACATTCGTCCTCGAATGTTCAATTGACCTTATGGGGACTCGTAGCACTTCGGGAGGGGGTTTCTTTCATAGTTGCCTGTTTCTCCATGCCCATTCCACATAGTTGAGCCTTTTCGTCCTCATATGGGTCCTTATCCTGTGTCATGGGTTTTCTAATCTGCTGGGCCGACATATTATCCTTGTCTCTCACCTTTTTCCGCTATCTTGATTCTCTTACTCCTTATTTACTCACTTACTTCTTTTTCAGATACCGTACTGTTAAGGCCTTCTCATCCTCAATCTATAGTGGAAGTAGCGTCTTACCTTATAACATTTACATCATTTGTTTTTTCTCTACTATTCAGGTTTTGGTGTCCTTTACTCAATTGAGGCCTCCTTACCGTAGCATAGGTTGTTAGGGCACACGTGTCTACTGATACCATCGCATATGGGATAACGTATGCATCCACATCTACATATATAGTTATTATCAACTAACCCACAAAATATTTCCAAACTTTATTCAAGCCTATCCTAATTCCCGAGCTATGACACACTTTTTGCCTCTTCACCGAGCTGGTCTGCCTCGTTCTCCGCGTCTTCTTATGGTCTCCAACCACCCCATACACCATAGTCTCACTCAGGTTACCCTAGTTTTCCATTTGTTCCCTTAAATTTTAATTTTGCAAAATTTTCCCACTTACTTCCCCGGGGGGTCACCCATCCTGAAATTGCTCCCACCTGAGCACGCTTAACCTCGTATCTTTAGTGGAATCCGATGCCTTAATGCTGATATTTTCGGATCCACTTTCTTGCATGACCTTTACTACATGATTCGGGACTAATCGAGGTCTTACAGATCCCGGGACACCCTCGTGATACGTCTTTTCTTCCATAATTACCATTTTACCCCTTTCGACCCTCGGTGCTCACCTTCCACTTTCTTACATAACTATCTCTCATTCTGGGTTCCCAGACTCCTGCTGATAACAGATACACCTTCGTTGTCACTGTTTTATGGATGCCCCGATATCAGTCCGTTCGAACTTCTTACTTACCGCTTTTACATAGTAACCTGCAGCAAAACTAATTGTCAACTTTCTGGATCCTCCATCTAACCTTGTTTTTCTTATACCATCCTCCTGTACACTGCAAATATTAATAACACCCTTATAGAACATACAGCTACACCACATTCCGGCCATCCGGGGCTGCCAATTCTTGGGAACAGATCAAATACACCAGTACTTACCCGTCTTCCTCCATCGTATGTGAGACTTTGCATATAAGGAATCTTACCCCCTATGACTTGGCTCTATGGCACGATCTAAGACAGAAAGAAGGTCAACAATCCCTAGATGCCCCGTAGCCTCTTGTTTATAGATGTGGCGCGCTACACACCATAAACAGGACTCTACCGGACACGACTTTGCAGACAACCCCAAGGACAGACCTGTTCTGATACCACTTTGTCACACCCTAACCTTATTAGGGTGTGATGGGCACTCGACCCCACATACAGAGTCGAGCGAACCCGCAGACCCTGATTACACACCTAATTTTTTATTTATTTTTTTGAATGCTGAAAGTCAATTACAAATAAAATACATGTTGAGCTTTCGAAATTTTCTGCTTACTATTTCCAGAATTTAGCAAATTTGTAATTATATCAAATTTACTACATAACCTAAAATGACATATCGCCTGATGGAGCCGCTTACAGACTGACTATCATTACCCACGACGCTGTCTGCAAAGTCTCTAATACTGATCAGACATCACAGCATACATACTCTGACTCGGCAGCACTCCTGGAGGAAATGGAGCCCGCCAATCCACTGGATCATCTTCAGCTAATCTCGTCTATCCATTTGTGGGTACCTGCGCGGCATGAAATGCAGCCCCCGAAGAAGAGGGGGTCAGTACGGAATATGTACTGAGTATGTAAGGCATGAGTACAGAAAACGAAACCATGACTGAGACAGATAGAACAACATACAAATAGCCTATCCAGAATACCAAACACTTATTGTTTTTTTTCTTTTCCAGACACGAATCATACTTACTCATCTCGTATGCCAGACGGATTACAGAACATACAAATTACTCAAATGATGTCATATAGCAAACGGAATACAGAATATACGGAAGGTCAGAATGCTTACACTCCAACATAAGTCATGCATATCGGAATCGGATATCATATCACATACGCGGTAACCCCGGGGACATATACCATGCCGGGACAAATACCATATCATACATACGGTAACCTCGGGGACAAATATCACGCCGAGGGACCGGTCACATCCCATCATATACATGATAACCTTGGGGACAGATAACACGCCGAGGAACCGGTGAAAAATGCCAAGGGATGCGCACGATAACGTAGGAACGTGGTCGCCACTCCTACCTATGGCGCCACAACACGTCATATTTCAGAAAATTTGCTCCGATCTCCGTCACACATCATAACATAACCACGGTACCCTGGGGCGGACGGATAACACGGCACCCCGAGCCTGGACACATCATACTTCATAATATATCCTCGGTAACCGGGGACGGACATATAATACAGTACCCCGGAACCGGACACATCATACTTCGGAATTCATATATGGAACCCGGCCCATAACAGAGGACTCGGCGAACCATCTGCACGATACATACCGGCCCGAGATCCGGTGAAAGGGATCATAGCACATGCACGAGCAGAGTAGTGAGCAACTAAATGCACATAAATCGAGACTCGATAGAATGATCGAACGTGCCATCAGAATAATCATAGCAGGTTACCCATATCAGAATGCTTATATTAAAATACTTATGTCGGGGTACTCATATCAGAATACTTATGTCAGAATGCTTAGGTCAGAATACTTATGTCAGAATGCTTAGGTCAGAATACTTATATCAAAATACTTATATCAGAGTAGTTATAAAAGAATACGCATGTTAGGATTCTCATATCCAAGATACTTATATCTGAATATTTCTATCAAAATGTTTACGTCAAATTTCTTGTATCGGAGTACTTACGTCAAAATATCCATATCCAAAATACTTGTATCCAAATGCCTATATAGGAATACTCATATCAGAATTTCCAGATACTTATATCAGAGAGTACATACAGTTCATAACAAATCCAGAACAATAGCCCAAGTTTCTCTTAATTACTATGCGGAAATGAGTCCAATAGAGCAATACAAATGGGGTTCGGGAATTATGGGCCCACCTCGGATTAAGTCGAGGTGGCGTATATAAACTATGAACATTTAGCCTTATAGAGTCATCCATGAAGGTTTCAGGGCAATCCGGTTTCATTTGTAGAAGTTACGGACGTTCAAACTATGTTTCCATCAAAGCATAAGGTTCTTAGTTCAATTTCACTGAATGAATAGGGGTCAAAATCAAGCTCGGATTTCTAGGAATAGAGTTTCCCTCGAGGCTCGTATCATAGCCTATTACAGCTAGGACATGCCAAAAGAAAGGAAGGGTAAGCCTTACATACCTGTGCCGCGACCTCCAGCTACGCTTATGCATCCAATTTGTTTGTCTACATGCAGGAGAATCCATCCATTCGTTAGTTTCATTATCATATACCTGCCTTAACCTTTCAAACACATTCACTTGTATCCTGCCGGAATTTCGGCAGCACCTCCCCTGTAAATATACCAACCCCGAGAATACGGCTCCGCTCCCAATCAACAACAACAACAATCCGGGAATTTGACCCGGCCACAATATCAACAACAATGACAACAAACATTCTAACAACCTCGACCGTTAATGTAAACGCACTTTAACATTAGCAACCTTCTTTCGCATAATGCGACGATATTCCAATTACGTTCAAATCAAGATATATAATCAATCCAACATCCATCTTTATGCATTCAAGTACGAATCCAAACTATTTAAACAAGATTCAAGAACGCTTCGGACAAATCACAAAATATTCAAACAACCCAAGCAAGGTTCCATCTCACCTGAAATTGCCTCCAAACCCGAGAACAACACTAAACACATTCTTTCCTTCCATATTCACACATTATGTCACAATACATACATTTACAACTTCATTTCATAGATTCAAGAAACCACATCAAGACTACATTACAGTCATATTAGCCTCCAAATCAGCCCACACAATTATAATCTTAACTTGGATTATTAAAACTTCATTTTCCATCATAGAACTCACAACGACGACCACCCAAAATAATAACGACGATTTATTCATTCCCAACTACACAAAAGGGGACCATACGGCCAACACTACATGTACACGGCCAACACCAACAAGTCCATATTTCATGAATTTCTTCCAATTCCACATACTACAACGTGCAAGAATCATCCATAACAATAACAATCATAAGACTAAGTAAAATTTGTTCATTCTTTCTACTCAAAACAACCCATACACACGGCTCAACTACAACACACACCCTTTCATGGTTTTCATCCATTTTCATGTTCCATAATACATCCAACACATCTATAAAACATGCAAGAGAGGATTGAACCATACCTTTCCACTCATCTTCTCCACTTCCTCTTCTCGGTTAGAAGTACATATGGCAACAACGAACGATCTTTTTGTTCCAACAACTACTCCACGTCGACGAGGACCTTCCAATTAGTATGGAAGCATGAAGAAAGAATTTTTTTCCATGATCAACTCATGGGGCTGGTTCGGCCAGCCCCTATGGCCGTGCCCTTCTTCTCCTTTTTCTCTCCCTCTCTCTTGAATTTTCTAGACCTTAAAATGATGAATTATCTTGTTCTTTCAAGACTTATACATATATATATATATATATATATATATAGTTATAGTGGCATGTGAGGGGCACATGCCCCTCTCTAGATTTTTCTTTTCTTTTTCACCTTTCTTTTTCTAGACTTTTCTTGAAAATTTAAAAAGATGACTTAATTATTCTTGCCATGCAAGCTTATCCACATGCATATTTTCCCCTTCTATTTTCGGCCAATATGGCTTTTTTTTAATGCCGTGTGAAATTACCATTTTGCCCCTAAGTTCCCACATTATTTCCATTGATCATTTTGCGAATTTCTCCTTTCGCCCTTAACCTCTCTCAATCTTTCCATACTAGTAATAACCATAAATAATATTTTCAACAACTCGTATGTTAAAATAATTTTTGAAAATGATCTCGCCCCTAACTTTCCACGCCGGCTTTGAAATTTCCAAGCGTTCAAAACACGGGCTATAACATCCTCCCCCCCCTTTAGAACATTCATCCTCGAATGTTCAACTGACCTTATGGGGACTCGTAGCACTTCGGGAGGGGGTTTCTTTCATAGTTTCCCGTTTCTCCATGCCCATTCCACATAGTCGAGCCTTTTCGTCCTCATATGGGTCTTTATCCTGTGTCATGGGTTTTCTAATCTGCTGGGCCGACATATTATCCTTGTCTCTCACCATTTTCCGCTATCTTGATTCTCTTACTCCTTATTTACTCACTTACTTCTTGTTCATATACCGTACTGTTAAGGCCTTCTCATCCTTAATCTATAGTGGAAATAGCGTCTTACCTTATAACATTTACATCATTTGTTTTTTCTCTACTATTCAGGTTTTGGTGTTCTTTACTCGATTGAGGCCTCCTTTACCGTAGCATAGGTTGTTAGGGCACACGTGTTTACTGATACCATCGCATATGGGATAACGTATGCATCCACATCTACATATATAGTTGTTATCAACTAACCCACAAAATATTTCCAAACTTTATTCAAGCCTATCCTAATTCCCGAGCTGTGACACACTTTTTGCCTCTTCACCGAGCTGGTCTGCCTCGTTCTCCGCGTCTTCTTATGGTCTCCAACCACCCCATACACCATAGTCTCACTCAGGTTACCCTAGTTTTCCATTTGTTCCCTTAAATTTTAATTTTGCAAAATTTTCCCACTTACTTCCCAAGGGGGTCACCCATCCTGAAATTGCTCCCACCTGAGCACGCTTAACGTCGTATCTTTAGTGGAATCCGATGCCTTAATGCTGATATTTTCGGATCCACTTTCTCGCATGACCTTTACTACATGATTCGGGACTAATCGAGGTCTTACAGATCCCGGGACACCCTCGTGATACGTCTTTTCTTCCATAATTACCATTTTACCCCTTTCGACCCTCGGTGCTCACCTTCCACTTTCTTACATAACTATCTCTCATTCTGGGTTCCCAAACACCTGTTGATAACAGATACACCTTCGTTGTCACTGTTTTATGGATGCCCCGATATCAGTCCGTTCGAACTTCTTACTTACCGTTTTTACATAGTAACCTGCAGCAAAACTAATTGTCAACTTTCTGGATCCTCCGTTTAACCTTGTTTTTCTTATACCATCCTCCTGTACACTGCAAATATTAATAACACCCTTATAGAACATACAGCTACACCACATTCTGGCCATCCGGGGCTGCCAATTCTTGGGAACAGATCAAATACACCAGTACTTACCCGTCTTCCTCCATCGTATGTGAGACTTTGCATATAAGGAATCTTACCCCCTATGACATGGCTCTATGGCACGATCTGAGACAGAAAGAAGGTCAACAATCCCTAGATGCCCCGTAGCCTCTTGTTTATAGATGTGGCGCGCTACACACCATAAACAGGACTCTACCGGACACGACTTTGCAGACAACCCCTAGGACAGACCTGCTCTGATACCACTTTGTCATACCCTAACCTTATTAGGGTGTGATGGGCACTCGACCCCACATACAGAGCCGAGCGAACCCGCAGACCCTGATTACACACCTAATTTTAATTTATTTATTTTTTTGAATGCTGAAAGTCAATTACAAATAAAATACATGTTGAGCTTTCGAAATTTTCTGCTTACTATTTCCAGAATTTAGCAAATTTGTAATTATATCAAATTTACTACATAATCTAAAATGACATATCGGCTGATGGAGCCCCTTACAGACTGACTATCATTACCCACGACGCTGTCTGCAAAGTCTCTAATACTGATCAGACATCACAGCATACATACTCTGACTCGGCAGCACTCCTGGAGGAAATGGAGCCCGCCAATCCACTGGATCATCTTCAGCTAATCTCGTCTATCCATTTGTGGGTACCTGCGCGGCATGAAACGCAGCCCCCGAAGAAGAGGGGGTCAGTACGGAATATGTACTGAGTATGTAAGGCATGAGTACAGAAAACGAAACCATGACTGAGACAGCTAGAACAACATACAAATAGCCTATCCAGAATACCAAACACTTATTATTTTTTTTCTTTTCCAAACACGAATCATACTTACTCATCTCGTATGCCAGACGGATTACAGAACGTACAAATTACTCAAATGATGTCATATAGCAAACGGAATACAGAATATACGGAAGGTCAGAATGCTTACTCTCCAACACAAGTCATGCATATCGGAATCGTATATCATATCACATACGTGGTAACCCCGGGGACATATACCACGCCGGGACAAATACCATATCATACATACGGTAACCTCGGGGACAAATATCACGCCGAGGGACCGGTCACATCCCATCATATACATGATAACCTTGGGGACAGATAACACGCCGAGGAACCGGTGAACAATGCCAAGGGATGCGCACGATAACGTTGGAACGTGGTCGCCACTCCTACCTTTGGCGCCACAACACGTCATATTTCAGAAAATTTGCTCCGATCTCCGTCACACATCATAACATAACCACGGTACCCGGAGGCGGACATATAACACAGCACCCCGAGCCCGGACACATCATACTTCATAATATATCCTCGGTAACCGGGGACGGACATATAACACAGTACCCCGGAACCGGACACATCATACTTCGGAATTCATATATGGAACCCGGCCCTTAACAGAGGACTCGGCGAACCATCCGCACGATACATACCGGCTCGAGATCCGGTGAAAGGGATCATAGCACATGCACGAGCAGAGTAGGGAGCAACTAAATGCACATAAATCGAGACTCGATAGAATGATCGAACGTGCCATCAGAATAATCATAGCAGGTTACCCATATCAGAATGCTTATATTAAAATACTTATGTCGGGGTACTCATATCAGAATACTTATGTCAGAATGCTTAGGTCAGAATACTTATATCAAAATACTTATATCAGAGTAGTTATAACAGAATACGTATGTTAGGATTCTCATATCCAAGATACTTATATCCGAATATTTCTATCAAAATGTTTACGTCAAATTTCTTGTATCGGAGTACTTACGTCAAAAAACTTTTGTCAAAATATCCATATCCAAAATACTTGTATCCAAATGCCTATATAGGAATTCTCATATCAGAATTTCTAGATACTTATATCAGAGAGTACATACAGTTCATAACAAATTCAGAACAATAGCCCAAGTTTCTCTTAATTACTATGCGGAAATGAGTCCAATAGAGCAATACAAATGGGGTTCGGGAATTATGGGCCCACCTCGGATTAAGTCGAGGTGGCGTATATAAACTATGAACATTTAGCCTTATAGAGTCATCCATGAAGGTTTCAGGGCAATCCGGTTTCATTTGTAGAAGTTACGGACGTTCAAACTATGTTTCCATCAAAGCATAAGGTTCTTAGTTCAATTTCACTGAATGAATAGGGGTCAAAATCAAGCTCGGATTTCTAGGAATAGAGTTTCCCTCGAGGCTCGTATCATAGCCTATTACAGCTAGGACATGCCAAAAGAAAGGAAGGGTAAGCCTTACACACCTGTGCCGCGACCTCCAGCTACGCTTATGCATCCAATTTGTTTGTCTACATGCAGGAGAATCCATCCATTCGTTAGTTTCATTATCATATACCTGCCTTAACCTTTCAAACACATTCACTTGTATCCTGCCGGAATTTCGGCAGCACCTCCCCTGTAAATATACCAACCGCGAGAATACGGCTCGGCTCCCAATCAACAACAACAACAATCCGGGAATTTGACCCGGCCACAATATCAACAACAATGACAACAAACATTCTAACAACCTCGACCGTTAATGTAAACGCACTTTAACATTAGCAACCTTCTTTCGCATAATGCGACGATATTCCAATTACGTTCAAATCAAGATATATAATCAATCCAACATCCATCTTTATGCATTCAAGTACTAATCCAAACTATTTAAACAAGATTCAAGAACGCTTCGGACAAATCACAAAATATTCAAACAACCCAAGCAAGGTTCCATCTCACCCAAAATTGCCTCCAAACCCGAGAACAACACTAAACACATTCTTTCCTTCCAAATTCACACATTATGTCACAATACATACATTTACAACTTCATTTCATAGATTCAAGAAACCACATCAAGACTACATTATAGTCATACTAGCCTCCAAATCAGCCCACACAATTATAATCTTAACTTGGATTATTAAAACTTCATTTTCCATCATAGAACTCACAACGACGACCACCCAAAATAGTAACGACGATTTATTCATTCCTAACTACACAAAAGGGGACCATACGGCCAACACTACATGTACACGGCCAACACCAACAAGTCCATATTTCATGAATTTCTTCCAATTCCACATACTACAACGTGCAAGAATCATCCATAACAATAACAATCATAAGACTAAGTAAAATTTGTTCATTATTTCTACTCAAAACAGCCCATACACACGGCTCAACTACAACACACACCCTTTCATGGTTTTCATCCATTTTCATGTTCCATAATACATCCAACACATCTATAAAACATGCAAGAGAGGATTGAACCATACCTTTCCACTCATCTTCTCCACTTCCTCTTCTCGGCTAGAAGTACATATGGCAACAACGAACGATCTTTTTGTTCCAACAACTACTCCACGTCGACGAGGACCTTCCAATTAGTATGGAAGCATGAAGAAAGAATTTTTTTCCATGATCAACTCATGGGGCTGGTTCGGCCAGCCCCTATGGCCCTGCCCTTCTTCTCCTTTTTCTCTCCCTCTCTCTTGAACTTTCTAGACCTTAAAATGATGAATTGTCTTGTTCTTTCAAGACTTATACATATATATATATATATATATATATATATATATATATATAGTTATAGTGGCATGTGAGGGGCACATGCCCCTCTCTAGATTTTTCTTTTCTTTTTCACCTTTCTTTTTCTAGACTTTTCTTGAAAATTTAAAAAGATGACTTAATTATTCTTGCCATGCAAGCTTATCCACATGCATATTTTCCCCTTCTATTTTCAGCCAATATGGATTTTTTTTAATGCCTTGTGAAATTACCATTTTGCCCCTAAGTTCCCACATTATTTCCATTGATCATTTTGCGAATTTCTCCTTTTACCCTTAACCTCTCTCAATCTTTCCATACTAGTAATAACCATAAATAATATTTTCAACAACTCGTATGTTAAAATAATTTTTGAAAATGATCTCGCCCCTAACTTTCCACGCCGGCTTTGAAATTTCCAAGCGTTCAAAACACGGGCTATAACATCCTCCCCCCCTTTAGAACATTCGTCCTCGAATGTTCAACTGACCTTATGGGGACTCGTAGCACTTCGGGAGGGGGTTTCTTTCATAGTTGCCCGTTTCTCCATGCCCATTCCACATAGTCGAGCCTTTTCGTCCTCATATGGGTCCTTATCCTGTGTCATGGGTTTTCTAATCTGCTGGGCCGACATATTATCCTTGTCTCTCACCTTTTTCTGCTATCTTGATTCTCTTACTCCTTATTTACTCACTTACTTCTTTTTCAGATACCGTACTGTTAAGGCCTTCTCATCCTTAATCTATAGTGGAAGTAGCGTCTTACCTTATAACATTTACATCATTTGTTTTTTCTCTACTATACAGGTTTTGGTGTCCTTTACTCGATTGAGGCCTCCTTTACCGTAGCATAGGTTGTTAGGGCACACGTGTCTACTGATACCATCGCATATGGGATAACGTATGCATCCACATCTACATATATAGTTATTATCAACTAACCCACAAAATATTTCCAAACTTTATTCAAGCCTATCCTAATTCCCGAGCTGTGACACACTTTTTGCCTCTTCACCGAGCTGGTCTGCCTCGTTCTCCGCGTCCTCTTATGGTCTCCAACCACCCCATACACCATAGTCTCACTCAGGTTACCCTAGTTTTCCATTTGTTCCCTTAAATTTTAATTTTGCAAAATTTTCCCACTTACTTCCCAAGGGGGTCACCCATCCTGAAATTGCTCCCACCTGAGCACGCTTAACGTCGTATCTTTAGTGGAATCCGATGCCTTAATGCTGATATTTTCGGATCCACTTTCTCGCATGACCTTTACTACATGATTCGGGACTAATCGAGGTCTTACAGATCCCGGGACACCCTCGTGATACGTCTTTTCTTCCATAATTACCATTTTACCCCTTTCGACCCTCGGTGCTCACCTTTCACTTTCTTACATAACTATCTCTCATTCTGGGTTCCCAAACACCTGTTGATAACAGATACACCTTCGTTGTCACTGTTTTATGGATGCCCCGATATCAGTCCGTTCGAACTTCTTACTTACCGCTTTTACATAGTAACCTGTAGTAAAACTAATTGTCAACTTTATGGATCCTCCATCTAACCTTGTTTTTCTTATACCATCCTCCTGTACACTGCAAATATCAATAACACCCTTATAGAACATACAGCTACACCACATTCCGGCCATCCGGGGCTGCCAATTCTTGGGAACAGATCAAATACACCAGTACCTACCCGTCTTCCTCCATCGTATGTGAGACTTTGCATATAAGGAATCTTACCCCCTATGACTTGGCTCTATGGCACGATCTGAGACAGAAAGAAGGTCAACAATCCCTAGATGCCCCGTAGCCTCTTGTTTATAGATGTGGCGCGCTACACACCATAAACAGGACTCTACCGGACACGACTTTGCAGACAACCCCTAGGACAGACCTGCTCTGATACCACTTTGTCACCCTAACCTTATTAGGGTGTGATGGGCACTCGACCCCACATACAGAGTCGAGCGAACCCGCAGACCCGGATTACACACCTAATTTTAATTTTTTTTTTTTTGAATGCTGAAAGTCAATTACAAATAAAATACATGTTGAGCTTTCGAAATTTTCTGCTTACTATTTCCAGAATTTAGCAAATTTGTAATTATATCAAATTTACTACATAACCTAAAATGACATATCGCCTGATGGAGCCGCTTACAGACCGACTATCATTAGCCACGACGCTGTCTGCAAAGTCTCTGATACTGATCAGACATCACAGCATACATACTCTGACTCGGCAGCACTCCTGGAGGAAATGGAGCCCGCCAATCCACTGGATCATCTTCAGCTAATCTCGTCTATCCATTTGTGGGTACCTGCGCGGCATGAAACGCAGCACCCGAAGAAGAGGGGGTCAGTACGGAATATGTACTGAGTATGTAAGGCATGAGTACAGAAAACGAAACCATGACTGAGACAGATAGAACAACATACAAATAGCCTATCCAGAATACCAAACACTTATTATTTTTTTTCTTTTCCAGACACAAATCATACTTACTCATCTCGTATGCCAGATGGATTACAGAACGTACAAATTACTCAAATGATGTCATATAGCAAACGGAATACAGAATATACGGAAGGTCAGAATGCTTACTCTCCAACACAAGTCATGCATATCGGAATCGGATATCATATCACATACGCGGTAACCCCGGGGACATATACCACGCCGGGACAAATACCATATCATACATACGGTAACCTCGGGGACAAATATCACGCCGAGGGACCGGTCACATCCCATCATATACATGATAACCTTGGGGACAGATAACACGCCGAGGAACCGGTGAACAATGCCAAGGGATGCGCACGATAACGTAGGAACGTGGTCGCCACTCCTACCTTTGGCGCCACAACACGTCATATTTCAGAAAATTTGCTCCGATCTCCGTCACACATCATAACATAACCACGGTACCCGGGGGCGGACAGATAACACGGCACCCCGAGCCCGGACACATCATACTTCATAATATATCCTCGGTAACCGGGGACGGACATATAACACAGTACCCCGGAACCGGACACATCATACTTCGGAATTCATATATGGAACCCGGCCCTTAACAGAGGACTCGGCGAACCATCCGCACGATACATACCGGCCCGAGATCCGGTGAAAGGGATCATAGCACATGCACGAGCAGAGTAGTGAGTGAGCAACTAAATGCACATAAATCGAGACTCGATAGAATGATCGAACGTGCCATCAGAATAATCATAGCAGGTTACCCATATCAGAATGCTTATATTAAAATACTTATGTCGGGGTACTCATATCAGAATACTTATGTCAGAATGCTTAGGTCAGAATACTTATATCAAAATACTTATATCAGAGTAGTTATAACAGAATACGTATGTTAGGATTCTCATATCCAAGATACTTATATCCGAATATTTCTATCAAAATATTTACGTCAAGTTTCTTGTATCGGAGTACTTACGTCAAAATACTTTTGTCAAAATATCCATATCCAAAATACTTATATCCAAATGCCTATATAGGAATACTCATATCAGAATTTCCAGATAATTATATCAGAGAGTACATACAGTTCATAACAAATCCAGAACTATAGCCCAAGTTTCTCTTAATTACTATGCGGAAATGAGTCCAATAGAGCAATACAAATGGGGTTCGGGAATTATGGGCCCACCTCGGATTAAGTCGAGGTGGCGTATATAAACTATGAGCATTTAGCCTTATAGAGTCATCCATGAAGGTTTCAGGGAAATCCGGTTTCATTTGTAGAAGTTACGGACGTTCAAACTATGTTTCCATCAAAGCATAAGGTTCTTAGTTCAATTTCACTGAATGAATAGGGGTCAAAATCAAGCTCGGATTTCTAGGAATAGAGTTTCCCTCGAGGCTCGTATCATAGCCTATTACAGCTAGGACATGCCAAAAGAAAGGAAGGGTAAGCCTTACATACCTGTGCCGCGACCTCCAGCTACGCTTATGCATCCAATTTGTTTGTCTACATGCAGGAGAATCCATCCATTCGTTAGTTTCATTATCATATACCTGCCTTAACCTTTCAAACACATTCACTTGTATCCTGCATGAATTTCGGCAGCACTTCCCCTGTAAATATACCAACCCCGAAAATACGGCTCGGCTCCCAATCAACAACAACAACAATCCGGGAATTTGACCCGGCCACAATATCAACAACAATGACAACAAACATTCTAACAACCTCGACCGTTAATGTAAACGCACTTTAACATTAGCAACCTTCTTTCGCATAATGCGACGATATTCCAATTACGTTCAAATCAAGATATATAATCAATCCAACATCCATCTTTATGCATTCAAGTACTAATCCAAACTATTTAAACAAGATTCAAGAACGCTTCGGACAAATCACAAAATATTCAAACAACCCAAGCAAGGTTCCATCTCACCCAAAATTGCCTCCAAACCCGAGAACAACACTAAACACATTCTTTCCTTCTAAATTCACACATTATGTGACAATACATACATTTACAACTTCATTTCATAGATTCAAGAAACCACATCAAGACTACATTATAGTCATATTAGCCTCCAAATCAGCCCACACAATTATAATCTTAACTTGGATTATTAAAACTTCATTTTCCATCATAGAACTCACAACGACGACCACCCAAAATAGTAACGACGATTTATTCATTCCTAACTACACAAAAGGGGACCATACGGCCAACACTACATGTACACGGCCAACACCAACAAGTCCATATTTCATGAATTTCTTCCAATTCCACATACTACAACGTGCAAGAATCATCCATAACAATAACAATCATAAGACTAAGTAAAATTTGTTCATTCTTTCTACTCAAAACAGCCCATACACACGGCTCAACTACAACACACACCCTTTCATGGTTTTCATCCATTTTCATGTTCCATAATACATCCAACACATCTATAAAACATGCAAGAGAGGATTGAACCATACCTTTCCACTCATCTTCTCCACTTCCTCTTCTCGGCTAGAAGTACATATGGCAACAACGAACGATCTTTTTGTTCCAACAACTACTCCACGTCGACGAGGACCTTCCAATTAGTATGGAAGCATGAAGAAAGAATTTTTTTCCATGATCAACTCATGGGGCTGGTTCGGCCAGCCCCTATGGCCGTGCCCTTCTTCTCCTTTTTCTCTCCCTCTCTCTTGAATTTTCTAGACCTTAAAATGATGAATTGTCTTGTTCTTTCAAGACTTATACATATATATATATATATAGTTATGGTAGCATGTGAGGGTGATGTGCCGTGAATTTTAGCACATTTTATGCCTTTGTAACTAGACATGTTGCTTGATATTAAGTGTTTTTACATTGTTTCTTATGTTATTTTTGTGTTTTATAGGGTTGATTAACTAAGGATCGGAAATGAGAAGTAATGCTGAAAAAGCGGACAAATTGGAGCTAAGCGACGCTCCGTAACTCATGTTACGGACCGTAACAGGGTCCGTAACTCATGTTACGGTCCGTACCTTTGAACCGTAACAGGGCCTGAATTTCCAGAAAGTTTTCATTGAAACCATCATTGTTACGGTGGAGTGTTACGGTCCGTAACTCATGTTACGGTCCGTAACATGTCACCGTAACATGAGCTAAATTTCCAGAGAGTTTCAATAAATCCTTCAGTGTTACGGTTTAGTGTTACGGTCCGTAACCCTTCACCGTAACATCATCCAAAATTCCAGAGAGTTGCCAAGTAATTGTCACCACTTACACTTCAGAAGGACGGACCGTAACACAGGGTACGGTCCGTCGCATGGTGGTCGTAACGTCAAAGTGGTCAAATAACGAAATGAAGGACGGACCGTAACCTGAGTTACGGTCCGTAACAATGCGGCGTAAGGGCCTTTTTGTCCAGAAACTGGGCGCGATTTTTGGCTCTATAAATACATAATGTAGGGTTTTAATTCATCATTCAGATTTTATTTTAGAGGCATAAACCCTAGGTTTTTAATCTTGAAGTGGTTGGAGCATTTAAGGCAACAACTTCACTCTCATTCCATCTTGTATTAGTATTGTAAGTGTATTATGTTAATCTTTAAGCTTTTTCTGTCAAGAAACATTATGAGTAGCTAATTTCAATTCTAAGATTGTGAATCCCATGATGGGTATTATGTGAATGGGTTTCTATTATTGATATATGCATAATGGTTGTTGTTATTTATTCTATCTTTGAGTTGTAACGTTGGGTAATGATTGCAAGCATTAGCCGAAGCCATTATATTGACTTTTCTTGGGAAAGAAAGTAAATATTGGTAAGATTGAATAACAAAGACTCGAGGCGTTAACCCTCGTTTAATAGACTAACTTAGGAATAAGAATAAGTCTAAATTGGCATCATTGGTCGCTCTTCGATTGTAACTCTTTTATATTCGGAAGAATCATAAAGAGGAAATACTGCTTAACTGTTGGGAAACATTAAGAAGTCTTTAAGAGACCAAGTGCATATTCATAGAACAACCATTAGAAGTATATCACTTTGAAACCTGAAGCATAATATCTAATCAAATTGGGGAACACAACCTTAGTCTCTCTCTCTCACATTAATTACATTTTAAGTCAAAGTATTAAATTACATTATTCAACAATCAATTCAAACTATTCGGAATAGGATTAAAGCATTTAAAGACCGGTATCGCATACGATTAGTACTCTTTTCTCTCCATATTCCCTGTGGGATTCGACCCCAACCTTGTTGGGTTACTATATTTGACAACGTCCGATTTACGCCATTAATAGGTGTAATTTGAGCGTATCAAATTTTGGCGCCGTTGCCGGGGAATACGGTTCAGAAATTACTAATTGTTGTGTACTATTCTTTAAAACTTTTTCTATTCCATCACACCTCGTTTGCTATTTTAGTGAACCAGGTGAACATGGCTGGAAGACCCCATCGCAATCAAGGGAACTAAGGGGGGATCCAAGTGAACCATCCTGCACCAGAAGAAGAGGAGGATGAGAATGTATTTGCAGAATTCATCAACGAAGCTGATTATGCTTCTGTTGTAGTTCCCCCGAGAACAGGAAATGCTAATTTCAAAATTGATAGTTCTATCTATCAGCTATTGAAACTTGAAGGCTATTTCCGAAATTCTTCGGAGGACTGTCCACTTCGACACCTAAAGAATTCTGTGCATGTATGTTCCCAACAATCTCAAGGTATTGTTCCTGCTGATGCACTGCGACTGCGGGTTTTCAAATATTCCTTAGCTGGCCAAGCTAGGGAATGGTATGAAAAGCTCCCGAGCAATACTATTCATACCTGGAATGAGCTGGCCAATATCTTTCTAAAAAAATGGTTCCCACCCAGCAAAAAGGCTGAGCTTCGGGATAAGATTTTTGGGTTTAAACAACTTCCAGGGGAACAACTATATGCTGCATGGGAGAGGTTCAAATATTATCTAGCTCAATCTCCGACTCATGGATTTCCAGATGCAATTCTCACAGAGAAGTTCTACAAGGGGCTAGATACAATTAATCAAATAGTTGTCAACACTGCAGCTGGGGGATGCTTCATGGACAAATCCTTTGTCAACATCACCCGGTTGCTCGACAAGCTTACTACCCATAATCAAGCCTGGCATTCGAGTGATAGCGAAATCCTATCATATGGTAGTCCCTCTGTGGCCGCGGTGGCCAAAGAAAATCATGAGCGAGATCATGCGTTCGCTCAATTGCAAACCACCGTGGATTTATTATCCAAAAGGCTTATGGAGAAAGAGGCCAAATGTGTAAATGCTGTCGATGAGATGCCACCTCATGCTCCCGGAATGTATCAAGTTTCTGACGAAACTTATCTTGAGGGGCAGCCACAATATGAGGATGCGAATTATGTCAATAACTCGCAAGGGGGAACTGATTACCAAGGAAATAATTATGGAAGAACTGATCAGGGTAATCCCAATCAAGGGAATTACAATAACTATAATTATGGCAACAAAAGCTCTAACCCTTACATTCCACCTAGGGGGCAAGCATCCAATTCCCAGCCATGGAGAGATAATTCAGCTACTAACTCTGCTGGCAACACGTCTATAGATTCTGCAGAACTGAAGAGTATGATGCAGAAAATGCTGATGAATCAAGACAGAACAGAGAGCACAATCAAGGGAATGTCTCAGGTCCAACTATCGCATTCAGCTTCCATTCAGAAGCTTGAAGCGCAATTCAGAGACCTTTCCCGAGAAGTGCATACTCCTCAACGGGGACAATTACCGAGTGATACAGTTCCTAATCCAAAAGGTAGTGGAGTGAACTCTGTGGAGAATGTACTTGCCATTAGCACCAGAAGTGGAAAAATACTTCAGGGTGACAATAAAAAGCCAATTGATCAGGAACCAGCCTAATGTATTGGATGATATTGTCGAGGAAGAAGCAGGGGAGGAAGTCCCCATTGTAGTTGAAGAAGAGCTGAATCTTAATAAACCAAAGGAACCGGTGGAAAACCAGGAAAAGGGGAAGGCAAAACTTTCCGGTGCTCTTCGCCCTTTGAGCCAATTGTTCAAATCTTCACCACCTTTTCCTCAAAGGCTGGTGAGAAAAACAGAAGATGAGAAGTGCTTGCGATTTTATGATCAACTCAAGCAGTTAACGATGAATTTTCCGTTCATGGATGCTGTCCAAGAAATGCCTGGCTTTGCTAAGTATTTGAAGGACCTTTTAACAAAGAAGAAAAAACCATTGAAACATGGCACTGTGGGCATCACTCACCGCGTTAGTGCCATTCTTTCCAAGACCACAGTGCAAAAGAGGGAAGATCTTGGAGCATTCACAATTCCATGCACCATAGGGCAGCAAATTTTGCTAGGGATTTATGTGATAACGGGGCTAGCATAAATCTTATGCCCCTGGAAATTTTTATGAGATTAGGGTTAGCGATGCCGAGGCCAAGTACCATGAGATTGCAGATGGCTGACAGATCGATAAAAAGGCCAGTGGGGGTAGTTGATGATGTGCTGGTTCAAATCGGTAAATTCCTACTGCCGGCAGATTTCGTGATTCTTGATTGTGCTATTGATCAAGAAATTCCTATTATTCGGGGAAGACCTTTCCTTTCCACAGGGAGAGCTCTTATGGATTCCGAGAAGCACGAAATAAAGTTCTGGGTGAACGATGAGGAGGTGACTTTCCACGCAAGTAGAGGTATGAAATTACCTAGTCCTTATCAAAGTATTTCAGTCATCAATTCTGTTGATGAGGTGGATGATGCTGTGGAATTCAAAATGGAGGAAGAATGTTTGAGTGAAGCACTATCGGCCATCTTGGTAAATTTTGATGCTGACCAAATGGAGGGATATACTGAGACAATAAATGCACTCATCGGTCTGGGGTCTTACTCTTATGAGCCCAAGAAACTATCTCTTGATCTAGAGAAACGAACAACTCCTCCAGCAAAACCATCAATTATTGAGCCACCGAAGTTGGATCTCAAGCAACTTCCAGATCATCTTAAATATGTGTTTCTTGAAACGAATGCCACCCTCCCAGTTATTGTGTCATCACTTCTGAATGAGGGCCAAATCCAAAGACTCATCGAAGTATTGAGAAAGCATTTAAGAGCTTTAGGATGGACTATTGCAGACATCCGGGGGATTCCTTCCGGAATTTGTGAGCACTGAATACAGTTGGAGGAGGAAAGTTCACCAAGTGTTGAACATCAGCGAAGATTAAACCCACCGATGCAAGAGGTGGTGAAGAAGGAAATTATTAAGTGGCTAGATGCTGGGGTGGTTTACCCTATTGCCAACAATCAATGGGTAAGCCCAGTCCAGTGTGTGCCAAAGAAAGGAGGCATCACTGTTGTCTCGAACTCTAGAAATGAGTTGATTCCAACAAGGACTGTCACTGGTTGGAGAGTGTGTATGGACTACCGAAAGTTGAATACCGCCTCCTGCAAGGATCACTTCCCTATGCCTTTTATTGATCAAATGCTTGATCGGCTAGCTGGAAGATCTTATTACTGTTTCTTGGATGGGTACTCAGGGTACAACCAGATAAATATCGCATTGGAAGACCAAGAAAAGACTACTTTCACATGTCCCTATGGGACATTCGCTTTCAGCCGAATGCCATTTGGTCTTTGCAATGCCCCAGCTACATTCCAACTATGCATGATGTCCATATTCTCTGATATGGTTGAAAACTTTCTTGAAGTCTTCATGGATGATTTCTCTGTGGTGGGAGATTCATTCGATGAATGTTTGGTTCATCTTGATCGGGTGTTGCAACGGTGTGAGGAGACCAACCTTGTGCTCAACTGGGAAAAGTGTCATTTTATGGTCAAGGAGGGCATTGTCCTTGGCCATAAGATATCAGAAAAAGGGATTGAGGTTGATCAAGCCAAAATAGATGTGATTTCACAACTCCCGCCGCCCGTTTCTGTCAAAGGAGTTCGGAGTTTCTTGGGACACGCCGGATTCTATAGAAGGTTTATCAAAGACTTCTCAAAAATTGCAAATCCAATGTGCAAACTCTTGGAAAAAGATTCCAAATTCAATTTTGATGAGAAGTGCATCAAGGCGTTTCACGAGTTGAAGCTGAAATTAACCTCCGCACCGATTGTGGTGTCCCCAGATTGGTCACTTCCCTTTGAATTAATGTGTGACGCCAGTGGTCTTGCAATTGGAGCTGTGCTTGGTCAGCGGCTAAACAAAATCCTGCACCCAATTTATTATGCCAGCAAAACATTGAATGGAGCTCAGCTGAACTATACAGTAACGGAGCAAGAATTACTTGCCATTGTTTATGCTTTTGAAAAGTTCCAGGCTTATTTGTTGGGTGCCAAGGTAGTGGTTCACACTGACCATGCTGCATTGCGCTATTTGATGGCGAAGAAGGAAGCTAAGCCTCGGTTGATAAGATGGGTTTTGTTGCTACAGGAATTTGACTTTGAAGTCAAAGACCGGAAAGGGTCAGAAAATCAAGTAGCTGGCCATCTTTCCAGACTTGAAGCACCAGGGAGACCGAGTGATGTGCTAGATATTGATGACACTTTCCCGGATGAAAGAGTTTTGGTCATTTCCAATGATGTGGCACCATGGTATGCCGATATTGCCAATTATTTGGTAACTGGCATCGTTCCTGAAGAGTTGAAGACATATCAAAAGAAGAAGTTCTTGAGAGACTGCCGACAGTATTGTTGGGATGAGCCTTACTTATTCAGAACGTGTGCTGACAATATGATCCGGAGATGTGTGGCGGAATCTGAGGTGATGGACATTTTGAAAGCGTGCCATGATTCTCCAGTTGGTGGACATCACAGTGGAAATCGAACAACAGCCAAGGTGCTAGAGTGTGGCTACTACTGGCCAGCCATTTATCGTGATGCAAATATGTTGGCACGCTCTTGTGATAAATGCCAACGCCAGGGCACAATAGGTCGGAGGCATGAAACTCCGATGAACTTTGTTCTTGAGGTGGAGCTATTTGATGTATGGGGAATTGATTTTATGGGGCCCTTCGTGAGCTCCTACGGCCTGAAATACATTCTTGTCGCAGTGGATTATGTCTCCAAATGGGTGGAGGCGGTGGCCTTGCCTAACAATGATGGTAGGAGAGTCAATGTGTTTCTCAAAAAGAACATCTTTACTAGATTTGGCACTCCGAGAGCTATTATTAGCGATGGTGGATCACATTTCTGCAATAAACCATTTGCTGATCTTCTTGAAAAATATGGCGTGCATCACAGGGTTGCCACTCCATATCATCCTCAGACGAGTGGTCAGGTTGAGGTCTCAAACAGAGAAATAAAAAGCATCTTGGCAAAGACGGTCAATGTGAATCGCACTGACTGGTCTAAAAAGTTGGATGATGCTTTATGGGCATATCGCACGGCATTCAAAACGCCTATAGGGACTTCACCGTATACGTTGGTATTTTGGAAGGCATGTCATTTGCCTATTAAGCTTGAGCATAAAGCCCTTTGGGCATTGAAAAAGCTGAATATGGATTGGCATGAAGCAACCAAGCTGCGGTTCTTTCAAATCAACGAGATGGATGAATTTAGGTACAATGCCTATGAAAGTGCAACACTGTACAAGGAAAAGATGAAATACTATCATGACACGAAGATCCTAAAAAGGGATTTTCAGCCAAAAAACTTGGTCTTGTTGTACAATTCACGCCTGAAGTTCTTTCCAGGCAAGTTAAAGTCCCGTTGGTCTGGTCCTTTTGAAATTGTGAGTGTGTCCCCAAATGGAAGCGTCATTGAGGTGAAATCCGAGGATGGCACTCGGACTTTTAAGGTGAATGCATAAAGAGTGAAGCATTACCATTGGTGTATTGATGATGGTAAGGTCGTGGATAGGTATCGTTTGAAATATGGCTCCTGAACTCGAAAATGAGGTACCACGTCGAGCTGTGACGTTAAACCAAGCGCTGTGTGGGAGGCAACCCACATTTACTGCTTTGTAAGTAGTTTAAAGTTTGTATTTTCCTTGTATTCTTTTGTGTTGTTGATGTGCTAATGTGGTGGGATTTTGAGAACTGAAGGGACCAAATAACTGCTGAGTGATCCAAGGCGAGACTCTCCATGTTACTGCCCGTAACTCATGTTACGGTCCGTATCATGAAGCGTAACAGGCAAAAAGAAAAAAAGAAAAAATCACTGAAGGATGAGGAAGAGTGTTACGGTACAAGTTACGGTCCGTCGTACGTGTTACGGACCGTAACACTGGGTCGTAACTTTGATACAAAATCTGGGCTTCACTGGAAATTTTCAACATGTTACGCCAGGTGATACGGACCGTAACACGAGTTACGGTCCGTCGATTGGACTACCAGGTCATTAATGAATAACTGAAACGGGGTCGTTTGATGGACCGTAACACAAGATACTGTCCGTATCTCAGGATACGGTCCGTAACAGGTAACGTAATTGTCGGAAATGTTTAAATACATTACCGACGGTTCCCATTTCAAATTAAAAGGATTCTTAAAACGTTTTTCAACTCCCTCTCCCTCATAAATCCTCTCTTCTCTTCTTCACATCCTCCTCTCTTCATCTTTCCATTCTCCCCCATATTTCTCTAAAAATCTCTTTACTATCTTCTTATCACAATCCCTGTTTTAAGTTTGAGTTTCATCCTTACAATCGCCAACGATCAGGTATTATATGTCTTTGCTCTTTTCTTTTAGCTATCAATGCTAGTTCTATGATGCTCATGAGTAATTTCGTATAATATGCGTTGAAATTCGTGTTTTGGGCTGTGTTGATTGAGTTTGAATTTCAATTGATAAGTTATGGGGGATTTGACAATGGTTGGGGGTTGGGATTGGTATTGGTGCTGTTTAAAAGATTCGTGGGCACAAGCAATTGCTTCCCACTGAATTGGAGGGCGAATCTGGTTAAAGGTTTCATTTGTGAAATTATTAAATCGGTTTGCCCACCAACTGTTCGATAAAAGTCCCCAATGAAAACTTTAATAAAACCGGGTGAAGTCTGAGTAACCCGAGGCATGTGAGGGGATATAATATTGTTTTACAACATACCCATGGGACATTAAGTCGAAAATCTTGGCCTCGTGCTTAAAACGAGAAACTTTGGCCAAGTCATTTGTTTGCTAATCCGTTGCCCGTCATTATGTGTTACGGACCGTAACGTACGTTACCGTAACATCGCACCGTAACACCGATAATTTCCATGAAAACTTTCTGGAAATTTGGCTGATGTTACGGTGGGATGTTACGGACCGTATCCTATGTTACGGACCGTAACACCACACCGTAACATCGATGGATTCCATGAAAACCTTCTGGAATTTTGACAAACGTTACGGTGAGGTGTTACGGACCGTAACACGAGTGACGGACCGTAACATCATACCGTAACACCTCTCAAATTTCCAGTAACTTTTCTGGAAATTTTGATCATGTTGCGGTGAGACGTTACGAACCGTATCCTACGATACGGACCGTCGACTGTGTTACGGTCCCTTTGCTTAATTGAACCATTTGAGTTACGGTTGAAGATACGGCCCGTAACACCATCGACGGTCCGTCGACTGTGTTACAGTACCTGGCCTAATTAAAGTCCTTAGCTTAAATTCATAAGGTGTCTAATTGTTTTTTTTAAACAACTTCTCGTACATCATATCTAACTTTTCCTTCCACAGGTATGGGTACACCACGACAATCAAAGAAGGCTTCACCTAAGGTCGCGCAAAAAGGAAAAGGTCGTGCTGCAAGCAAGGTAACCTCACGGCTGCGCGACGACGATCTGATCAAGGACGCCAGGCCTAAAAAGAGGCCGGTCGCACCTAGCAAGCCACCCCCACCAGTTGCACCCAGCCAACCAGACCCACAATCAGAAAGTTCCTCCTCGACTGAGGAGTTGAGAGAGTCGAGCTCGTCGAGTTCGTCGACCCAAAGTGAACCCTGGCGGGCTATCACACCAACACACCGACCTCAACCACCCATTAGACAGCCTACTGCGGAGGAGCGCGAAAAGGATCGGGAACAGGAAAGGAGGAAACTTGACATTCGACTGCAAGCTATGACTGAGAAGATCCTCCGGTTTAATGTGGAGGGATCTGAAGATTTGTATAACAAGGGGTGTGAGCTGGTAAAAGGTGAGGGAATGGACCCAAGGCGGAGTATTTTTGAGGAACGGAATGTCATCTTCGATGGAATAGAAGGATATCCCGGCATTAGTGATACTATCCGATTCCACAAGTTGGAGTTTTTGAAAAACCCCGTTGGGTCCTACATACCGGTTTTTGTTAGGGAATTCTACGCTTCATATGGGGCAGCTGTATTCAAAGTAGTGAAGAAAGGGCAGCGAGCAACTCAAGTACCGGCAATGAATGAGGTTGTATTCCGGACAAAGAAGATAGATGTATCTCCATCGGCTATAAAATAAAACACTATTCGGGGAAGATTATATAGAGCCTACAGCAGCGGAAGAAGGGGATTTTTCCTGCAAAATTGAACAGAAGGATACAATCCCCGTCCGAAAATGGGTAGCTTCTGTTATTGCACGGACAACAGATCCTGAATGGGCCATAGTGCCAAAGTTGACAGCCACCACGCGGATTTGGAAAAACACCCTAACGCCAGAGGCAAAGTTTTGGTGGCAAATTGTTCTGTTCCGCATCCGTCCTACCCAATCAGATAATTATTTGACTCCAGACAGGGCTGTTCTTGTGGCTTCCATAATGTCGCGATATAAGATCAACTTCGGACGACTGATAGCCGAAGACCTCCGAGAGAGAGCCACCCAGTCGGCCACTTCCCTCATTCATCCATGCCTGCTTACGCTACTATGCTTGCGTGCAGAACCAGAACCCCTACCCCATATCGATCACAGTATGATTGCCAGCCATATTTATGACATCACAAAGGGGAAAGATGAGGTGTTGAGCCAGGGTTCATTGCCCTCTGCATCGGTTTCTGAGGTGCCGGAGGGGCCTACGGGGTCAGATGTTATACCCTTGGCTATCATGGGTGAAGAGAGAGCTGCTGCGGATCAGCCCACAGATTCTGAGGCTCCACCTGCTGATCATGCTACACAGCCTATGCCACCTCCAGCCGCACCTACTTCGGGTGGTCCTACCTCTTCCACTGGAGCAAGCCCAGCACCACCGCAGGCAATACCAGGAGTCCCACCCGAGCTTGCGAGAAAAATGATGTTCAACCGGGATAATTTTGGGGCAGTGGTCCTGCAAGCGGATCGCACAGATAGGCAGGTCAAGCAGATCATGACTGAGCTAAAATTATACACAAAAGGGCTATTGATGCAGCGCTGCGACCGATAAAAGAACAAATGCCTGCGGACCACCTACAAATCCACTCCCGAATAGATGGTATTGAGGGCAGGATGACTGAGCTAACTAGGCCACACCCTACATTGGAATTGGGCGCTATTCGGAGTGAGTTGCGGTCTGTCAAGGATGATGTGCAGAAATTGAAGGCCCAGGAAGTGGCTGTGGTGACAGACCAGGTTCCTAAAGTACACACGGAGTTGGTACAGAGCCTATACCAGCCGGTTCAGAGCCTACTAGGGGATGATGACAACGAAGACACGGTTGAGGAACAGCACGACGAGGAGTTGGAGGAGGATATCCCCTCTGTGGAGAAATGGAAGCGAAGCAGAGCATCGCCAGATCTCGAGCCCATTCTCCAAAGTCTTGATCCATATGCTGAGTTGCGCCCACAGAATGAGGAAGAGGAGCGGCGTACTTTGAAAAGAATCCGCCAGGAGTCCCGGTTAAGTACACCACAGGAGCTACTTCTAGCTCAGCTCAGCCCATTGAGCCGGCTCACCGTATTTCTCCCCCACCCACTGCTCCACCCCATGATGCTGCGACAGATCCGAGTGCCTAGTGCGCTCCAGGGAGGCCCTCCATTTTTTAATGCGTTATGTTGATGCTTTGAGGGCAATGCATACTTTTAAGTTGGGGGTGTGGTATTTACTGATTGGTTGTTGGGATTGCTGTTTTAGTATACTAGATATTGTTTTTAGTATTTTTGTTTTGATTGGTATTTTATCCCAAAATTGTGATAATAAGCATGTGTTTAAGACAATTGTTATTGTTTTGTTTTGTTGGTATTATTTTTATTAGCAAGTATGTGTTAGGACGTTCTTCGGCTGTTCTTTGCTATGTGTTTCTATTCCCGAAGAATGCTATGTGTATGTTAAACCTAGCATGTTTAGGATGTTTAATATAGAAGTAAAGTAATGATGACTTAAGTGGTAGTGGTCCGTGTTTCTAGCATAGATATAAATGGTTTTTACAAGTTCAATGATATCCCTCCGAAAAATAATTTGTGATATACATCAAAAATGAGTTGTTGATATTGACATGTATGGTTCTTTTAATGACATTGCAAAGAAAGGGTGTTTATACATATGAAATCTTCAAACGGAAATGAAGTCGGAATATTTAAACAATCCTTATACCATTGTGTGGTGAGTTTTTAGCTTCTATTTGCATATGATGCTTGCAATCTAGAACTTGCCCGGTTGGTCGTGCGTGAATTCTGAGGAGAATTTGATTGTGAAGTGATCTTAGGCTTTCTTTGTATTAACCCCCAAGTATCTTAAATGAGCTTGGCTCGTACAGAAAATGATCCCTAGTCTCCCATTTTTTAGCCTATAGACTTTTTCTTCGATTAACCATCAACTAACCTATTTCCCTTCTGTGAATAAATCCATTTGGCACCAAGTCCCTCCTTGACACGGAAGAATGACAAATGAGGCTAAAAGCCTAAGTTGGGGGTGACAAGTCAAAAGTGCGGAAAATGAGGCTAAAAGCCTAAGTTGGGGGTGATAAGTCAAGATGCGGAAAATGAGGCCAAAGGCCTGTTGGGGGTGATCACGAATATAAAGGGACATAATTCAGCGTGGATATAAAAGATTTTTTTTTTTTAGATATATAGGTATATAAGTTCTAAATAAATCCATGCTAAAGATGGAGGGTCGGAAATGATAGGAAGAATGATGAATGAAGTCAAAAAGAAGTGTCGAGGAGAGTGAGTCACCGATACCCAAATATTCATCCTACCCGTCCCTAAGCCAACGTTACAAGCCCAAAAATTCCTAATGTGATCACGATCAAATTGTTCAGAGTTGAATGCATGGAAAATAAAGGCAAGCCTATGGTTTGTGCACGCATGGTATGCAAATTTCTTTGTGAGTGTGAGTGTTCTTCTGTCTCTTTAGTCTTCTGTCCCATTTATGTCGTAAATGTGTGTTGGGACATTCTTTGGTCGATGTGAGGGCATAAGATTGTAGGTTTCAAAGTAACTGGCTTTCCGGAAGTTGAAATTCATGTGCATAGAGACCCCCGTACTATGATTGTGTCATTAATTGAGGTTGCATAGTTAATTGAAATTTTTCTGAAATGTGCGTTTTGTGTCACAAACAGGAGATGGATAAGAGCCTAAATATTTTTCTTGGATCGAAGAGTCCGTGCTAGAAACACATGCCAAACCCACCGTAGTCATTCTTATTTTGCTAAGATGTCGTGTGTTAGTAGCGAGTATTGTTGTAGTTGCTTGAGGACAAGCAAAAGCTTAAGTTGGGGGTGTTGACGTGCTGTGAATTTTAGCACATTTTATGCCTTTGTAAATAGACATGTTGCTTGATTTTAAGTGTTTTTACATTGTTTCTTATGTTATTTTTGTGTTTTATAGGGTTGATTAACTAAGGATCGGAAATGAGAAGTAATGCTGAAAAAACGGACAAATTGGAGCTAAGCAACGCTCCGTAACTTATGTTACGGACCGTAACTCATGTTACGGACCGTAACAGGGTCCGTAACTCATGTTACGGTCCGTACCTTTGAACCGTAACAGGGCCTGAATTTCCGGAAAGTTTTCATTGAAACCATCAGTGTTACGGTGGAGTGTTACGGTCCGTAACTCATGTTACGGTCCGTAACATGAGCTAAATTTCCAGAGAGTTTCAATAAAACCTTCAGTGTTACGGTTTAGTGTTACGGTCCGTAACTCATGTTACGGTCCGTAACCCTTCACCGTAACATCATCCAAAATTCCAGAGAGTTGCCAAGTAATTGTCACCACTTACGCTTCAGAAGGACGGACCGTAACACAGGGTACGGTCCGTCGCATGGTGGCCGTAACGTCAAAGTGGTCAAATGACGAAATGAAGGACGGACCGTAACCTGAGTTACGGTCCGTAACAATGCGGCGTAAGGGCATTTTTGTCCAGAAACTTGGCGCGATTTTTGGCTCTATAAATACATAATGTAGGGTTTTAATTCATCATTCAGATTTTATTTTAGAGGCATAAACCCTAGGTTTTTAATCTTGAAGTGGTTGGAGCATTTAAGGCAACAACTTCACTCTCATTCCATCTTGTATTAGTATTGTAAGTGTATTATGTTAATCTTTAAGCTTTTTCTGTCAAGAAACATTATGAGTAGCTAATTTCAATTCTAAGGTTGTGAATCCCATGATGGGTATTATGTGAATGGGTTTCTATTATTGATATATGCATAATGGTTGTTGTTATTTATTCTATCTTTGAGTTGTAACGTTGGGTAATGATTGCAAGCATTAGCCGAAGCCATTATATTGACTTTTCTTGGGAAAGAAAGTAAATATTGGTAAGATTGAATAACAATGACTCGAGGCGTTAACCCTCGTTTAATAGACTAACTTAGGAATAAGAATAAGTCTAAATTGGCATCATTGGTCGCTCTTCGATTGTAACTCTTTTATATTCGGAAGAATCATAAAGAGGAAATACTGCTTAACTGTTGGGAAACATTAAGAAGTCTTTAAGAGACCAAGTGCATATTCATAGAACAACCATTAGAAGTATATCACTTTGAAACCTGAAGCATAATATCTAATCAAATTGGGGAACACAACCTTAGTCTCTCTCTCTCACATTAATTACATTTTAAGTCAAAGTATTAAATTACATTATTCAACAATCAATTCAAACTATCCGGAATAGGATTAAAGCATTTAAAGACCGGTATCGCATACGATTAGTACTCTTTTCTCTCCATATTCCCTGTGGGATTCGACCCCAACCTTGTTGGGTTACTATATTTGACAACGTCCGCTTTACGCCATTAATAGGTGTAATTTGAGCGTATCAGAGGGGCACATGCCCCTCTTTAGATTTTTCTTTTCTTTTTCACCTTTCTTTTTCTAGACTTTTCTTAAAAATTTAAAAAGATGACTTAATTATTCTTGCCATGCAAGCTTATCCACATGCATATTTTCCCCTTCTATTTTCGGCCAATATGGCTTTTTTTTTTTTAATGCCTTGTGAAATTACCATTTTTCCCCTAAGTTCCCACATTATTTCCATTGATCATTTTGCGTATTTCTCCTTTCGCCCTTAACCTCTCTCAATCTTTCCATACAAGTAATAACCATAAATAATATTTTCAACAACTCGTATGTTAAAATAATTTTTGAAAATGATCTCGCCCCTAACTTTCCACGACGGCTTTGAAATTTCCAAGCGTTCAAAACACGGGCTATAACACCAAAGCTCATTCCCATGAGATAAAAGGTTAGTTTTCATGCTTATTTCATGTTATCATGGATGCTTATTTGTTGAATAACTTGGGTAGAAGAAGAAAGTAGAAAATGAGGACTAAATGCAATTTTTATGATGCTTTTGAGTAGTAAGCTAACTTGAGCCATGATTCTTAGTATAATATGGATATAACATTGTTATGGAAGGTAGTAATAGTGATGAGGAAGCATTGTATGAAATATATGCTAAAATGGGTGTGAAGTTGCTAGTGTGAGTTGAGCATGAGAATGAATTTTGAAGGCTTAATGGAATGTGATTACTTGATTATGATATTGTGGATGTTATTGTGGTTGTTGGGAGCTGTTTTGTAATATGGTGGAAGTTGACAAAATAGAGGAAATGCTGGCCAATTTTCTTTAGATCATGAACTATTCTAGTTTGAATTTAAGAGTATCATTAAGGCTTAACCATGGTATGAATCCTTCCAAATGTATATTGTTCAAGCTTCAACCATGAACGTTAAGTAGTTAAGATGACAAAGAGGTATGTAAGGCTAACTCTTCTTTCATTAAGGCTCCTTTGCTATATACCCCTTTCATGAGTTCCATAATGTCCTCCAAATGACTCTATGTCTAAAGCTACTAGAGCTCATGATTCTGAATACTTTCACGATACTATTACCTCTCTTATATGATAGCTGATCCTCTAAGGATAGATGTAACGAGAACGATGATGGTAATGATGTTGATGATACTTATGGACTCTTATGTATACGTGACTAAATATGTATGACTATTATGCAACACCGAGCTTATATGGCCGGGTATGATACCTATCGCACGCGTACCACTGCAGTTGGGTACGGATAACACTGACCCTTAGTAGGGCCAGGTATGTGTATTACCGAGCCTTGTCATAGCCGGGTATGTGAAACACCTAACCTTCATGGTCGGGTATGATACGAATACGAATATGAATATGAATATATATATGTACATGAGTAAGCGTTAGAAATGGAAGGTCCTTATGAAAGCCAAGTAAGTAAATATGATGATGGCCACTAGAGGTACAAATGGCTCTATTACCTCCTGATTCTTCTATCTTATGTTATTTCTTATGTTGCCTCTTATGCTCCTACTATGATGTTGATTATGCTTTACATACTCTGTACATTATTCGTACTGACGTCCTTTTGTTTGTGGACGCTGCGTCATACCCGTAGGTGGCCAGGGAGATAGGCTTGATCCATAGATTTCTTGTTCAAGGACTACATAGAGGAGCTCCATTTCATCCGGAGCTGCAGCTTTTGGGTATTATTCTTTTGTGTACATACATATGGGCATGGCGGGGTCTTGTCCCGCCTATATGATGTTACATACTCTTCTTAGAGGCTCGTAGATAGTTGTGTATGGTTAGATGTCTGCTAGCCTTGTCAGCTTATATTTTGTACATCATGTTGTTAGCCTTGTTAGCTTGTATATATGGATATGGGCATAGTTGTTGATGATGATATAAATGTGTCGTTGCCCAATGAGATTAGTATTATTGATGTGAAGAAATCATGCATAGGCCATGTGGCTCACCTAGACGTAAATGTGAATGTACGATAAGAGGTGCCTGGTTGGGTTAGCACGGGGTGCCCATCATGGCCCTCCGGTTGGACCGTGACAAACATGGTTTCTAATAGGTGTGGAAAAACTAGCCCAAACCCATTTGACCCACCCAATCCGTCTCAGCTTTAATGGGTTTGGGCTAGAGTGATTTTGAGGATGGGCTGATTTGGGTTTAGCCCAAGTTGACCCATCACAAATCATTAGCCCAAACTGGCCCATCAAATGAGCCCAAACTGTCACGACCCAGCTCCGTGGGCCGCGACTGATGTCCTATCTGGACACCCCAAACAGTCTTACATACTGACTCGTTATATTTTTATCTAACTCAGACTTTCATATTAATCATCTCAAACAGATTGAAAGCAAATATTATCTTAAGCGGTCGCACGTGCAAAAATTATCATATCATAGTCAGAAGGGGCGGCGGAATACACATCGCCGAATAGATATACACATATAAAAACATACGGGCCATTATGGCCGCCATAACAGACGGGACCACATTAAGACACAGATCATAAACAAACGAACACACACACGACCCATTACCCACATATATGACTACAGGCCTCTACAAATCATAATGAAATCATATGACGGGATAGGGACCCGCCGTACCCCAATAGTCAAATATACAGAAGCATATACATCACAAAAGATATATACCAACATATGGGCTCCGGATCAAAAGGAGCACTCTGTAATAGCAGAATGTGTGGCCTACAATGGCAGATCACGAACCTCTGTACCTGCGGGCATGAAACGCAGCCCCCGAAGAAAGGGGGTCAGTACGAAAGATGTACTGAGTATGTAAAGCATAGAGTAAAGAAATCCAAACCATAACTGAAATGAAGGGTACAGAGGGAGAATACCGGATCAATATATCAAAATTTGTACTGAAGGCATATGTACATAATGCAAACAAAAAATCATGCATAAGGCTCAGGAACGTGGTCACCACTCCGACGCTGGTGCCACAACACAGCATACTCCAGAAGGTTTCAAATCTCCGTACAACTCCGAACATAACATATCATCACAGTATACCATATCATCAAAGCATATCATAGGCCATATCACAGCATAACTCCATAAACAGAACCCGTCCCTATGGCGAGGTCTTGGGAACCGTAACACATCATACTGCCGAATATATCATAGTACGCACGATTACAAAACCGGCCGGGAACCGGCGAACGATATCATAGTAATGGGCACGAGCAGAGTAGTGCGGAAACCATATGCATATACACAATTAAATTCCAAGACTCGACCAATAAATACATATACATATATATATTGAGATCAGAAAGCTCAAAGTAAGTATCGAGTCTGTCGGAATTAGTATACAAAAGATATAAGCCTTTAAATTTACAAAACTTTCGAAAAATACCTCATAAGCCATTTTCTGAAAAGTTAGTGTCATTCACATTAAGGAGCTTTCAAATAACTTATGGAGCAAATCAAACGGAGCCTTAAATTCATAGGCAAAGTCCTCTTTTTATATCATACAAAAATAGATCAAGTAAGACAAACGAAGGAAGTCTAGGGACTAGTGGGCCCACCTCGGGTCAAATCGAGGTGGCGGACATAAATTACGAACATTAGAATCTATCGAGTCGTCCATGTAAATTTCAAAACGATTCAATCGCATTTGTACAAATTATGGATGTTCGAATAATTTTCCAACAAAACATAAGAATTATAATTCAATTACATTGAATGAATAGTGCCTAAAATCAGACTTGGATTTCTATGAGCAGATTGCCCCCGAGGCTCAAATCTCAACCTAGTATGTCTAGGACATGCCAAAAGAAGGAAAGGGATAGCTTTACATACCTTATGTGCGTCTTACGCTCGCTTAAGCTCAAATCCCGTTTACTCCAGAATCTATAAATGGTCACAATTACCAAATGCAAATCATAAGCTTTAGTGACTCAATCCTAAACCATACTTGTCTACAAAAATTTGGGCAGCACCTCCCCTATAAATTGAACATCCCCGAGAATTAACTCGGCCATAATATCAACGACAACAGCCACAACAATACCAACAACATCAAGAATCACAATAGAACACATTCTAACATAATTGCTCTTCTTTTCTACCTTATGCAACAACTCCCATTCTAACTTCACACTTCCAACCCAATATCAACGTTCTCATATTCATTTACTAATTCAAAGTTATTCAAACATAATTCAAGAACATTTCAAGCAATACTCAAGGATTCAAACAATCCGACAATTCCATATTCTATCCAAAACTTCTACAAATGCGACGAAACAACAAAGTCGCATTGTTTTCATCCAAATTCATGAATGACAACCATGATCCACATTTTAGAATTCTACTTTCATAGTTACATAAAAACTATATTAAAAGCATATAATTTCCCATAACAACATACAATCAATTTCAATGCCGACTTGTCGTTAAACCTTTATTTACGTCATAAATGCCATAACGACACAATTAACACACTACATGAATTTCATTTCATCTTCCCTTCACTACCACCCTACCACACGGCCACATACTCTTCACACACCCACACGGCCATGCACACACACATCACCATTTTCATGATTTTTATGCAATTCTAATCATCACCACATATATACTTTTTCCACAACATAAAGGATGAAATTCTTACCTTTTTCTTCCAATTCTCTCTTGCCGCAAACGTAGTCCTCTCGCTAAACTAATTATACCACGTCGGAGAGCATCTTGCACTTGCTAAGAATTCAAGAAGAACAAGATTTTTGGATCAAAGTTGATGGACTTGGATTTTTTTTTTCCTTATGCTTGGCCGAATGGCTATTTTGAGGTGCTCTTCAATTTTTCTTCTTGAAAGTTCTTGAATGAGGTGGAAGAATAAGCCCCTCCTTAATATATATTAATCACATGATTTTAATTCATGGGCTTGGGCTTTTTATTATCCCATGGCCGGCCACCCTCCTTAATTGGGCCTCAATTTTATTATTTTTTTTTAGCCCAAATAATTATGGATCCTATTTTTTTTTTGTAATTCCCGAAACTAATTTCTGAAATTCCAATTTTGCCCTTGGCCTCCTTCCGTATTTCCGCAACAATATTTTTCATGAATGTCACACATATGTTAAATAAAATAGAAGCATAGCCTTATTTCTTACAAGGCAAGATTATTCCAAATTTTTCCCATATATATATATAGATATATATATATATATATATATATATATATAATGAGATCAGAAAGCTCAAAGTAAGTATCGAGTCTGTCGGAATTAGTATACAAAAGATATAAGCCTTTAAATTTACAAAACTTTCGAAAAATACCTCATAAGCCATTTTCTGAAAAGTTAGTGTCATTCACATTAAGGAACTTTCAAATAACTTATGGAGCAAATCAAACAGAGCCTTAAATTCATAGGCAAAAGTCCCCTTTTTATATCATACAAAAATAGATCAAGTAAGACAAACGAAGGAAGTCTAGGGACTAGTGGGCCCACCTCGGGTCAAATCGAGGTGGCGGACATAAATTACGAACATTAGACTCTATAGAGTCGTCCATGTAAATTTCAAAACGATTCTATCGCATTTGTACAAATTATGGATGTTCGAATAGTTTTCCAACAAAACATAAGAATTATAATTCAATTACATTGAATGAATAGTGCCTAAAATCAGACTCGGATTTCTATAAGCAGAATTGCCCCCGAGGCTCAAATCTCAACCTAGTATGTCTAGGACATGCCAAAAGAAGGAAAGGGATAGCTTTACATACCTTATGTGCGTCTTACGCTCGTTTAAGCTCAAATCCCGTTTACTCCAGAATCTACAAATGGTCACAATTACCAAATGCAAATCATAAGCTTTAGTGACTCAATCCTAAACCATACTTGTCTACGAAAGTTTGGGCAGCACCTCCCCTATAAATTCAACATCCCCGAGAATTAACTCGGCCATAATATCAACGACAACACCCACAACAATACCAACAACATCAAGAATCACAGTAGAACACATTCTAACATAATTGCTCTTCTTTTCTACCTTATGCAACAACTCCCATTCTAACTTCACACTTCCAACCCAATATCAACGTTCTCATATTCATTTACTAATTCAAAGTTATTCAAACATAATTCAAGAACATTTCAAGCAATACTCAAGGATTCAAATAATCCGACAATTCCATATTCTATCCAAAACTTCTACAAATGCGACGAAATAACAAAGTCGCATTGTTTTCTTCCAAATTCTTGAATGGCAACCATGATCCACATTTTAGAATTCTACTTTCATAGTTACATAAAAACTATATTAAAAGCATATAATTTCCCATAACAACATACAATCAATTTCAATGCCGACTTGTCGTTAAACCTTTATTTACGTCATAAATGCCATAACGACACAATTAACACACTACATGAATTTCATTTCATCTTCCCTTCACTACCACCCTACCACACGGCCACATACTCTTCACACACCCACACGGCCATGCACACACACATCACCATTTTCATGATTTTTATGCAATTCTAATCATCACCACATATATACTTTTTCCACAACATAAAGGATGAAATTCTTACCTTTTTCTTCCAATTCTCTCTTGCCGCAAACGTAGTCCTCTCGCTAAACTAATTATACCACGTCGGAGAGCATCTTGCACTTGCTAAGAATTCAAGAAGAACAAGATTTTTGGATCAAAGTTGATGGACTTGGATTTTTTGTTTCCTTATGCTTGGCCGAATGGCTATTTTGAGGTGCTCTTCAATTTTTCTTCTTGAAAGTTCTTGAATGAGGTGGAAGAATAAGCCCCTCCTTAATATATATTAATCACATGATTTTAATTCATGTGCTTGGGCTTTTTATTATCCCATGGCCGGCCACCCTCCTTAATTGGGCCTCAATTTTATTATTTGTTTTGAGCCCAAATAATTATGGATCCTATTTTTTTTTTGTAATTCCCGAAACTAATTTCTGAAATTCCAATTTTGCCCTTGGCCTCCTTCCGTATTTCCGCAACAATATTTTTCATGAATGTCACACATATGTTAAATAAAATAGAAGCATAGCCTTATTTCTTACAAGGCAAGATTATTCCAAATTTTTCCCAAATGCGCAAAAACGCGGGATATAACACAAACGGCCCATCAATTGTCTTCCATTGATAAGAATAAAAGCTACAAAACATAGACCCGTAGCATATCTTCCAGTGTCTGAATAACGTGCTCGGCCTGTCCGTCGGACTGAGGATGAAATACTGTGCTACGACTCACCTGAGTCCCCAATCCTTCCTATGATGACCCCCAGATATTAGCCGTAAACTGAGCACCTTTGTCGGTTATAATAGATACAGTGATTTCGTGTAGTCTTATTATCTCCTTAATATACAATCTGGTATAATCCTCAGCCGAATAAGTAGTCCTATCCGGAAGGATATGGGACGATTTAGTCAATCTATCGACAATAATCCGAATAGAATCGTACTTGCGTGGGGTACGCGGTGAACCTATAATGAAGTCCATATTAATCGTTTCTCTTTTCCAAACTGAAATTTCCGTTCTCTGTAGCAATCCGCCGAGCTTTTGACGCTCGATTTCGACTTACTGGTAATTTGGATATTGGCCAACGAACTCTGCAATATCTCTTTTCGTATCGTCCCACCAATATAAGCATTTGAGATCGTAATATATTCTAGTGAATCCAAGATGAACAGAATACTGAGTATCGTGCTTCACCCATAGTTGGTCGCTGCGGCCCTGCCGCGTCAGACACATATAATCTACCTCTGTATAACAATACCCCATTAGGCGAAGTCTCGAACTAGGTCTTTTTCTTATCAAGAGTTGTATATCTGCACCGTATAAGAATGGTATCCTTGAACTGACGCTATTTTATCTTTTCTATAATCGATAATTCAGTAACTTGTCGGACAGAAACCCCCACTATTTCTAGAGTCGTCCAAACGGACTCTAGGGCTAGCTAACTGATGAATTTCACGAACCAATTCCTCATTTCTGGCTGCACGCCGGTCAAATTGCCCATAGATCGCGACTATGTACGTCTGCCACAACATTCGCTTTTCCAGGGTGGTACAGAATATCGACGTCATGATCTTTCAATAATTCAAACCATCTTCCTTATCGCAAATTCAGCTCCTTTTTGCCTAAAATATACTGGAGACTCTGATGGTCTGTACAAATATCGGCGTGGACTCCATATAAATAATGCTGCTATATTTTCAAAAACATGAATCACCGCGGCTAATTCCTGATCATGAGTGGAATAATTTCTCTCGTGCGGATTCTTTACAAATATGATCAAACATCACTTCGTACCGATAATCCACATAATTTCATGGCGTGCCTTCTCATGTTTCATGTGATTAGTGGTCCATGAACTATATTCTAGTATCTAATAAACCCCTTTCTTTCCTTCAAAGATTTCCAAACTACCAAGCACTGGTATTCCTATTACAATAATCGTTATTACCTGAAATATCCTTTGAGCCTGATAATCCTCTCCATTACTTTAGGAACTTAACTCGTAACCATTTTCTTGCCTTTATTACTATTCTTTAAAACATATTACTGCGTACTTAGGTACAACATCAGTTTACCCGATAGGGGGGGGGGGTAATTCAAATCTTGACATAAACATATCACAATTCATATTGGCAAGAAGTATTTTCTTAAGGCATCTTTCATTCTTTTCCTTTATTCTCTTGGTATGTAGATACATTTAAGCTCTGGCCTTAAGTCAATAGATTTCCTTTCTTAATACCTAAAGATATTGTAATGCCGTTTTAAGTCTAATGTAATACGTTCTTCCCCCCTTTTTAAGGGGTTGTACTTATACCATATCCATGCCTTTTCTTTACAATCTATAACTTTATTAGCCTCGTACGAGACCTTAATAAATTCACGAGGCGATGAGAACTCTCGATCACATATTACAAAATCTTATCTGATAGCTGGTCCTCAAATAATGTAATTAATGTAGCAATTTATCTTTTAGTAATCGCGTCCTTCCTTCATTGGAAGATGCGGCCAAATTATCCCTTCTTTCACACCCGTTCCTCATCTGTCGTTCTGCTTTCTCAATAATCGCATTACTTGATATTCACATGATTCATTGTTCCATACCATAAGTTTTCCTTTTGCCCTGCACTATTACATTCCAGTTCCTTTTTGCAAATAATTTCGTGCTTTGCCCGTCGGCCTTTTTTGAGGCTCTGCTTAATTACGTTTCTTACCTTTAACTTTTCTGACATTTTGATCTCCTTATGTTCTACTCAATTACTCTCTTTTCTTTCCAAATATCATTGTATTAAAATTTTCCAATCTCAATCCTGTAGCAAAATCAATATCAGCTTATCTCGTAACATTTGTGCCATACTATTCGCTTGGTCACATAAATCTGTCCACTTAATATCTTTCATAATTTACAACACTAGTTGTTAGGGTTCACCTATCGATCGGCACAGTCATATAATGGGAGTCCCGTACATACATATATATTACTGTCATTTCTTTTACAAGACATCTGTTATCACTTGTTCAAACTTACTCTAATTCCAGAGTTGCGTTGCTCTTTCTTCCTTTTTACCAATCTAATCCGTCTCAGCTCGCGCAACCCCTATAAATTTTCTAACCATTCCACATACCCTAATTCCCTTTAGGTTGCCCCAAATTTCCTACTTATCTCTGATATCTATATTCGTGAAAATTTTAGTACATTTCCCAGGGGGTCACCCATCCCACAATTGCTCTAGCCCTAGCACGCTTAACCTTACAACTTTAATGCGTTTAGGTGCGTTAAGGCCGGTATAATCACATCCACTGCCCCGCACGACCTTTATCCCGTAATTTTAGGCAAGTCGGGGTCTTAACAACTTCCAAAACGTTCTCGTAGCGGGTCCCACCCCGGTCTAGAGAGGATTCTTTTACTTTTCTGACTATATAATTACTGTAAGGCCCTCTCCAACTGTCAACAGAAGGGAACTAGAGTCCGACAAACCTCGCAGAACTTCTTAGTACTTAATTCACATAATTACCTCCATATATATATGGGTTGTGAGCAAACCATTTAATTCCCGACTGCTTGTCATACGCTTTGTATTCTTCCAATAAGGTAAAACTTAATCGCCGGACATTTTTGCCCCTCAACATAAGCTTTTCTAAAGCAAGGTGTGGTTGGAACGTATTTTGGTCCGTTTAAATAAATTGCAAATTTGCTGCTCATATATGTTTTCTCGAAATAAAAATTTCCCACATAAGGACGGTGCTTCTTACGAATGACATGGAGGGTATCTCTTAAACTTTAATCCACATAATAGATTTACTCTATCGGTATCGACTTTCAAGACATGTTAAGAACTTATATCTCATTTTCCTTTTTATAATTTTGGAGAAATTTGGGCAGAGGTTCCTCTGTACTTCTTACTATCCCAACACCTGCACGCAGAAATACCAACAATGCCTCACAGGGCCAACATATATACGTACGTATCATATCGTATCATAGACATACAAGGCTAATAATTTCAAGTAAAAGTATGAATATATCGAGATTTACCTCACATACATAACTCAAACGGCACCGGTGGCACTTTCCTATTTAATTTCCTTTTCGATTTTCAACTTTATATTTCGATCATACTTCAAATGACTTCCCCAACAAACATCTTCATACCATTGCTTACCTGTGTACTGTGTAGCTTCCAATATCATCAGTCACTGTCTTCTGTCGATACCGTTCTTCGGCTGAAATCAAGGGTTAGTAAAAAGGAATTCATTTCCTACGGCTGGCTCTATCGCACGATCTAAGATCCAAAGAAAGGTAGCACCCTAAATGTCATGTAGCCTCCTGTTTATAGATGTGGTGCACAACACACCGATAACCAAGACTCTACAAGACACGGCCTGTAGACATTCCGAGGACAAACCGCTCTGATACCACTTTTGTCACGACCCAGCTCCGTGGGCCGCGACTGATGTCCTATCTGGACACCCCAAACAGTCTTACATACTGACTCGTTATATTTTTATCTAACTCAGACTTTCATATTAATCATCTCAAACAGATTGAAAGCAAATATTATCTTAAGCGGTCGTACGTGCAAAAATTATCATATCATAGTCAGAAGGGGCGGCGGAATACACATCGCCGAACAGATGTACACATATACAAACATACAGGCCATTATGGCCGCCATAACAGACGGGACCGCATTAAGACTCAGATCATAAACAAACGAACACACACACGACCCATTACCCACATATATGACTACATACCTCTACAAATCATAATGAAATCATATGACGGGACAGGGCTCCGCCGTACCCCAATAGTCAAATATACAGAAGCATATACATCACAAAAGATATATACCAACATATGGGCTCCGGATCAAAAGGAGCACTCTGTAATAGCAGAATGTGTGGCCTACACTGGCAGATCACGAAGAAAGGGGGTCAGTACGAAAGATGTACTGAGTATGTAAAACATAGAGTACAGAAATCCAAATCATAACTGAAATGAAGGGTGCAGAGGGAGAATACCGGATCAATATATCAAAATTTGTACTGAAGGCATATGTACATAATGCAAATAGAAAATCATGCATAAGGCTCAGGAACGTGGTCACCACTCCGACGCTGGTGCCACAACACAGCATACTCCAGAAGGTTTCAAATCTCCGTACAACTCCGAACATAACATATCATCAGAGTATATCATATCATCAAAGCATATCATAGGCCATATCACATCATAACTCCATAAACGGAACCCGGCCCTATGGCGAGGTCTCGGGAACCGTAACATATCATACTGCCGAATATATCATAGTACGCACGATTACAAAACCGGCCCGGGAACCAGCGAACGATATCATAGTAATGGGCACGAGTAGAGCAGTGCGGAAACCATATGCATATACACAATTAAATTCCAAGACTCGACCAATAAATACATATACATATATATATATATATATATATATATATATATATATATATATATATATATATATATAATGAGATCAGAAAGCTCAAAGTAAGTATCGAGTCTGTCGGAATTAGTATACAAAAGATATAAGCCTTTAAATTTACAAAACTTTCGAAAAATACCTCATAAGCCATTTTCTGAAAAGTTAGTGTCATTCACATTAAGGAGCTTTCAAATAACTTATGGAGCAAATCAAACGGAGCCTTAAATTCATAGGCAAAAGTCCCCTTTTTATATCATACAAAAATAGATCAAGTAAGACAAACGAAGGAAGTCTAGGGACTAGTGGGCCCACCTCGGGTCAAATCGAGGTGGCGGACATAAATTACGAACATTAGACTCTATAGAGTCGTCCATGTAAATTTCAAAACGATTCTATCGCATTTGTACAAATTATGGATGTTCGAATAGTTTTCCAACAAAACATAAGAATTATAATTCAATTACATTGAATGAATAGTGCCTAAAATCAGACTCGGATTTCTATAAGCAGAATTGCCCCCGAGGCTCAAATCTCAACCTAGTATGTCTAGGACATGCCAAAAGAAGGAAAGGGATAGCTTTACATACCTTATGTGCGTCTTACGCTCGTTTAAGCTCAAATCCCGTTTACTCCAGAATCTACAAATGGTCACAATTACCAAATGCAAATCATAAGCTTTAGTGACTCAATCCTAAACCATACTTGTCTACGAAAGTTTGGGCAGCACCTCCCCTATAAATTCAACATCCCCGAGAATTAACTCGGCCATAATATCAACGACAACACCCACAACAATACCAACAACATCAAGAATCACAGTAGAACACATTCTAACATAATTGCTCTTCTTTTCTACCTTATGCAACAACTGCCATTCTAACTTCACACTTCCAACCCAATATTAACGTTCTCATATTCATTTACTAATTCAAAGTTATTCAAACATAATTCAAGAACATTTCAAGCAATACTCAAGGATTCAAATAATCCGACAATTCCATATTCTATCCAAAACTTCTACAAATGCGACGAAATAACAAAGTCGCATTGTTTTCTTCCAAATTCTTGAATGGCAACCATGATCCACATTTTAGAATTCTACTTTCATAGTTACATAAAAACTATATTAAAAGCATATAATTTCCCATAACAACATACAATCAATTTCAATGCCGACTTGTCGTTAAACCTTTATTTACGTCATAAATGCCATAACGACACAATTAACACACTACATGAATTTCATTTCATCTTCCCTTCACTACCACCCTACCACACGGCCACATACTCTTCACACACCCACACGGCCATGCACACACACATCACCATTTTCATGATTTTTATGCAATTCTAATCATCACCACATATATACTTTTTCCACAACATAAAGGATGAAATTCTTACCTTTTTCTTCCAATTCTCTCTTGCCGCAAACGTAGTCCTCTCGCTAAACTAATTATACCACGTCGGAGAGCATCTTGCACTTGCTAAGAATTCAAGAAGAACAAGATTTTTGGATCAAAGTTGATGGACTTGGATTTTTTTTTTTTCCTTATGCTTGGCCGAATGGCTATTTTGAGGTGCTCTTCAATTTTTCTTCTTGAAAGTTCTTGAATGAGGTGGAAGAATAAGCCCCTCCTTAATATATATTAATCACATGATTTTAATTCATGGGCTTGGGCTTTTTATTATCCCATGGCCGGCCACCCTCCTTAATTGGGCCTCAATTTTATTATTTTTTTTGAGCCCAAATAATTATGGATCCTATTTTTTTTTTGTAATTCCCGAAACTAATTTCTGAAATTCCAATTTTGCCCTTGGCCTCCTTCCGTATTTCCGCAACAATATTTTTCATGAATGTCACACATATGTTAAATAAAATAGAAGCATAGCCTTATTTCTTACAAGGCAAGATTATTCCAAATTTTTCCCAAATGCGCAAAAACGCGGGATATAACACAAACGGCCCATCAATTGTCTTCCATTGATAAGAATAAAAGCTACAAAACATGATTACAAAACTTCTTTTTTAATTATTATTAAATTTATTTTTGAAATTATTTTTATTTTTTGAAATTTTTATTTTTATATTTTTTTAGAAAAGATTATGTTTGTTTTGTTTTATTTTTTATGTTTTTTTCCTTATTTAAAATTTTTTACTAGTAAATTTTTATTTTTAAGTTTTTAATTTTTTTTTCTTGAGGGTCTATGCTTATCCATCTTTGTTTAACCTATTTTTGATCCACCCATATCCGACATACGTTTGCCACTCTTAGTTATGTACAAGACAACCATAAAAAAACATAAATAAAGATAAAGGGGTAAAAGAGAGAAATCTGACAAAATCAATATACATTATGTCAATTAACATTTACTTTTCTTTTGATTTATTTTCAGAATAATTTCGAATATAATTTATGTACTGGGATAACTTATGAGGAAATACTTACAGTGAATATCTTTATTATTTTGAGTAAAAGCATACATTTGAGTTTTTTTATACCCAAAAATTATTTAAAATTGATTTTCAAAACACTGTTTATTTTAAAAAGCATGAGCGAGAGAATATTTACAATCAAAGAATAGCGATATTTTTAATTTCTTAAAATGTTGAAAAGGTTGGTTAAGTTGGGGGGTTGGGCTATGACCCTTCATTTAGCCCATCTTGACTCAGCCCATCACAACCCAAACATGCTTTGGGCAAGGTTGGGCTTTAGCTCATCTATAGGTTCAGCCCATCTTGACCCGGTCAACCCCCAAACTCCCAAAACAAGGTTTCCAACCCAAAGACCAAAATGTCCTCGAGTGCCTCGAGAATGGAACCAAATATTATACCAAGTTATAATCGACACTATGGACCGAATGGAACTGATGAAAATTCAAAAATGACTCGTTTGCTCAAAAGTCAATCTCGGTCAACACTTTTTTACTTATTCAGCTTAAAAGCTTCTAATTTTCTCAAATTCCATCAAGATTCACCTGACTACTAGGGGAACCGTGTCACCCATCTCTGCGGGTCAAAATCGCTCTAACGAAGCTAGGGGAAGGGTCGATGGTGGTAGAAGAGTCAAAAGGGCCTAATCAAATGGGTCGTTACATATTTTTTTTGCATTGTTGTCTTTTCAAGTAAAAAGTTCTATATGAAAATTACCTTACAAAATAACTTTCACATGAATAATTATCATAAGTTTTGGACAAACACAATGTGAAATTCTAATTTTATTGGAGTTTTGGAGAGTTCTACTTTTATGCCTCTGTATTTGCAAATGTAAATATTCTACTAAAATGAATCTTTGACATTTCAAAGATTAAGACACATAAGAATCAAGATAAACAAATAACTAGAACCTGCCCCTATTGTTGGTCTGAGGCAAAATCCTAGAAAAATGTTGATTTTGGAAAATGAATTAGGTTGTCTTTGGATCAATTGAGCCTTTGTTATACCCACCAAATGAATAATATCCATAGTATCCAAATTTTGGGCTTTAATACCCTTTATTTTTCATATAAACATCGTAACTCATATCTGTATACACACACACATATCTCCTCATTACGAACACCACTTTGTATGATACAAACAATGAATAATATCCATAGTGTCCAAATTTTGGGCTTTTGTTATTTTTCCTGGCTTGATTTAAAATTTAGAAGTTGGATGACGAACAATGGGTGCTATATAATGCGAACAGATTTGCGTACGTATGAAGCTCCAGAAGAAAGCCAATTTTTTTGTATTTAAAAAAAAATCATATATTTGTGGATTAGAAAAAGAAAAAAAATAGCAACGAGAAGAATATATGTGCACTCTTTTTTACAGTTAAAAGAGGGATGGAAATTGGAACCCTCGTGATCCGCTATGAAGCTTACACAAAGTTATCCTTTAAAAAAATATCAAGCCAGGAAAAACATAAGTCACTCTAAGATATTCATGTATCCTACCAGCCCATAGCCTAACAGTACAAGCGAATAAAAATCCTAAAAGATTCTGGAATCAGCATTTATCTACATTAGTGGAGATTTACAAGAAAGTAAAGCCTATGGTTTATTGCAGTTAATTGATTTTAACAATTGTTTTTTTAAACATCAAAGAATTCTAACAGTAATATTTGTAGAGTAAAATTGAAGGTGTAAACGCAGCAAGTTCTTAAATGTCCAAAAGAATTTGAAATGTCAGGTGATGTCCTTAATTTTTTAAATGTTATTGTTGTGTGAAATTGAAAAAAAAAGGGAGAGAAGTTTATTTTTACGTCAATCTTTTAAACTTTTCCCTCGAGGTCAAGTAAATATTTATGTGTGGGGGAATTTGATAAGCACATTTTACCTGATTTGAATCGTATAGTTTTTCTTGTAAAAGAATAAATATTTTCATATGTCTTCCATGTTTCTAATTAATTTTGTTGGAACGAGAATAGAAGATTACTGTGCGAAGCAAGAAAAAAATTAAAGAATAATATAACACGAAGTTAAAAAAAAAAAAAAAAAAGGAGTGAGCTATAATAGTGAAAATAAAATAAGGTGGAAAAGAAAAAATTGTACAAATGACATTCGATCGTGATAACGCACCAAGTCAAGAGTTGACACGATGGAATCTCAACTCGCAATGAGGAAATCTCAACTTATCATGATAAATCGAGATTTGCCAAGATCTTACGTTTTATAAAAGCAAATGCTGCCCATTAGAGAAATCATCGCGGTGGGAGAGAGAACTAGACAATCAGACCTTCCAAACTGAATTCTCGATAGTCTCTCTTTTCCATTACTTTCATTGGTATCTAGTTATCCTTTCTCTTTTGAACCATAATAATAGTCTTTGTTTACTACGTTCAAATAAAATTCTAGTGTTGGAAGTTACTCTAGTTCTTGCTTTTAATCAAATAGGGGGAAATTATTCTTTTTGAATATTTCTTTCTATTTTATTATTTAAAGGTCAAGAATATTTCCATTAGTAGTATTAGTCTCAGTATGGAGTAATTATCTTGTTTTGGGAAAATGATGAATCTTTATATTTCTATATAATAGTAAATATGATTCCTCAATTTCACATGCTTGAGCTAAAACTTCCTGTATAATTTTTATCCTCTTTATAGTTAGATGCTATTTAATTTGTTAACATCTATCTGTTTTTTTATTACTATTAACCTATTACTAAATTTGTAATCGAGAGATTGTGGTGATTGTGGTGTTGATAGATTGTCAATATTTATTTAGTAACATCTATCTCTTTCATGTTATAATTGATCATTGATCATACACTTATTTTGTAATTGAGAGAGCCAAATAGTGTAGTGATTAACTATAGCTAGTAAGGTAACTGTAACACCCCGTACCTTCAACGAAAGTTTTGACCACGATCCTAGACTTAGAACATCAGATAAAGAATGTGGAAATTGAAATTTTTCCGTTCAGTTGTGATATGGTGGTTTACGCCCATGAACAGTGGTCATATTCCAACTTACGACCATGAACAGTGCCCGTAAACTGAAACCAAGAATTTCTGAACATTCTGGAATTTGACATTTTGAGGTCATATGGTTAAATACGGACCGTATTGTACTTTACGGCCCGTATTTCAAAACTTGTTTGGAATTTGGGAAAACTTCCTTGATGAAAGTTGTAGAGCATTGAAATACCTTTCCAACGGTATCTTACGGGGGTCAAACGGACATCCGTGCAAGGAGTTATGGCCATTTTACTGAAGCGACACAGTGCAGTCCAAAGTGCAGAATACGGTCCGTAAATCAATTTACGGCCCGTAAACTGACTTTACGACCAGCAGTGTTCAGGTCGTAAATTTCACTTTCATAGAACAATATATATTCGTCCATATCAGTTCAACTCATTATTTTTCATTCCTTCAAACCCTAGAACGACCTCCTACTCTCCTCCAACATCAAGAACACCAAGGTATGTCCATTCTAATTATTCCAACTCAATTTTAATATATATCCTTGTAATCTAATCAGTAAATCATCATTCCTAATCTAGGGTTTTCAAGAAAACCCATCTCAAGATTCAAGAATCAAGATTTAGGAAATCTTCTCCAAAATTCAAGTCTTTAATTCAAATTTTGGAGCAATTAAGGGTTTGCAACATATTTCCTTCCAAACTGATTCGAGCTAGTTTTTGGGTGTTCTTCAATAGAAAAAGTGAATTGTTAAATCTTGTTTAACAATTTAAGGTATGTCTCCCTTTTAAAAACATTATTGTGATTTGTATGTCTCTTTTGAAAATCTTATTTTGGAATGCATGACTTCTTTTCTTGAAAGTTCTTTATTGAATAGAAAGGGTGAACTTCTCATACAAAACCCTAATGTATGTCTAAGATTTTAATAATGTTCTTACCCTTATCATTGATAGATTTGACGGGTTAGAATAGAGAAAATGACATTGAAAGCTCGGTTATAATTTTTGGATATCAAATGATTTGTGGGCTGTTTTGGTATGATTAAATGGATAGAATTAGTTGGATATTGATATAAAATAATTGTTGAGATTGTTGTTGATGTTGTTGTTCTTGAATTTGGAAGTATAAATATTATTCAAGATCCTTTAATGAATGAAAGGAAAAGCAATCTTTTCATGTTCCTTGAACTCTAATTCATGTTTAAATGGTGGTTAATGTGTGTGAGGGGACAAACCCACATTAAACCTAGATTGTAACAAACCCTATATATGTATTTGATATTATGAATGTTTTCCTCTATAAGATATGTTTAATAATGATGGTTAAGGGTTGGTAATGATATTCTCATTGATGATTTAAGACATGGAAATCTTTCGTAAAGAAGTTATACGTTTTCAAACATTGGTCGGAATAACTTATCCTTTCAATATGGCATAATGGTCCGTAATGATAATTTGACTACAAAGATGATTTCTTTTAGACAAGGTCATGCGTGTGTAGGGTCAAGCCCGCATCGAACCTTACACGAACTATACTACTTTGTGAAACTCGCTTTTCCCCATTATTGGATGATCGAATTTCATCTTCTAAAGGTTAAACCTTCAACTTGTTCTGTTGTAAAATGGGTTTCTTAAATTTGAAAGTTGAATAAGATTCTCAATCGGTGGTAACTTGAAATGCCTCTATTTGAGATGATGACTTGAGAAGTGAGGTTCGGCTCTAAGCCATGATTGATAATTTAGTAATATGACATGATTAGTATTTTGGACCTGTATGGTAAAGTTGTGTTAGTCCAGAGGACGATTAGCCTTCGTGGTTTCCTAACCAGGAGTATCGATTGATTGATTAGTTTGCCTGTGAGTGGCTTGCTTTCTATCTTGTTTCCTGTGAGTGGCTTGTAGTGATATTGAATTCGTAAGTGAAATGCTTGTCATGGTAAATGGTAAAGAGTTACATTGATATGTCTTTCATTGATCGATATGTGTAATGAACTTAAATGTTATTGACGATATGACTACTTTGAGAAGAATTGGTGAATCGGCTTCTATGCCATGGACTTTGTTGTTGTGTTTGCCTTGCTATTCGGGAGGAAGAGTAGCCACTAAGGATCCTAGTGTATTAATTGCCTTGCCATTCGGGAGGAGGAGTGGCCACTTCCGGGTTCGCTACCTGGGGTGCATTAATGGCCTTGCTATTCGGGAGGAAGAGTAGCCACCGTGAATCTATATTTCGGTGTATTGCGCAGTGTGCCTAGCCATTCGGGAGGATGAGTGGTTACTGGGGATTTCATATCCCGGTGTGTTTATGCCTAGCCATTCGGGAGGATGAGTGGTCATCGAGACTTTATAATTCGGTGTGATGAGTTGTGACAAGGGAACCCTACGGTCATCCCGTCGATGTGATTGATTCTTGGGCTTGTGTCAGTATGTAAAATATTCGTATATGTGTGATATTCGTAATCTCTCATGGAACCGTTGTTGACAATCATGATCAATTTGAAAGGCATAATTAAAAGTTGTAACTTAACAAAAGACTTCATAATCGATTTTTTTATAATTCTTATGGAGATACACATGTTGAATACTTGTTTCTATATTGATTAATGGATTTGTAAACTGTTTAACAAATGATATTGAGAATCACAAAGTGGAATGGTTGTTTTTATGCTATCTTTTACAGAACTGATTTCTTTATATATTATTATATTTTATTTTCATAATACTTGTTGTCCCCGAGGCACTCACTGAGTACGAAAGTACTCAGGCATACCATTGTTGTTTTTGATGGTATGTTAGGTAACGAAGAAGAGCAGGTTCGTGATACTTTCGACGCTTAAGAGGACTTGCTACTGCTGTGGATTTAGTGAGCCCGCATCCTTGTTCGTGGGTCACTTCCTGTTTTGTTTATTATTCTGGATTTCCGGGCTGCGTCCCGAAGTTTGACGATTGTTATGTCTCTTAGAAGCTCCATATATAGTTGTCAGAATTGTGGGTAGATTGTCAAAAGTCTCGTACGACTTAATGGGTGTTTGCCACGTTGATGGCCATTGCTTATAAAGACTTCCGCTGATTTAATTCATGTGTTCATGATGTGTCATTTAATTTATAAATTATTGGAGGCGAATGTTGAACCTGGCGGGTTCAAGTATCATTATTGTGTTGTTTAGGTTCTTCCGATGTTGTTCGTGATGTCGGATGCCGGTCACGTCTAGGGTGGATTTTGGGGCGTGACAAGCTTGGTATCAGAGCCTAGGTTTAAATGTGTCCTAGGAGTTGTCTGTGTCTGTGGAGCTGTGTCTAGTGGAGTCTTCCTTGTGCAGCCTGATCACCTGCATGATCGAAAGACTACCAGGGCATTTATAGGTGTTTCTCACTCCTCTTTATTCTAGATTGTGCTATAGAGCCTGAACTTCCTTTAGGATCATTCTGACGTGTCCAATAATTCGTACCCCGCAGAAATGGCTTTAACTCCTGCGAGGACTGGTAATCAGGGAAACAATGGTGCTTCTAAATCATCGCCTGGCGGACGAGCCACCAGGGTCACTAACCATACCACTGCTGGGGTCAAGAACGGTAATTCCTTGGTTGGGTTTGCCGAGCAACAAGAGAATTGGAAGGGAGAAGAGCGGCTAGACATGGAACAAAGTAAGAAGGCTCGATCTATGGGTGGTTTCACTGGTTCGTATGATAGAGGGCAACGAAAAGGAAATTATGCACCTCAACAGTTTGGTTCTCAGTCTAATATAGGCGTTCCATCTGGTGGACAAGGTCAGAGGAACAATGATCAGAACAGATATTCGCAAGGTAGTAACCGACAAACATTTAGATGGGAGGATCGTGTTTGTCACCATTGTGGGATTAGGGGTCATATCAAGAAATATTGTAGGAAGTGGCTTCTTGAAATGGCTAACTCTTCAGGCCAAAGGAATAATCCGTCTGATGGTAATGCTAACAACACCCCTAATGCTCGTGGTAATAGGGCTGGTAAAACGGTTGCTAACACCGCTTATAGGGGACAACCTCGACTTTATAGTTTGATTCGAACGGGTACGGCAGGAGATCCTGGAGCCGGGGTCACAGGTATTCTTACTATATGTTCTTTTGAAGTGTATTAGCTGATCAATTCTAGTTCGACTCTTTCTTATATAACTCAAAATCTTGCCCTTGATTTTGTGTGGAAGTCGAACAATGGTTGACACCCTTTTTCTATGAATACCCCTGCGTGCTTGTTATCGCTTTTATAATGTATAGAGACTGTGTCATTGTAGTTAAGGGCTGTGAGATTACTTTTAATGTGTTTGAATTAGAAATGATGAACTGTGATGTGATTTTTGGGGATGGACTAGCTTTCCGAGTGTTATGAAACTCTGGATTGTCAATCAGAAATGGTTAGGCTTGAATTTGCTGATGGACCCGTTATAGAGTGAAAAAATGATATTGTTAAAAATTCGGAGTAGACTTATGTCGTATCTTAAGACTTGCGAGGTGAAATCAAAAAGGGCTTAGTTCTATCTAGTTGTTGTGGTATTACTCAAGCCGTGTTACCTTGAATATTATTCCCTACTATAGGTATGTGTTGAACCTTTCGGATGGTTTTCCTGTGAAAGTTTAGAGTGAAGTATAAATCTCACAATTGTGTTTAGGCCTTAATGATGCATTCGTTATATGGATAGTCGTATGTTATCTCTAAGGATGTTTCACCTTTCTAGAAGAATTCTTGAAATTTTGAAATTTGAGGTTTAGTGAAGAATCTTAAGCCATGACTTTCATTCGAGGACGAATGATCTTAAGGGGGGGATAATGTAACACCCCGTACCTTTAACGAAAGTTTTGACCACGATCCTAGACTTAGAACATCAGATAAAGAATGTGGAAATTGAAATTTTTCCGTTCAGTTGTGATATGGTGGTTTACGCCCATGAACAGTGGTCATATTCCAACTTACGACCATGAACAGTGCCCGTAAACTGAAACCAAGAATTTCTGAACATTCTGGAATTTGACATTTTGAGGTCATATGGTTAAATACGGACCGTATTGTACTTTACGGCCCGTATTTCAAAACTTGTTTGGAATTTGGGAAAACTTCCTTGATGAAAGTTGTAGAGCATTGAAATACCTTTCCAACGGTATCTTACGGGGGTCAAACGGACATCCGTGCAAGGAGTTATGGCCATTTTACTGAAGCGACACAGTGCAGTCCAAAGTGCAGAATACGGTCCGTAAATCAATTTACGGCCCGTAAACTGACTTTACGACCAGCAGTGTTCAGGTCGTAAATTTCACTTTCATAGAACAATATATATTCGTCCATATCAGTTCAACTCATTATTTTTCATTCCTTCAAACCCTAGAACGACCTCCTACTCTCCTCCAACATCAAGAACACCAAGGTAAGTCCATTCTAATTATTCCAACTCAATTCTAATATATATCCTTGTAATCTAATCAGTAAATCATCATTCCTAATCTAGGGTTTTCAAGAAAACCCATCTCAAGATTCAAGAATCAAGATTTAGGAAATCTTCTCCAAAATTCAAGTCTTTAATTCAAATTTTGGAGCAATTAAGGGTTTGCAACATATTTCCTTCCAAACTGATTCGAGCTAGTTTTTGGGTGTTCTTCAATAGAAAAAGTGAATTGTTAAATCTTGTTTAACAATTTAAGGTATGTCTCCCTTTTAAAAACATTATTGTGATTTGTATGTCTCTTTTGAAAATCTTATTTTGGAATGCATGACTTCTTTTCTTGAAAGTTCTTTATTGAATAGAAAGGGTGAACTTCTCATACAAAACCCTAATGTATGTCTAAGATTTTAATAATGTTCTTACCCTTATCATTGATAGATTTGACGGGTTAGAATAGAGAAAATGACATTGAAAGCTCGGTTATAATTTTTGGATATCAAATGATTTGTGGGCTGTTTTGGTATGATTAAATGGATAGAATTAGTTGGATATTGATATAAAATAATTGTTGAGATTGTTGTTGATGTTGTTGTTCTTGAATTTGGAAGTATAAATATTATTCAAGATCCTTTAATGAATGAAAGGAAAAGCAATCTTTTCATGTTCCTTGAACTCTAATTCATGTTTAAATGGTGGTTAATGTGTGTGAGGGGACAAACCCACATTAAACCTAGATTGTAACAAACCCTATATATGTATTTGATATTATGAATGTTTTCCTCTATAAGATATGTTTAATAATGATGGTTAAGGGTTGGTAATGATATTCTCATTGATGATTTAAGACATGGAAATCTTTCGTAAAGAAGTTATACGTTTTCAAACATTGGTCGGAATAACTTATCCTTTCAATATGGCATAATGGTCCGTAATGATAATTTGACTACAAAGATGATTTCTTTTAGACAAGGTCATGCGTGTGTAGGGTCAAGCCCGCATCGAACCTTACACGAACTATACTACTTTGTGAAACTCGCTTTTCCCATTATTGGATGATCGAATTTCATCTTCTAAAGGTTAAACCTTCAACTTGTTCTGTTGTAAAATGGGTTTCTTAAATTTGAAAGTTGAATAAGATTCTCAATCGGTGGTAACTTGAAATGCCTCTATTTGAGATGATGACTTGAGAAGTGAGGTTCGGCTCTAAGCCATGATTGATAATTTAGTAATATGACATGATTAGTATTTTTGTTTGTATTTTGGACCTGTATGGTAAAGTTGTGTTAGTCCAGAGGACGATTAGCCTTCGTGGTTTCCTAACCAGGAGTATCGATTGATTGATTAGTTTGCCTGTGAGTGGCTTGCTTTCTATCTTGTTTCCTGTGAGTGGCTTGTAGTGATATTGAATTCGTAAGTGAAATGCTTGGCATGGTAAATGGTAAAGAGTTAAATTGATATGTCTTTCATTGATCGATATGTGTAATGAACTTAAATGTTATTGACGATATGACTACTTTGAGACAAATTGGTGAATCGGCTTCTATGCCATGGACTTTGTTGTTGTGTTTGCCTTGCTATTCGGGAGGAAGAGTAGCCACTAAGAATCCTAGTGTATTAATTGCCTTGCCATTCGGGAGGAGGAGTGGCCACTTCCGGGTTCGCTACCTGGGGTGCATTAATGGCCTTGCTATTCGGGAGGAAGAGTAGCAACCGTGAATCTATATTTCGGTGTATTGCGCAGTGTGCCTAGCCATTCGGGAGGATGAGTGGTTACCGGGGATTTCATATCCCGGTGTGTTTATGCCTAGCCATTCGGGAGGATGAGTGGTCATCGAGACTTTATAATTCGGTGTGATGAGTTGTGACAAGGGAACCCTACGGTCATCCCGTCGATGTGATTGATTCTTGGGCTTGTGTCAGTATGTAAAATATTCGTATATGTGTGATATTCGTAATCTCTCATGGAACCGTTGTTGACAATCATGATCAATTTGAAAGGCATAATTAAAAGTTGTAACTTAACAAAAGACTTCATAATCGATTTTTTTATAATTCTTATGGAGATACACATGTTGAATACTTGTTTCTATATTGATTAATGGATTTGTAAACTGTTTAACAAATGATATTGAGAATCACAAAGTGGAATGGTTGTTTTTATGCTATCTTTTACAGAACTGATTTCTTTATATATTATTATATTTTATTTTCATAATACTTGTTGTCCCCGAGGCACTCACTGAGTACGAAAGTACTCAGGCATACCATTGTTGTTTTTGATGGTATGTTAGGTAACGAAGAAGAGCAGGTTCGTGATACTTTCGACGCTTAAGAGGACTTGCTACTGCTGTGGATTTAGTGAGCCCGCATCCTTGTTCGTGGGTCACTTCCTGTTTTGTTTATTATTCTGGATTTCCGGGCTGCGTCCCGAAGTTTGACGATTGTTATGTCTCTTAGAAGCTCCATATATAGTTGTCAGAATTGTGGGTAGATTGTCAAAAGTCTCGTACGACTTAATGGGTGTTTGCCACGTTGATGGCCATTGCTTATAAAGACTTCCGCTGATTTAATTCATGTGTTCATGATGTGTTTCATTTAATTTATAAATTATTGGAGGCGAATATTGAACCTGGCGGGTTCAAGTATCATTATTGTGTTGTTTAGGTTCTTCCGATGTTGTTCGTGACGTCGGATGCCGGTCACGTCTAGGGTGGGTTTTGGGGCGTGACAGTAACCGAAAGGGACTTACTAATAAGAGTATGTTTTAGTTCAAGCATATGCTTTTTGTTCTTTAATATTACTATTACTATTTTGAAAATTAACTTGTATAACTGAGAGGAGGATATTTTAATTGTTCAACTTCAGTAATAAAAAATAAATGTAATTGCGAGAGGCATTTATACATTTTTTAGAAATAGAAGTTGAAGAATAAATAATTTACTTTATAAAGAAATATTAAGTGAAGTCAAGATCCTAACACCTTCTACCATATTTGTGAAAAACAAAAACATTTTCTCTGCTTCACTATTCTCGGACTCATAATTAGCTAATTCACCATTCAACTCTTTCTGATTTTCTCAGATAGTAATTAAAGTAAGAAACAATTGTACAATAGATAAACCAATCTCTATGGGTTAGACATCTTTCTATACTATTATTTGATAGAGTACGAGTTTAGATTTTATATACGCCAGACCCTTGTCACGCTTTGTCCATTATATAGCTCGCTGGCTCGATTGTCCTGGCCTTGTGACGTTCTATCCATTATATAGCCCTCTTGGATAGATTATTCCATCCTTATGATGCGTTTTCCATCATATAGTCCTCTTGGGTCAGCCTCATCTTACCTGTATCTTAACAAAACAAACAAACAGGTTAGAAAACAAAAGTCATGGTCCTCCTGACGACATTGAAAAAATTGCATCCACAGAGAAAGTGTGAGTTTTAATGAGGTCAATCTGTGTCATGGATCCTCATCATGTCGTTCCTTCTTCTTACCGGATATGGCACCCTCTTGGTTCATTCGAACCACGGAAGCAGAGAAGATGAATTCGAAAAAATAAAGACAAGCCTAACAATAGTATGAATTCTTTTGAATATAGATCTACGGGCTTGGGAGGATAAGCGTTAAGTAGTAGGAGACCAAAAAGTTATGTTAAGGCTAATCCCTTTCTTTCTTAAGGCATGATCCTATAGTTATGAACTTTTACAAATGATGTCCGTAATGATTCCTCTCATAGAAATGCTAGAAGCTTACATTCTTGATGTTCTTAAGATGTTATTGATGTTGGTCTCACCTTATGATAATTGTTCCTTCAAGGTGAGACGTAGCGATGATGATTGTTCCACAATATAAATCGTAGGCTACTGAACTTACGTCACTCCGATAGAGGTGTAGCATTTAATTGGGCTCTCATGCATGCTTTATATATATGTATGCATTTTTTTTTCACATCGTGCCTATATGGCCGGGCAGACACCACTATGGTGGGCGGCTTATGGATAATGATAAAAACACCATGCCTATATGGCCAGGCAGACACCGCTAGTGGGTGGCGTGAGATGATTACCCTGGACGCGGGGTAATGATGATAACACTGTACCTATATGGTCGGGCAATTTACTTATATATATGTTTATGATGATGTTTTAAAAATAAAAGTTAGCATGCATGGTATCCGCCTTACGAGGCAATCAGGTTATCTTTATGCCATGTTATGTTTCATGTCTCAGGTTATGTTATTATTCATGTCTTACATACTCAGTACTTTGCTCGTACTGACGTCCTTTCTTGTGGACGCTGCGTTCATGCCCGCATGAAAGCAGGGTGATGGATTTGATCCTTAGGAGCTTCATCAGCAGAGTCTCAGGAGCGCTGCATTTGCTTCGGAGCTGTAGTTTATTGGTACTGCTCTTCTGTATATATACTTGGGCATGGCGGAGTCCAACCCTGTCTTTATGGATCCCTATATTCTATGTAGAAGTTCATAGATAGATGTGTGCAGCCAGAAGTCTCATATTGTTATCAGTTCATACTGTTGTTTAATGTTTTGGCAGCCTTGTTGGCTTATGTTTATAGGCATAATTGTTGATGACTATATAGAGATGTGCCATTATCTTGTGAAACATGCCCTTACAAATTATGTTACCCATGAGCTATCTTTGTGGTCCACCTAGAGATGATTATATGAGGTATGTTCAGAGGTGCTCAGTAGGTTAGTTCCGGGTGCCCATCATGGCCCTCTGGTTGGGTCGTGACACCACGTGTCATAGCTGGTATTGTAATATCGGCAATAATGAAAAATGATATGGATGAGTCATTTTGGTAACGGGCGATGGCATAGATGAGCCAAACTATTGATGAGTGGCATAAATGAGCCATTTTTGATAGTTTGATGGCATAAATGGGTCAAACTATTGACTAGTGGCATAAATGAGCCAGTTCCAATAGTTCAATGGCATATTTGAACCTTTTTCATAGTATTATTATAAATCACATTAATAGTAGGTCAAGTGGTTAAAAATAAAAAAAAATCAAAAAGTGACGTTCCTCTTATTAAAGTGTTTAAAGTCATTTATTCTTTTTTACATATATTGTGTATATCTCTCTGCGTGTATACAAATACTATGTAATACATTGATGAACCCCCCCCCCCCCCCCTTCCTTTTTTTTTAAGTAAAACTACCAAAATGGTGGGAAATTTATTAAAGAAATCCAAATATTTATAGAAGAATCCAAAAAGAAAGCAAGAAAATATATGATAGCCTATTCTAACATATAAAGTGGAACTAGCATTACACACTATTCTAACAACAATCAAGTTCTAAACAACTATGTTTCAGACAGCCTTGGCTTGTATTCATTTTTCACACCTTCTAGTCGTACATGTGGAATGGATCAAGCTCTCATGAAGTTTCACTTCAGGCAGTGTTAAGTGCAGTTGTCTTCCCTTGAATGTATGTTAGGAAGGTATAGTGCTAGCTGATAAACAAAGTTGTTGAAGAAGTGATTTTTCTGATTCTTATCATGTATTGGCTGTTGTGTACTTCTTCAACTGATTAAGCAAAACCAGATCCTGTCATGTGAAACTTCACCTGATATATCAGTATTTTCAGTAGGTTGAACCAAGTTTAATAACACACACTGAAAATAAGGATATTGCAAGTTTTGAACCACTTCCAATATTAGAGACATCTGGTAAAACTGTGATTGTGCAATGCTCCTTCTGATCCTGTAGTGTCCCTTCTGAATATGAAAATTTTCTCCTGCTATGTGGAATTTTCTTCCACAATTTCCTCTTATGTGATTGCATTTCTGATCTCTGAGTATATCTTTGTTAATTACTTCCATTAATACTTCAAAGTTGTGTTGCAGTTCTGATTCTGAAGTTTGGCATTTGGCTTCTATCCATATTAAGCAATATCCTTCCGTGAGATGGGATATCAGTGAAGTGATCATACTCAATTGTACCTGCAAAACCAAAAAAGTCGGCAACAAGTTTGGAAAGGAAATCCAAGCCATAGCAATGGATGTTTCTTCATCAATCCTAAAGTTTGAATCATAAATCAATGGTCTCATTTGACAAGAAAAAAAATCTTTTGATTTCAACCAAAAAGCAGAAGTTGAAGATATCTTAATGAAATCCTCTAGTAAATTGCATCGTATCAACACATGCCTATTCCTAAAGAACCCTAACTTACAACCACCCTTTGGTCCACATTGTTCAGGAAGAATATTTCTCAATTCTTCCATTTCAGGCCATCCATATGAGAATTTGCCAACAATAGCATATTGTAAGTTCTCACCAATCTCCATTCTTTCAACTTCAGACGACAACCACTTTACATATGGTATTCCTTCTACATGTTGAACCTTTTTCACTGGAATAGGATCATATGCAATCATAGAAGTCAATGCATTAATATTAAGAATTGTTTGAGCATAATTGGCTGAAGGATTATCTGGTACATGCGGGATAGTAGTGGTGGTAGCGGTAGATTTCGTGTTAGGGAGCCACCATTGACGGCTGACCAGTGACCGGTGGTGGCATTAGGGTTATACTAGGTTTAGGGTTTGCATGGGTGAGAAGAGAGAAGAGAGCATTTTTCTCTGAGCTCTACCCGTAGGTGAGGAGAGGAAATGCTTGTTGTGGATGTCATTTTTTTTTTTGTTTTCTAGTGTGCTAAAACACTTTTCTTTTATGTATGAGCGTTCTTATAGTAGAGATTCAGAAAAGGGGAAGAGAAAAAATTCAAAGCAAGAGAAATGGTGGGTTTTTGTAGTGAATTTATTAAACTCATTAGGGTGGTCTGTTGAAGCAAAATGGCTGTAAAATTTTGATTTAAGGTAGTTGTATCTTAAGTTGTGCGAAAGCTGAATTTTAGACATTAACTCTTGTAGTACCTTTCTGACTATGGATACAACTTTTGATCTCTTTTGAATCAAGACTTGTTAATAAAATTTGTTCCCACCAATTAATATGATTGACAACCACAAATTTAAAGTTTTATAATGTGTCAAGATTTACTGTTTTTCTTAATTTTTCTTAAAAATGTTTTAAGAGAAGCAAAGAAAAAGTTTCTATTTGGAAAACAGAAGAACTCCTTTAACCTGTAAGCAAGTAACTTGGAAGCCACCTTGGATTGGTTATAAATGTAACACAGATGGAGCATATAGGGGAAATCCAAGTCCTAGTTTTGCTGCCTTTTGTGTGAGAAACAGTACAGGAGATTTCATATATGCAAAGGTAAGAAGAATTATAGACAGCACAAATCTTGTAGCAGAGGCAATAGCTTTGAAGGAGGGATTAAAGTATTGTATTGCACATGATCTGTTACTTCTTATTATGGAAACAGACTCACTCAAAATGGAGAAGATCTTGGATGGAATATGAGGTGCCTTGGAGTGTGACAATGATTGTTAGGTCCATTCAAAACTGTATGAAGAACAAAGATGTGATGGTGAAACATGTGCTGAGGGAAGGCAACTGTGTGGCAGATTTTTTCACTAACCTGGTTTTTTATTTTGCAGGTACAATTGAGTATGATCACTTCACTGATATCCCAACTCAGGGAAGGAGATTGATTAATATGGATAGAATCCAAATGCCAAACGTCAAAATCAGCACTACAACACAACTCAACACAACTTTGAAGTATCAATGGCAACAGTTAAAAAAGATATACTTAGAGATTAGAAATGCAATCACATCAGAGGAAATTGTGGAAGGAAATTCCACATAGAAAGAGTAACAGTTTCATGTTCAGAAGGGACACTACAGGATCAGAAGGAGCATTGCACAATCATAGTTTTACCAGATGTCTCTAATATTGGAAGTGGTTCAAAACTTGCAATATCCTTATTTTCAGTGTGTGGTATTAACCTTGGTTCAACCTACTGAAAATACTGATATTTTAGGTTAAGTTTCACATGAAAGGATTTGGTTTTGCTTAATTAGTTGAAGAAGTGTACAGCAGCCAATACATGATAAGAATTAGAAAAATCACTTCCTCGGCAACTTTGTTCATCAGCTAGCACTACACCTTCCTAACATACATTACAAGGAAGACAACCACACTCAACACTGCCTGAAGTGACACTTCATGAGAGTTTGATCCATTCCACTTATGAGACTTGAAGGTGTGAAAATAAATACAAGCCAAGGCTGTCTAAAATATAGTTGTTTAGAACTTGATTGTTGTTAGAATAGTGTGTTATTCTAGTTCCACTTTATATGTTAGAATAGGCTAGCATAGATTTTCTTGCTTTATTTTTGGATTCTTCTGTAAATATTAGGATTTTTTAAATAAATTTCCAACCATTTTGGTGGTTTTATTAGAAAAAAAAAAGCATTTCCTCAATAAGAGCATTCTCTAATCCTTCACTAATGAGACATTCTAAGAGCAAAAGGACAATGACACATGAGTGTAAGTTGATTTTCTTTCCAACACCCGCTAAGGCGGACCCGCCGATGCTAACCCAAGTTTGCAGATGCAGCACACCAGACACCAAAAAAATTTTGTTTTTCACAAAGTCCAACCCGAAACCCGAAAGTCATCCGAGACCTCCCGGATATAAACCAAACATGCAACCCACTATAAAAATATGCTACAAACGCATCCGCGTCCTTAGAATTTTCAAATGAGGTCATCTTGACCCGGTCAACCCCCAAATCCACAAAACAAGGTTTTAAACCCAAAAACCAAAACATCCCCGACTGCCTCGAGAACCGAACCAAACACCCTGCCAAGTTATTATCGACCCACAAGACCTAATTGAACCAACAAAAGTCTCAAAAAGACTCATTTACTCAAAAGTCATCTCTCGATCTACACTTTTCAATTATTCAATTTAAAACCTTCTAAGTTTCTCAAGTTCCATCAAGACTCACTAGACTACCTCGAGAACCATGCCACCCATACTCGCGGGTTAAAATTACTCTAATGGTGTAAGGGAAAGGGTCAATAGGGTAAAAGGGTCAAAAGGGCCTAAACGACCAAACGGGACGTTAGATATTTTTTTCTGCATTGTTTTCTTTGTCTAAAAAGAAAATTCTATATGAAAATTACTTTACAAAATAACTTGCACATGAATAACTGTCACGACCTGACTAGGGGCCATGACGGGTACCCGGGGCTAACCGCCGAGCACCACTCATTGTATTACTCATCATACTTATTAAGCGTTCATTCATTAATTTCATACTCAAATCATAGGAAAACCATTTTTCATTTGGAAACATAATTGCTTTTATATACATAAGCCCTTCGGCTATCAAAATATATATATACAATAAGGACATCGTGAGACCATATTACCCACACATGGGTATCTACGAGTCTCTACTAGAGTACTAGACATATGGACGGGACAGGACACCGTCGTGTCCAAAACACGTATATGTACCCAAAAGAATAAACCAAATAGCACCTCCGGAGTAATGGAGTGCTCCTGTAAATCTGCTGATAACTTCTCCGAGTCTGGATCACCTCCATGTCTACCTTTAGCCATAACACAGCGTCCAAATAAAACGGACGCCAGTACGAACATTGTACTGAGTATGTAAGGCATGAACGAAATGAACATAAGAGAAAAATCATAAGACATAAGATGAGGATATAACCTGTGTAACTTTTATGGGTAGATACATTTCATACATATATCATATATAGTAATAGTACGTATATCATCATAGCGCATGCATCATCGTATCATATAAATCATCATCGTTAACCCGCGTCCGGGTAACCATCATATGCCGCCCACTAGTGGTGACCATGCCCGACCCTCTAGGCTCGGTGTAAACATAGCAGCCCGCCTTAGCGGTGACATGCCCGGCCATTTAGGCACGGTGGAATCATATGGATCCCGCCTTTGCGGTGACATGCCCGGCCAAATAGGCACGGTGGTATCGTATCGTCATATAGTTAAAATAAACTTTTTATTATTACACATCTCATAGACATATCATAATCTTATCATAACTTAACATCATCATACATTCATCATTAATCCTACATTAAAGCTTGAAGGTAACCATGGCTATGTCGGGGTGACGTGAGGTCGTGAACGCCCGACTACGTTATGAAGTGGTCATAATCGTCATGTCTCACCTTGGAGGGACTAGTATTTTAAGGGGAGTGTACACAAGGAAAATCATCAATGGAACTATACTTAGCATCATCAGCTTCATGGACATTTTATATTACTCTAGGATTCTTCATACTTAATTTCATCATCATCATTAACATGCTCGTATCGTATCTCCTTTCTTTGTCATATGCGTAAGTAGCTTTTTATAGTCATGGACTCATAATTTCTATTATATAGGAAGATTATGGTAAATTAGGAAGATTCATGTCTTAGAATGAAAGAATTTCCCTTACATACCTCTTTCGTTTAGCTACTCTATCACTTGAACGTTCCTCTCCAATATTCATGTTTCTACCTTCAAGAGAGTTCATACTCATATTAGATAATCGATAACATAAGCGTGTTTGAACTGAAGCTAGAAAAAAATTGAGCAGCATCTCCTTTATTTATACTACTTTCTCCATATCGTATATCAACTCCCAAACATCAATAACAACATTCATAATATCATTATCAATAACTTTTATCAAATTCATCATTATCCAATCCCCACAATTTCCTCTTAAGGTCATCCATAATCATGATCATAGCACAACATTACATTCATTCTCATCTAATGTTTCTATCAAGCTATTAGCATCATTCATAACATAATTACAATCCCAACATATCAATATTCATGATTCACTCCAAACTACTACTCAAAAATGACACTATCCCCACTTTCATAACCCATTTCCTATACCCTTCCACAATCCAAGTGTTTCAACTTTTCAACGCCTTAAATAACATGTAAATACCATAAAACTTACCTTTGATAGTGTGGGAATGAGCCTTAAGTAGAAATACTTCACTTGAGCAAAACCCTAGTTCCACTTCCCATGGAATTTCTTGACTTGGATGAACTTTAATGTGTTTCTCACACTTAATTTTGTTGGTTTGTTGAAGTTGATCATCAATTTCTCATGAGTTCTTGTATATGAAGTGTGTGGAAGGTTCTAGAGAACTCTTGAGTTGTGGAGAAGAAAAAATGAAATGAAACAAATGCGTTGAGGTCCTTATATCAACTTTTGAAAATCTGTCCCGACGAAATTATACGGACACTTATACGGTCCGTATAAATTTATACGGTCCGTATAAGTGACCGTAAAAATCATCCCAACATCAACTCATTTTGTGACAATTATACGGTCCGTATAATTTTATACGGTCCGTATAAGTGACCGTATAATCCCATCAGTGAGGGACATCACTGTGACGATTCTGCGGACCATTATACGGATTGTATAATATTATACGGACCGTATAATCGGTCGTGTAATCTACCTCTTCTCTGATTTTGGTTCTCGTCACTTCGTTTGATTTCAAATCCTTATGGAACCTTCTTGGTACTTGCTTAACACCTCGTTAACAATCTAAGGGACATTATAACTCTTCTCCAAAGCATCATTAAGCCATCATTAATTCGATACTCATAAATCTTGCCCGACACACAACATATACCTTGTTTTCCTTAACAACTTTCGTCTTCTACCTCACATGTCTTTGAAATCTCATTTAGAATCATCAATTGTTATTTCTTACTTATTGAAACATCGTATACGTTGTGCCCTTCATTAGTCTACTCACTGTACATTAACGAAAAATTTCTGGGGTGTAACATTCTCCCCCCTTTTGGAACCTTCGTCCCCGAATGTTAAGCACTCGGGAATTCTACGAAAATTTCGTCATAGTTTCCCCTATAATATGGCACTACCATCCTATCACAACAGCCCACAATAACATTGCCTCACAGGGCTACAACCCAATAGCAATATAAGTTGGCCACACACGACCCATATGCATGAAAAGAAAACACACGTACCTCAAAATCTTGGTGTTGCGTCGTGGATCTCTTCTGGGGGCTGAAATAAATGCGGGTACATGGATTTCATACTCTCTTCTGCTTCCCAAGTCATTTCTTCTCGGTCGTTAATTCGTCATAAGACTTTAATTGAGGCCACTTCCTTATTTCGAAGTCTACGTACTTACCTATCTAATACGACAATGGGCACTTCTTAATATACTAGCTTTTCTGTCACTTGAACATCATCTATTGGGACAATCTTCGTACGATCTCCAACACACTTGCAGAGCATTGAGACATGGAAAACTAGATGGACTGATTCAAATTCTGGAGGCAAGTCCAATTCATAAGCTACTTGACCCACCTTGCGGATAATCTTATAGGGTCCAATGTATCGGGGACTTAACTTTCCTTTCTTGCCAAATCTCGTCACACCTTTCATTGGTGACCCCTTTAAGAATACCCAATCATTAACTTGAAATTCTAAGTCTCGCCGGTGGTTGTCCGCATAAGATTTTTGGCGACTTTGGGCTGTCAATAATCGGTCTCGGATCACCTTGACTTTTTTTACTGCTTGCTGAATTAACTCAGGGTCAATTAGCTGCACTTCTCCTATTTCAAACCATCCAATTGGAGACCTACACTTCCTTACATATAGAGCTTCATACAGAGCCATTTGGATACTAGAATGGTAGCTATTGTTGTATGCAAACTCGATAAGAGGTAAGTGGTCATCCCAACTACCACCGAAATCTAGTACACATGCTCGTAGCATATCTTCCAAGGTCTGAATAGTACGTTCGGCTTGCCCATCATTCTGCGGATGAAATGTCGTGCTAAGCTTCACTTGAGTACCTAGACTTTCTTGGAAGGATTTCCAGAACTTGGCTGTAAATTGCGCTTCTCTATCTGTGACAATGGATATCGGAATACCATGGAGTCTCACAATTTCTTTGAGATACAACCTTCCATAATCTTGTGCCGAGTATGTGGTTCTGACTGGAAGAAAATGAGCTGATTCGTGAGTCTGTCCACGATTACCCATATGGAATCATACTTGCCTCGGGAACGGGGTAACCCCACAATAAAATCCATGTTGATCACTTCCCATTTCCAAATAGGGATCTCCATTGCTTGCAATAATCCTCCTGGATTTTGATGTTCGATTTTCACTTGCTGGCAATTTGGACATTGGGCTACAAATTCTGCTATGTCTCTCTTCATGCCATCCCACCAATATATCAGCTTGAGATCATGATACATCTTCGTTGCACCTGGGTGAATAGAATACCGAGAATAATGAGCTTCTTCTAGAATTCGGCGGCGCAATTCTGCAACATTCGGAACACATAGCCTGCCTCGGTATCTAAGAATGCCATCCATAGAAGTTTCAAAGGGAGACTTCTCTTTTTCATGAAATGTGTCCCTATAATGGCTCAACTGATAATCTTCATATTGACGCTCTTTTACTTCCATATTCAGGTACGAAATCGTGGGATCGTTAATATCAATTCTTGCACTACCTGAATCAATTAGACGTACTCCAAGATTAGCTACATGGTGGAGCTCATGAATCAATTCTTTCCTTTCCGAAGGAACTTTACATAGGCTGCCCATCGATCAGCGGCTAAGCGCATCAGCTACTACATTTGCCTTTTCGGGGTGGTATAAGATGCTCACATCATAATCTTTCAATAATTCTAACCACCGCCTCTGCCGCAGATTTAACTCCTTCTATTTGAAAATGTATTGAGGACTCTTGTGATCTGTATAGATATCAACATGCATGCCATACAAGTAATGTCTTCACATCTTTAATGCATGAATAACTGCAGCCAATTCGAGATCATGAGTTGGGTAGTTCTTTTCATGTTTCCGCAGCTGTCTCGAAGCATAAGCGATGACTTTACCGTGATGCATTAACACACACCGTAACCCAACACCGGAAGCATCACAATATACAACATAGTCATCTGGCCCTTCTAGGAGTGTCAAGATTAGGGCTGGGGTTAATTTGTCCTTCGACTCTTGGAAGCTGCGTTCATAAGCATCATTCCACTGAAACTTAGCTGATTCTGGGTTAGCTTCGTCAGTGGGGCTGAAATAGAGGAAAATCCTTCTACGAACCTTCTATAGTAACCTGCCAATCCCAGAAAACTACGGACTTCTATAGGCGTCGTAGGCCTTGGCCAAGTCTTCACAGCTTCAATTTTCTGAGTATCAACTCCAATGCCATCATCTGAAATAACATGACCCAGAAATGTCACAGAATTCAGCCAAAACTCGCACTTTGAAAACTTCGCATACAATTCTCGAGTTTGAAGAATGCCAAGAACAATACGTAAATGGTCAGCATGTTCTGATTCTGTACGAGAGTATACCAGAATGTCGTCAATGAACACTATTACGAATAAATCCAAGAGAGGCCTGAATACATTATTCATCAAATTCATGAACACTGCCGGAGCATTAGTCAACCCAAATGACATCACCCGGAATTCATAATGGCCATATCTCGTTCTAAAAGCTATCTTGGGAATATCTTCTTCTTTAACTCTCACTTGGTGATAACCTGACCTCAAGTCTATTTTAGAAAACCACTTGGCACCCTGTAGTTGATCAAACAAATCATCAATCCTTGGGAGAGGATATTTGTTTTTTATCGTCACCTTGTTCAACTGCTTATAATCGATGCACATTCGTAGGGAACCATCTTTCTTCCTCATGAATAGGACTGGTGCTCCCCACAGTGATGAACTGGGTCTAATAAACCCCTTCTCAAGAAAATCTTTCAACTGTGCCTTTAATTCTTTCAATTCTGCTGGAGCCATTCGGTAGGGAGGAATAGAGATAGGCTTGGTGTCCGACAACACATCAATAGAAAAATAAATCTCTCTTTCAGGTGGAAGACCTGGAAGTTCATCTGGAAATACATCCAGAAATTTGTTCACTACCGGAACGGATTGGAAAGTTAGTGACTTTGCTTCGGTGTCATGTACTCGGACTAAGTGATAAATATATCCCTTAGCTATCATCTTTCTTGCCTTAGGGTAGGAAATAAACCTACCTCTTGGAGATGCTGTATTATCCTTCCATTCAAGCATGGGCTCTCCCGGAAATTGAAAAACTAACATTTCCAGCTCAACTAAATCAACTTTAGTCTGGCGGTCGCATATCACAATTACACAATTCTTATACACTTGTCTAGCTATCACGGGATCACCAACCGGAGTAGATACCTCAAAAGGTTTGATTGGCTTGGGTTTCACCCTAATACGACCAGCAACATATGGAGTAATATAAGATAGGGTAGAACCCGAATCTATCAATGCATACACATCATGGGAAAATACAGCTAATGTACCTGTAACCACATCCAGGGAGGACTCAAGATCCCGTCGTCCGGCTAAAGCATACATACAGGTCTGAGTGGCACCTGAAGTAAATGCCCTTCCTCTGCCACTACCTCGACCTGCTGAAATCTAGGGAGTCTGTCCTACCGGGCGCACTGAAGAAGAACCAGCCGCTGATCCTGTGGGCTGAACCCCACCTCTACCATACCTCAAGGGATAATCTCGCATCAAGTGCCCAGTCTTTCCAAAAACATAGCAAGCATCTGTGCCCTGGCGACATAGCCCAGAATGTAATTTACTGCAATGATTACATCGCGGCACTGGTGGTCTCCTCTGACTATGATAACTCACAAACTGAGAACCTGAAGCCCTCAAACTCTGACCCTGTCCTAGAGGAAATGAACGATCAAATCTCCTATCTACAAATCGTGGAGGCGCACTAGTCACCGACTGGCCTGAATGTCTAAAATATATCTGCCTCGATCCCCCTCTGTAATCACTACCTGCCCCCATGGATCTAGCCCTCTTGCTTTGCCTTCTACCAATATCACTATCACCCCTTTGCGGATGTTGTTGTCCTTCTAGATTCTGGGCATGGGCTTGAATGCGGGAAATATCCATCCCATCTTGCAACGAAGCCATCAAACAATCTTTAAATAAATGTGGCCCTAAGCCACTAACAAACCTGTGCACCCTATCTCCCATGTCGGCCACCATAGTCGGAGCATAACTAGCCAATGAATTGAACTGAATGCTATACTCTCGGGCACTCATATTTCCTTGTTTCAAATTTAAAAAACTATCCGCTCTAGCTCAGCGGACCTCGGGTGGCAAATAATGGCGGATGAAAGCATCTACAAATTTTTGCCAAACGGGAAGAGGCGCATTCTCTTTTCTTGATGATATCCAATTATTGTACCATAATACCGCCACATCTCGGAGTCTATAAGATGCCAACTCCACAGATTCAGTTTTGGAGGCATGAATAGTCTTCAACGTCCTCAACATTTCATCAATAAAATTATACGGGTCTTCATTCGGCTTTGTCCCGAAAAACTCCAAAGGATTCAAACTCATGAAATCACGAGCTCTTGTACTAGCTACCCGATCACTTGGACCCGCATTCCGCCACTGTGCCTGGGTGGCAACTAACTGCGACAATAGATGAATAGTCTCGGTCACCTGCTGACTCGAAGCAGCCAGTGGAGGAACTAGAGGCATACGAGCTGGAGCTGAAGCCCCTTCCTGTTCTTCTACATTGGGCGGGGTGGAGGAAGTATTAGATGGGACCTCATTATGTGACTCGCCCTCTTCTACATTCATTGGCGGCTCTCTTTTTCCCCGTCTTTTCATCGTAGTCTTGCCCTTCTGGGCGGCTGTAGCTTTCCCCTTTGGCGGCATTTCTAAAATCATAGCACACTATTAAGAAGGAGAAAATCTTATAACACCGCTCTATCGCATGATCTCTTAAGAAGAAAGATGGTCATTTTTCCGAAATACCCTGTAGCCTCCTGTTTATTAGTGTGGCACGCAACACACCATAAACAAGACTCTACTAGACACGGCTCGTAGACACTTCCTAGGACTGAACTGCTCTGATACCACTTTTGTCACGACCTGACTAGGGGCCATGACGGGTACCCGGGGATAACCACCGAGCATCACTCATTCTATTACTCATCATACTCATTAAGCATTCATTCATTAATTTCATACTCAAACCACAGGAAAACCATTTTTCATTTGGAAACATAATTGCTTTTATATACATAAGCCCTTCGGCTATTAAAAAATATATATATACAATAAGGACATCGTGAGACCATATTACACACACATGCGTATCTACGAGCCTCTACTAGAGTACTAGACATATGGACGGGACAGGACCCCGTCGTGCCCAAAACACGTATATGTACCCAAAAGAATAAACCAAATAGAGACCTCCGGAGTAATGGAGTGCTCTTGTAAATCTGCTGATAACTTCTACGAGTCTGGATCACCTCCCTGTCTACCTGTGGGCATGAACATAGCATCCAAAGAAAACGGATGTCAGTACGAACATTGTACTGAGTATGTAAGGCATGAACGAAATGAACAAAAGAGAAAAATCATAAGACATAAGATGAGGATATAACCTGCGTAACTTTTATGGGTGGATACATTTCATACATATATCATATATAGTCATAGTACGTATATCATCATAGCGCATGCATCATCGTATCATATAAATCATCATCGTTAACCAGCGTCCGGGTAACCATCATATGCCACCCACTAGTGGTGATCATGCCCGGCCCTCTAGGGTCGGTGTAAACATAGCAGCCCGCCTTAGTGGTGCCATACCCGGCCATTTAGGCATGGTGGAATCGTATGCAACCCGCCTTCGCGGTAACATGCCTGGCTAACTAGGCACGGTGGTATCGTATCGTCATATAGTCAACATAAAATTATTATTATTACACATCTCATGGACAGATCATAATCTTATCATAACTTAACATCATCATACATTCATCATTAATCCTACATTAAAGCTTGAAGGTAACCATGGCTATGTCGGGGTGACGTGAGGTCGGGAACCCCCGACTACGTTATGGAGTGGTCATAATCGTCATGTCTCACTTTGGAGGGACTAGTATTTTAGGGTGAGTGTACACAAGGAAAATCATCAATGGAACTATACTTAGCATCATCAGCTTCATGGACATTTTAGATTACTCTAGGATTCTTCATACTGAATTTCATCATCATCATTAACATGCTCGTATCGTATCTCCTTTCTTTGTCATATGCGTAAGTAGCTTTTTATAGTCATGGACTCATAATTTCTATTATATAGGAAGACTATAGAAAATTAGGAAGATTCATGCCTTAGAAGGAAAGGATTTGCCTTACATACCTCTTTCGTTTAGCTACTCTATCACTTGAACGTTCCTCTCCAATATTTATGTTTCTACCTTCAAGAGAGTTCATACTCATATTAGATAATCGATAATATAAGCGTGTTTGAACTGAAGCTAGAGAAAATTGAGCAGCATCTCCTTTATTTATACTACTTTCTCCATATCGTATATCAACTCCCAAACATCAATAACAACATTCATAATATCATTATCAATAACTTTTATCAAATTCATCATTATCTGATTCCCACAATTTCCTCTCAAGGTCATCCATAATCATGATCATAGCACAACATTACATTCATTCTCATCTAATGTTTCTATCATGCTCTTAGCATCATTCATAACGTAATTACAATCACAACATATCAATATTCATGATTCACTCCAAACTACTACTCAAAAATGACACTATTCCCACTTTCATGACCCATTTCCTATACCCTTCCACAATCTAAGTGTTTCAAATTTTCAACACCTTAAATAACATGTAAATACCATAAAACGTACCTTTGATAGTGTGGGAATGAGCCTTAAGTGGAAATACTTCACTTGAGTAAAACCCTAGTTCCAAAGGAAAGAGAGATAGTGTGCCTATGAATAGCAAGACAGCAGTGCTACCTAAGATTAGAAAGTACCTCGCAGGTCGTGGAGTCACAAGTTGCCGGTCATATCAAATGTGAGAGTATATGTTATAGAACCATATAAACAATGGTCTTGATGCAATGGCCGATAAAAATGGTGTAAGAACAACGATAGGAAGTCAAAGAATAACATTGGGTAATTTAAGTCTCAAATGATCACCTGTACAAGAGAATCAAGGACGTAAGAAGAAAGAATACTCGTATCAAAAGGAAGTTATGATTAAGTATGATTTTATCTTAGTTCCTTGTTTATGAGTTTATATTGCAATTATGCTAAATCTGAGAAGACAAAATTATAGGAAAAGTTCAGGTATGAATAAGATGATATTGTAAGGAATTAAAGAATTCGACCAAGGAATTAAAAAGGAGATGGTGAGGTGGGTATATAAGGTTGACGAGTACAAAAAGGGATAATATAAAGTAGCACCAAGAAGCAAGCAAGGAAGAGCGCCATATTTGAACAAGGGTATTTGTCTACTAGTAGAGAAATAAGGAACAAGGCAAAAGAGTACAACAATTAAGAGTGCTCATAGTCTGGCAGGGAGCCATAGCAATCATGACTTAAGATCATCTTAATGGCAACAGGTCCCAGGACAGTAACTAGATATCAGTTAACCATTGAGTACATACATAAGTGTCACGACCCGACTAGGGGCCGCGACGGGTACCCGAGGCTAACAACCGAGCACCGCTCGTTCTGTTACTCATCTTACCCAGTTAATGCTCTTTTATCAATTTTATATTCAAATCATAAGAAAATCATCTGTCATTTGAAAACATAAATACTTTCATATACATATGCCTCTCGGCCATCAATGCAATATATATACATAATAGCATCTCGTGAGACCATATAACCCAGACTGCGTATCTACGAGCCTCTACTGGAGTGCTAGACATAAGGACGGGACAAGATCCCGTCATGCCCAAAATACATATACATGACTATACACAAAAGAATCATCATAAGCACCTCCGCAACGTATGAGTGCTTCTCGAGTCAGCTGACAGCTGCTACGAATCTGGATCAAGCTCACCTCCCTATCTACCAGTGGGCTTGAACACAGCGTCCAAAGAAACGGACGTCAGTACGAACATTGAACTGAGTATAAGAGGCATAGACAATGAAATAAGACAATAATATAAAAGAAATATCAATATGGAACATCTATATCCAACTGTCAAGTATAAGGGAAATAAGTCATCTTGTCTTACTCATACTCATCATCATATCATGTATGCATATATGTATAAGCTGCCCGTCCATATAGGTACGGTGTGGTAATGAGTAAGCTGCCCGTCCATATCGGATCGGTGTGGTAATCATAACATTATCCTGCGTCCAGGCCTCCCGCGTCCGGGGTATCATCTCATGCTGCCCGCCTTAGCGGTGACTGCCCGGCCATATGGGTTCGGTGTTATATCATCATCATAACATGCTCATCATAAGATGCTCATCATAATATTCTTATCATAGTACATGCATAAGGCTCAAGAACAATTATACTTTATCGGGGTGATGTAAGGTCGTGATCCCCCGATTTCATTATGGAGCAATCATTGACATTCTGCCTCACCTTGAAGGAATTAGCATATAAGGTGAGTGTAAGAAATAAATAACATCATTAACATTATAGGATCAACATACCGTACATTTTAGAATCTCTATACTTTAACTCATCATCATCATTATAGGACTCATAACATATCTCTTATCTTATATAGCTATTTATGGATATAGACTTTTAGCTTTCTGGAATGTAGGAACTCATGAAGAGGAAGGAAGTCATGCTATAGGATTCATGCCATTAGAAAGAAAGGACTAGCCTCACATACCTTTCACGTTTAACTAGTCTATCGCTCGCTTGTTCTCCTTCAATGTTGTTGTACCCCGCATTTTCAGAGCCTGAGTGTGACACATGCTTCCTCAAACATTGAGAATCACGTTGTTACTACATAATTTAAACTCACATTGATAGTATTATATTTTGTATTTTTTTGTACATCGGATTATTCGTAAGCGGAGGTGGGGCCCACACATCGAGATTTTTTTGGAACACGTGAAACTTTATATGAATCACATATGTGAAGTTAAACACAACTCAAGAAGGACCCTTTAGCCAAATCAAAGTGGAAGTCCTCCAAACAAATATTTTTAAGTAACGTTTTCGGGTGATCTAACTTCGAGGGGCAAACACGGTATTATAAGTTTGGACTTTGGAAAATTACCAAGAAATAGAAGTTGTAGATAATTGAATTATATTTTCAACCATAGGTCGTGGGTCCACAGGCGACGTCGGGATAAGGAGATATGGACGTTTTAAGGCAGAAAGGTCAGTGGGCTAGGCCCAATCCGGGCCCAACCGGGTTAGGTCCATGACCCATGTTTATTTAAGTGATATATCAGCCTTTTTCTCCTCATTTTTCAGAACAAAACACCCAGAAAATTCTGGAGAAAAAGAGAGAAGAGAGCTTAGAGAGAAAAGATCAATTTTGACCAAAATCTGAGCCCCGAACCCCGAAGCCCGTGAAGAGAAAAGTGTTCTATGTTGCGCTGCCTCCAATTTGAGCTAAAAATCAACCAAAAAGAAGGGGGTGGATGTGGTGGCTGCACACTTGAGGTAATATTAAGGTTCCTTTTCATTGCTAATAAGTTTATTTAGAGTTCTACCGAACTAGAACGGAGAAAATAGTGTGATAAATTCGTTTGTTGGCGTTGTGAATTATGGAATGAGATTTGAAGAGAATTTTGAATGAAAATAAATGTATTCAACTTGTAGAATGTGGAGGATCTCGTTATTGATGTTGTTAGTATTAATTTCGACTCCCTTACGGAAATAAAATTATTAAATAGTTATATCGCAAATTTGGTTGGTTGAGGAATTTAGAAAATAATGTGTTGGCTGTTTTATGGCATACGTTGGTATTGGAAATATTATGATTAATGTTGGTATTGTTGTTGTTGTTGTTGGTTGCTGAATTGAGAATTCAGGCTAGGGATATAAACAGGGGAAATGCTGCCGAAATTTCTGTAAATGAGGTGCTAGTTTAGGCTTGGACTTCTAAGTATCTATAGCTAATGTTGGTATATATTAATATTGTTGTAGATCTTGCGAAAGACAAAGACTTAAGTTCGGATTAGCTTAGGAAGCGGGCAAGGTATGTAAGGCTTACCCTTTCTTTCTCTTGGCATGTCCTAGAGCCAAGTAAGGTATGATATGCACCTTGGGGTTACTCTATTCTTAAATTCCGAGTTTGTTTATGATTCTTATGCACTTCTTGATATGAGTATACTCAATATGATCGAGCTTATTATATGATTGAATAACGGGATGAGCATAAACAGTTTTGTTCCTAAAAGAGTTCTGTAAGTTTTAATGTCCCTAACTTTCGTAAACGATCTCGGATTGCTTTGAAACGTTCGTAAAGGTTTCTGTACTAAAATGTCCGTAACTTTCTCATACTAAACCGGATTGACTTGAAGCTTGTTTATGATCCTCAAGCGTCGATTTGTGTACTTACCTATCAAGTCTTGATTTATGTGCATATGGTTTCTCACTACTCTGCTCGTGCATGCCTCAATGTATCTTTCACTGAGTCCCGGGCCAGGATACGTTCTCGTGCGTACTCCACTGCATTGTTCACCGAGTCCCTCTCACTTGCGGGCCGGGACACGTTATATGTATATGTATATGATGATATGATGATACGGAGATGGCGGCCAGGATGCCATATGATGACTTCATTCACCGAGACCCGCAATAGAGGGCCGGGGCACGTTATATGCATATATGATATATGATGTTGACATGCACGATTTATTCCACCGAGTCCCTCACTGGAGGGCCGGCACACGTTATATGCACATATGATATATGATGTTGACATGCACGATTTATTCCACCGAGTCCCTCACTGGAGGGCCGGGACACGTTATATGTATATAAGATATATGATGTTGATATGCATGATTTTCATTTCAAAAGGCAAGTGCATTGATGTTTTTAAAAGTCATGTTTGTTTTGGTAAATCTCTGTCTCAGCTATGATTCTCTTTACTACATTTCATGCCCTACTTGCTCAGTACATATTCCGTACTGACCGCCTCTTCTTCGGGGGCTGCGTTTCATGCCACGCAGGTACATACAGATGAGTAGAAGATCTTGTCAGAAGATGATCCAGCGGGATTGGCGAGCTCCATTTCCTTCCGGAGCGTTGCCGAGTCGGAGTGTATATGTTATGATTTCTTGATTGATGTTAGAGACTTTGCAGACAGAGTCATATATGTGGGTTGTCAGTATTGTAAGCGGCTCTGCAAGCCGATGTGTCATTAAGCATTATGTCACAATTTCCATATGATTACAGATTCTACTTGACTTGAGAACGACGAAAAGGATGTTTATGAAAGTTTTCACTATAAATTTCATTGTATTTGATTTAAAAGTCCAAAGAGATTATGTGTGTAATAAGAGTTTGCGGGTTCGCTCGGCCCTAACTAAGGGTCGGGTGCCCTAATCAAGATTAGGGTGTGACAAAGTGGTATCAGAGCAGGTCGTCCTATGGGTTGTCTGCAAAGTCGTGTCCAGTAGAGTCCTGTATATGGGTGTGAAGCCGGCCACATTTATAAACAGGAGGCTGCAGGGCATCTAGGGATTGTTGACCTTCTTTCTGTCTCAGATCGTGCGATAGAGCCAAGTCATAAGTAATGAGATTCCTTATATGTAAGCCTTACATATGACGAAAGAAGTTGAGTGATGATATGGAAGGTCATAAAGGTAAGTTGTAACATATTTGTTTTGTTACTTGAAATTGGGAGCCCTGGGTGGCTGGAATATGTCGTACACAAATATATGCCCTGTGAGGCATTGTTGGTATTTGCTGTGTGCAGATTCTGAATAGTAAGAATGGTAAAGAAGATTCTGTTAGAATTTTTCAAAATTAGGCTATTTAGTTAGGTACATCTAACAGGAAAGAAGCCTGGAAAGTAAATATTGTAAATGGACGATAAGTAGGGTGAGTTGTTTCAGAAAGGTTATGGATTTGGCAGGGCGATGAAGGTGCGATCACTACCATCGGGAATCTAGGAATCTGGGACGAAGGGTAGTTATACACATAAGTGAAAGGTGAATATTGAGGATTGAAAAGGGGTAAAATAGTAATTGTAAAGGGAAGGACGTGTTACGAAAATGCCTCGGAATCTGTAAGACTTTGACTTGCCCCAGATCATGTAATGAAGGTCATGTGGATAGGTGGACGCGATTACACCCGCATTAACGCACCGAATTTTATCAGAGTTCCAAGGTAAAGCGTGCTGAGGTGAGAGAAATCTTCGGATGGGTGACCCCCTGGGAAATTCAGACGTAAGAGACAAATGAGAAGCTAGAGTAACCTAAAGGAAATTAGAGTATGCGGAGTGGTTAGAGACCATAAGAAGTCGCGTAGGATGAGGCAGACTAGACTGGTGAAGAGATAGAGAGTGCATTACAGCTCTAGAATTAGGATGGGCTTGAATAGCGTTTGGAAATATTTTGTAGGCAGGATGGTAGTAAATATATATATGTATAAATGTATGCATATGGTATCCTATTTATGACTGTACAGATGGGCATGCGTATCCCAGCAACCGGTGTTACGGTATGGAAGGCATCAATTGAGTAAGGGTACCGAAATTCAAGTGACAACAAAAATAAACGGTACAAGTGTTACAAGGTAAGCTGATGTTATATCCACTACCGGTTAAGAGAGTAGATGGAAGGTAAGGAGATCAAAATGTCGGAAAAAAGTGAAAAGGGTAGGAAACAGGAGTGAGTAAGGCCTCCAAGAGAGACGACAGGCAGAGCACGAGACACGGGGCCGCCGGGTATTAGTAAATAGTTCATGGACCATTAATTATACTAAATATGAGAGTATACGCTATGGAATTATATGAACTATCAACGTGAAGCTATGCCCAATTATAATTGTGAGGGGTCTACGCCGGAGATCCAACAAGGAATAACGATTGATGAAACGATCGCCAATACAAGGAAATTAAAGACAAGTATACTAGTGTCGAGGGATATAGAAAGAAAAGGAAACAGGCGAAGTACACAAGCCTAAGAAGTAGTCATATTATGAGAAAAAGGAGGATGCATCTCCTACGGATACCTTATACTAAGACAGAACTAGTAAATTACCTAAAGGAATAAGATGGAAAGAAACATGTGGCTATGAGTTGCGAGTTCCCCACATGATAATAAAGCGATAAAGTAAGGATATCATCAGTGACAAGTAAAGATATGATTATGATTGTCGTTGAAATCAATGCTGAGCACAACACAAGGATAACAGATTATGATATACAAGGGGTCCTAGTTGCACATAAGACTTAGATCCTTGATAAGACAGATGGAGGCTTAAGGAAAATGCATTTACGGTTACTGTGAATCGATTACAGGAAAGAGAGAAATAACGGAGATGGAAAGAAAAGGGGAAGGTGACGCTACCAGTGAATGCTAACTATTGAAGGATGGCATAAGTGACACTACATGAATGGTACAGATGGTTAGATATACCATTATTTTGAGCATCCCTATGGGATGGAGTTGATAATTAGAGCGAAGGTAAACATTGACTCATAGTAAACGGTTGAGCTAAGCAAAATACAGCCTCATTTGGATTGCTACGTTGGCGGTACTGCTGAGCTACACTACTGTAAGATGAGTATGTTAAGACGTCGCACGTGAATTATTGCAACTATAAGTTTTGGGAAATGGAATGAATATGATGCAGTAAAAATGGGAAATGGAATGAATGTGATGCAGAAAAAAATGGGAAATGGAATGAATGTGATGCAGAAAAAAAAATCGAGGAAAGGGGTACATGAATTCAATATTGGAGGTGAGGCAATGAATTTGCGAATGATATAAGTTAGACCCTAAAAGGGGGAAGCAAGTAAGGAAAGCATAAGTGTAAAGATCGAAACGATGAGTCCCAAGATATGACACGTATAGACCCTAAGACAAAAGTGGAGTTATATGAAAATGATATAGCTGTTATCATTATACATTTCAGCACGGACATCAAGTGAATCGATGAAAGGAATAGAGTGATTGAAGGGTGTCTTTTAAGATTGGACTAAAAATAATTCGTGAAGAGTAACAGGAATTGAACGATATTCCAATGAAGGGGGCAAAGATTGACGAGATATTGGAATAACTACGATGCTGATTATGGTATGATCACCCAGTAAAGGGAGGCTACAAAACAGCACGAGCTGGACGACTAAATAATCAAGCCGTAGAAAATAAACGCCACAGTGTATCGATTATGATCGCATAAAAGGAAGGATGATCCGATAATGGGATGTGTCCGAGAATGGGATTATGGACAGAGTACGAAATTAGTTTAAACATTCGAGGACGAATGTTCCAAAGGGGGGAAGGATGTTTTACCCTGCATTTTCAGAGCCTGAGCGTGACACGTGCTTCCTCAAACATTGACAATCACATTGTTACTACATAATTTAAACTCACGTTGATAGTATTATATTTCGTATTTTTTTGTACGTCGGATTATTCGTAAGCGGAGGTGGCGCCCACACATCGAGATTTTTTTGGAACACGTGACAATTTATATGAATCACATATGTGAAGTTAAACACAACTCAAGAAGGACCCTTGAGCCAAATCAAAGTGGAAGTCCTTCAAACAAATATTTTTAAGTAACGTTTTCGGGTAATCTAACTTCGAGGGGCAAAAACGGTATTATAAGTTTGGACTTTGGAAAATTACCAAGAAATAGAAGTTGTAGATAATTGAATTTTATTTCCAACCATAGGTCGTGGGTCCACAGGCGACGTCGGGATAAGGAGATATGGACGTTTTAAGGCAGAAAGGTCAGTGGGCTAGGCCCAATCCGGGCCCAACCGGGTTAGGCCCATGACCCATGTTTATTTAAGTGATATATCAGCCTTTTCTACTCATTTTTCCGAACAAATCACCCAGAAAATTCTGGAGAAAAAGAGAGAAGAGAGCTTAGAGAGAAAAGATCAATTTTGATCAAAATCTGAGCCCCGAATCCCGAAGCCCGTGAAGAGAAAAGTGTTCTATGTTGCGCTGCCTCCAATTTGAGCTAAAAATCAACCAAAACGAAGGGGGTGGATGTGGTGGCTGCAAACTTGAGGTACAATTAAGGTTCCTTTTCATTGCTAATAAGTTTATTTAGAGTTCTACCGAACTAGAACGGATAAAATAGTGTGATAAATTCGTTTGTTGGCGTTGTGAATTATGGAATGAGATTTGAAGAGAATTTTGAATGAAAATAAATGTATTCAACTTGTAGAATGTGGAGGATGTCGTTATTGATGTTGTTAGTATTAATTTCAACTCCCTTACGGAAATAAAATTATTAAATAGTTATATCGCAAATTTGGTTGGTTGAGGAATTTAGAAAATAATGTGTGGGCTGTTTTATGGCATACGTTGGTATTGGAAATATTATGATTAATGTTGGTATTGTTGTAGTTGTTGTTGGTTGCTGAATTGAGAATTTGGGCTAGGCATATAAAAAGGGGAAATGTTGCCGAAATTTCTGTAAATGAGGTGCTAGTTTAGGATTGGACTTCTAAGTATCTATAGCTAATGTTGGTATATATTAATATTGTTGTAGATCTTGCGAAAGCCAAAGACTTAAGTTCGGATTAGCTTAGGAAGCGGGCAAGGTATGTAAGGATTACCCTTTCTTTCTCTTGGCATGTCCTAGAGCCAAGTAAGGTATAATATGCACCTTGGGGTTACTCTATTCTTAAATTCCGAGTTTGTTTATGATTCTTATGCACTTCTTGATATGAGTATACTCAATATGATCGAGCTTATTATATGATTGAATAACGAGATGAGCATAAAGAGTTTTGTTCCTAAAAGAGTTCTGTAAGTTTTAATGTCCCTAACTTTCGTAAACGATCTCGGATTGCTTTGAAACGTTCGTAAAGGTTTCTGTACTAAAATGTCCATAACTTTCTCATACTAAACCGGATTGACTTGAAGCGTGTTTATGATCCGCAAGCGTCGATTTGTGTACTTACCTATCGAGTCTTGATTTATGTGCATATGGTTTCTCACTACTCTGCTCGTGCATGCCTCAATGTATCTTTCACTGAGTCCCGGGCCAGGATACGTTCTCGTGCGTACTCCACTGCATTGTTCACCGAGTCCCTCTCACTTGCGGGCCGGGACACGTTATATGTATATGTATATGATGATACGGGGATGGCGGCCAGGATGGCATATGATGACTTCATTCACCGAGACCCGCAATAGAGGGCCGGGACACGTTATATGCATATATGATATATGATGTTGACATGCACGATTTATTCCACCGAGTCCCTCACTGGAGGGCCGGCCCACGTTATATGCACATATGATATATGATGTTGACATGCATGATTTATTCCACCGAGTCCCTCACTGGAGGGCCGGGACACGATATATGTATATAAGATATATGATGTTGATATGCATGATTTTCATTTCAAAAGGCAAGTGCATTGATGTTTTTAAAAGTCATGTTTGTTTTGGTAAATCTCTGTCTCAGCTATGATTCTCTTTACTACATTTCATGCCTTACTTGCTCAGTACATATTCCGTACTGACCCCCTCTTCTTCGGGGGCTGTGTTTCATGCCACGCAGGTATATACAGATGAGTAGAAGATTTTGTCAGAAGATGATCCAGCGGGATAGGCGAGCTCCATTTCCTTCCGGAGCATTGCCGAGTCGGATTGTATATGTTATGATTTCTTGATTGATGTTAGAGACTTTGCAGACAGAGTCATATATGTGGGTTGTCAGTATTGTAAGCGGCTCTGCAAGCCGATGTGTCATTAAGCATTATGTCACAATTTCCATATGATTACAGATTCTACTTGACTTGAGAATGACGAAAAGGATGTTTCTGAAAGTCTTCACTATAAATTTCATTTGTATTTGATTTAAAAGTCCAAAGAGATTATGTGTGTAATAAGAGTCTGCGGGTTCGCTCGGCCCTAACTAAGGGTCGGGTGCCCTAATCAAGTTTAGGGTGTGACAAATGTCACGTCTCTACCTTCAAGAGAGAATTCGCATCGACATTAGCTAACAATTATAAGAACGGACTTACTAACGCTAGAGAAAATTGGGCAGCGTTTCCTTTGTTTATACTACTTGTCCCATGTTCTATATCAGCCCCCAAACGTTTACAACCACATTCACAATATTGCAAATAACAATCATCATTTGAATATATTTACCACAATCCACCAATTTTCTTCAATTTCTCCACAATTATGGTTATGGCTCATTATCTCGTTTTCTCATATATAATACTTATTTCATGGTCTAAACGTCATTTATAACAGATTCATAATCACAACACACCAACATTCATGATTCCATCCAACTACCATTCAACCATGACACTATTCACTCATTTATGACCCATTTTCTATGTCTTTCTACAATTCAAGTGTCTTAGCCTTCCAATACCTTAAATAGCATGGTATGGTCATGAAACTTACCTTAGATCGTGGATGAACAATCCTTGAATGGAAATACTCTTCTAGCACCAAAACCCTATTTCACCTCTCTAGTGATTTTCTTGGTTTGGATGACTTTCACTTGGTTTCATACATTTGTTTTCATGGATTGAAGTGGTTGATCATGGATTTTCCTTTCATTTTCTTGTGGATGAATGTTAGAGAATATTCTAGATGCTTCTTGACTTGTGGAGTGAAAATGGAATGAAAAATGAAATGAGAAAGGTCCCTTATATTAATCACAAAAGCTGTCCTGACCAACTTATACGGACCAACATACGGTCCGTATATTTTTCACTGACCGTATGTTGGACCATATGTTTGGTCCAGTGAGCTATGCTACTCTGGACTGAATCTACGGCCTGGACATACGGTCCGTGAATTTTATACGGCCAGTATGTCTGGCCGTATAATGTCTAGTTGTCCGGAACTTGTTCTCGTCGACTCGTTTGATCTCCGATCCTTATGGAACCTTCTTAACACTTGTTTAACACTTCAATACCAATCTAAGGGACATCGTTACTTGTCTCTAAGACATCATTAGGCCCTCAATAACTCGTTGTCCATAATTCCTACCCGATACGTAACATATCCTTTACTTTCTTCATCAAACTTCTTTCTTTACGTCTAATGTCTTCGAATCCCGATTAAGATCATCATATTCTATCTCTTACTTATCAAACCACCGTATACATCGTGTCCTTCGCTAGCTTATTCACTGTACACTAACAGGGAATTTTCCAAGGTGTAACAATAAGAACATGAGGATATGGAACTAAGGAATGAGTTTTATAGAGAATTGGGAGGATATGAAAGAATACTAATGAGCCCACAGTATAAGAGCATGGAGATCAGGAACTAAAGGAGGACAACCATTTCAAGAAACTAATAAAAGCGTCATAAGCTCGCAAGCTACAACATTCGAGATGAATGTTTCTAAGGGGGGAAGGATGTTACACCTAGCATTCTCAGACAATGAGCATGCCACGTACTTCACCATATTAATGGAGTATCGAAGACGTTCCATGAAGTTTTGGAAGGTACAAGCCATGGGAAGTTCGTAGCAAGGAAGTAAAGGATGAATTACGATCTCGTAAGTCGTAACCGTGAAGGACAACCTTGAAACCAAAGGACATGACCATTATCAAGTATCATTAATGATAAATATCATGTATATAAGGTATATTAGAAGGTTTTATAAAGAAATGAGTGGAACAAGTGGAGTAGTACGACTTTGGAGAAAGGATGGGTAATGTTTTGTGCGAAAATACTTAAGGGACAAATATCTCTAAGCATATGAAGTGTTGTTGGTACGCCCCTTGTTTCCATCATAATAAGACTTATGATTTACTAGTTGAGAGTGCCTTGGGAAGCGAGACTCGAGCCTGAGTTTTGGAGAGAGAAAGTATTTTACCCAGTGTGCAATGGTACCAGCAGGCATTCGTGGTGATTTACAGGATTAGGAGTTGAGCGAATCGAATCGACGCGATCTGAACTGAATCAGAAAATCTGCAGGACACCAGTCATGATTGACGGGTCGTCGAACCTGTCGACGGGCAGTCGTTGTGTGGCGTCGACAGGGTTCCGCAGCCATGCATTCAGCAAGCGCAGGACGACGAGCACATCGACGGTTCGTCGACCCGCTCGTCGAACCAGACCACTAAAGCATTTAATTCTTTGAGTATAAATACATGGTCCACGACTTTATGTCTTATTTCTCTCATTCCCAGATCAGAAACCCCTAGTATTTTTTTCTCCCAACATTTATGGCATATTAGTGAAGATTTGAAAAGAGCAGGACCCCGTAAACCCGAGCTTATGAAGAAGAAGGTTGTTTCTAGGGTTTCTCCAAGAATGGGAAGCTTAAGGATTTGAACTTAAATTGATTCTTGGGATTCTTGACCCCTCAAGGTATGTAAATGATTCCTACCTTTATATTTAAGTTGACTACCCAGAGTTTTAGTGATTTTAGATAAAGATAAGGTATTTGTGAGAGTGATAGATTGATGAAGGGCAAGGTAGTGACATGAGTCTATTTTAAGAAACGATTAGGGATGGATTTACATGTATTCTAATATGTATAGTTATTATCATTGTATTGTGGGTATTGTAGTTGATATTGGATCGAATGAGAAGTTGAAGAGTTGTAAGCTTATAAAGGGGATAGTTGTCTATAGTTTGTTAAGCTTTATATGTGCTTGAGGATGATGAGTAAGCAAGGCAAGTAGCCTAATTGAGACTTATGTTATCTTAATTGTAGACTTACAAGTTCAAGAGGTAGAAGTTGGACGATTTGATATACGTTAAGGTATGTTAAGGCTTTTCCTTTCCTTCACTTGGCATGATCTTATGATATGAACCAATAAGCGAGTCAGAGAGTTTCCATATTACTCTATTCTTGTAAGCACTAACAGAAATACAGTTTTAATGTTTCCATATCCCGGCTATGGTATTTCCCCATATATAGATCTTGTAATTTCCTATCCTAGTAGTACGAGTTCAGTAAGGCCCACGAGAGGCCAATTGTCATTACATTGTTTGAGAATCCTGTTATTCAGTTTTACTTGTGCTATGCATTCACTTTCAGTTCTCTGGGGCACGAGTGAAAGGCGCACTTGACAGGGAGTAAAGGTGTGACCTATGATATTACATTCTATGTGTGAAAGGCACACTTGACAGGGGGTGAAGGTGTGGCCTATGAGCGGTCCATGAGTGGCCTATGATGTTGGGATATATGCATGAAAAATGCACGCTTGACAGGGGGTGAAGGCGTGGCCTGTGACGTGACAATGAGGCGTGTACCTACTAGATATATATATATATATATATATATATATATATATATATACATATATATGCATGTCTATACCTTCCGACATACAGATTCAGTCAGCTGCAGGCATATACTAGTTCATACAGATTCATGCAGATTGTCATTTCAGCTTATGAGTCAGATCTTATTCACGATTTCCATATATATGTTCATACTTGTTTTCTTTATGCCTTACATATTCAGTACATTATCCGTACTGACTCCCCATTGCTCGGGGGGCTGCGTTCATGCCCACAGGTACAGGTAGACAGGGAGGTGGTCCAGCTTAGTAGGACCCTTATCCAGCAGAGATTAGTGCACTCCATTCGATCCGGAGTTGCAGTCTATTCTGGTAGGCCATATTTTTGAGGTGTATATAGATAGGTATGACGGGGCCCTGTCCCGTCCTTTCTACATCTTTCATTCCACTAGAGGTCTGTAAACAGTTGGATGTAGTAGTTAGATGATATAGCTTTGTCGTCTCCTATTCTTTTGTGTACAGTATATGTAGCAGCCTAGTTGGCTTGCACCGTTCTTCAGCATGTTTATACTTATATACAGATTGTGCAGGGTCTTGATGTTCCCCTTTTATGAGATTAGTTTATGCCATTATGGGCCTTTGATGCTTAGTAAGATTCAATTATGAGAATAGGGGTGTTTGGTCGTTAGAGGTCAGAATCCCGTCACGGCTCATCGGTTTGGGTTGTGATAGTTTTGAAGTGAAACAAAAGCCTCAAATGAAGTTCGTCGAGTCTAGTTTCCAACGCAACAAACCGCATGTCGATAGGACATCGGAGTAGAGAATTATGGACGTTACAAGTTCAGCTGACAGAGTAGAAACGCGTGCTACAGTAATCGACCTGCTACAGTACTGCTACAGTTACCCGACCCGAATTTGACCCTTATATAAAGGGTAAAAACCCCCTTTGTAATCAGATTTTGCCAGAAAATTCTAATTAATTGAAGAAAGAGAGAGAGAGAGAGAGGGAAACAAAAAGTGAGCAATTTTCAAGTAGCGGAGTAGTAGTTTAGGTCCGGGTAACGCATAGTTGTGATTCTAGTATTTTTTTGCGGTGGATTTTAGCGTGGATATTGAGGATATTGCTATCTTAACAAGAAAAAAAGGTATGAATCTTTCTCTTTTGGTATTATTTAAGGCTTATTCTCGGAGACAAAGTCTTTAAATAATTGTGTAGTAAGTTGGTTAGTTATGGAAGTTGAAAAATAGTGTGTGGGCTGTTTTATGGAGCCTATTGGGGTTTATAATATTGTTGTGATGTTGGTATTGTTGTTGTTGTTGTTGGTTGTTGGATTGTGATTTGGGGATAGACATATAAACAAGAGAGGTGCTGCCCGAATTTCGGCAGATTCTAAATGGAATTAAATTGAAGGCTTAAGATGAGCGTATGACATTGAGCCTAATAATAGTATGAATGGTTTATATGTAGATTTACGAGCTTGGAAGGATAAACGTTGAACGACTAAAGCGACCGAAAGGTATGTTAAGGCTCGTCCCTTTCTTTTAAAGCCATGATTCCTATGGTATGAGTCCGTAAGTGTTTCCATAACCTCCTTGATTTCAAAAGCTAGAAGTTTATGACTCTTAAAGCTTCTAATGATGTTAAAAATGAGACTGTTTTTATGAGGATTACGTTGAGAATGATTTTTATGCTTAAAGGTCTCAAATATGATTTTAACGATGATGTAAAAATGTTAAGCTATTTCATGATTTTCTCGATTAATTTCATTGTTGTTCATCTCACCTTATAAATTGTTCCTTCAAGGTGGGATAGAGCGATAGTTTTTAGTTGAACTCCTATGCATGCCATGAGTATAATATATGTATATGGCTATTTTGTGACATTACAGAGTTCTATTATTTCATTTTGATTATGCACTGCACTCATTTTTATTCTTCATGTATATATAAGGCACAGTTGACAGGGGTGACTTTGTGACCATTATTGTATATATATAAGGCACAATTGACAGGGGGTGATGCTGTGACCTTTGTTGTGTGTATATATGGCACAGTTGACAGGGGGTGACGCTGTGGCCTTTGTTGTGTTGTGTATATGTATGGCACAGTTGACAGGGGGTGACGCTGTGGCCTTTGTTGTGATGTGTATATGTATGGCACAGTTAACAGGGGGTGACGATGTGGCCTTTATTGTGGTGTGTATATATATGGCACACTTGACAGGGGGTGACGCTGTGGCCTTTGTTCTGATATTTCTATGGATATATGTGTTTCTTTGATATAGCTGTATTGATGCATTTATTTTGCCCATTCATTGACATATCTCAAATGTTTTCTAGGATTTTATGTACATGTTGATTTCATGCCATATATAATCAATACACTATTCGTACTGACCTCCTTTCTTCGGGGGCTGCGTTTCATGCTCGCAGGTACAGACACTCAGTTTTGTGATCCTCTGGTTTAGGACTTCAGCTCAGCTGCTTGGAGGGATCTAGTGTTCCGGAGCTGGAGTCGTTTAGGTACATATCCTTTGACACAGGCTTTGTTATACTCTCAGAGGTCTGTAGACATATGTGGGTTGCGTATATACGGTTTGATCAGCTATGCAGATGTAATTCATTTTGGATATTCCCGTGCATAATGGCAGCCTTATCGTCTTGCATATTTTGTTATGTTTGGTTAGTTGTGGCTTCTCAAGAGACAGGTTCTTTTTGATGTATGATATGATAAGTTTACAGCGTGCTTTTACAGATTGCCATATTGTTTCCAGTTTTGGTCTGATCATATCAAGCAGGTTCATATACGGGTGTCCAGTTCGGGCACTGGTCATGGCCCATCGGTTTGGGTCGTGACATACTTCTTCTTCATTAACGTCAGCACCCCAAGGGGAAACACTAGGTCTGATTAACCCCTTACTCAACAAGTCTTTTAATTGTTCCTTGAACACCTTCAAATATGTTAGGGCCATACGGTAAAGTGGGATAGAAATAGGCCGAGTGCCTGGGTCCAAGTCAATGCAAAGGTCAATATCATGATCAGGTGGCATACCGGGCAAGTCTGTAGGAAAAACCCCCGCAAACTCGCTAACTACAGGAACTGACTCCAGGGAAGGATTATCTGCACTCGTATCTCGCATATTTTCCAAATAAGCCAAATACCCATTTTTCGCCCGAAGAAACGATATTCTACCAACGTTTTCGCCCGAAGGAACGATATAATCTTCTTGGGAGCAAGGCTAGGAGTGCCCTTCCACTCAAATCACGGAATACCTGGCATGGCCATGTTATCTTGGCATGACAGTACAAACTGAGTGATAGGGAGACAATCAACTCATGCCCAACATATAATCAAAATGTACCATATCAAGGATCACCAAGTCGACCCACGTACCATAACCCACGAATCGGTACAAGATCGGTAGACTCGATCTACCACCACAAAATCTCTGACAGGTGTAGACACGTGAATAGGTACATCAATTAGATCACAAATTATATCCAAACCCATTGGGAAATATGTGGACACATAAGAGCAACTAGAGCCTTAATCAAATAATACTGAGGCTGCCCAATGGAAAACTTAAATAGTACCTGTGATAACAGTGTCGGAAGCCTCTACCTATGGTCTACCAGGGAAAACATAGCAATGAATGCGTCCACCCTCGGACTGTCTGCCTCCACAACCACCTTTACCAGACTGAGTTTCACTTCTCGCTGATTGAGCACTGTCCCTGCCGAGCTGATGACCACCTCATCTAGATTGATATCTGCCTCGGCTAGGTTGCACACTGCACCAACCTGAAGATGCGCCTCTACTAATTGAAGGTGCTGGGGTCCTGGGAGTCCCTGCTGAGGTCCTCTCTATCTGGGTCTAAGACATTCTCTTGTGAAATGTCCTGGCTCACCACACTGATATCGAAGACCTGAAATACCCTCCACGATCTGCATGTCGGGGGTAAGAACCTCGAGAAGTCTTTCTATAACTAAATCAACTAGGTCCAGAAGGGCCACCAACTGAGATCTGAAGCGCTGACTGAATATGGCGGCGAGGATAGTAGTGATGACTGCTTCCCACGTGGCCCCCACCTCTAGAAGTCGAACCACTAAGCCTTAACCCTCGAAGACTCAACCTTAGTAGCATGATTAACCACGGAATGGAAAGATGAACCGGAAGCTACTAGCTGTAGAGTCGCAGACTTCAATAGAAGCACTAACCCTTGATGAATCTCCTCACCCTCTCCGCCTCGGTGGGGAATAACTGAATAGAATAACGGGCCAAGGAGCGAAATCTAGACTTATACTCGGCGACTTTCATCCCTTGCTGCTCCATATCATTGAACTCATCTCTCATCTTCTCCCTTAGAGTCTGGGGAACGTGCTTCTCTAGGAAGACTTGAAAGAACTGGGTCCAAGATAAAGGAGGCGACCCAGCAGGTCGGCACTCAATATAGTACCTCCACCATATCTTTTTGTCCCAACGAAACTGAAAGAAACATAATCAACCCCATGTGACTCCACCACACCCAACTTGTGAAGCCTCTCATGACTATCAATTATGAACTCATAAGCACCCTCTACAGGGGTACTATAAAACTCTTGAGGCTTCATCCTAGTAAACCTCATAAAAAGATCATGCTCCTCATGAGTCATATTCGAGCTTGCAACGGGCCTAGGAGCAAACGCAGGTGGTGGAATCTCATCAATACGGGGTGCCACAGCTGCGGCAGGCTGTGCCTCGTGGGACTGGTACTACTCCGGGATTTGTCCTCTAGCTCTGGTATGAGAACCATCTGGTGTAGATGGATGGACATTCGCCTGGGTTAACCCCTCAATTAGACTCAGGATACGAACCATGGCATCTTGAAGAACGGGCGTAGAAATAACCTCTGGCTCGTCCCAGCTCATACTCCTCCATATGCTCATCATCGTGCTGGAACTCTGGCTGGGGCAATACATATCTAGCTCGGGCTTGGTTAGCCACGGGTGCTCTACCCCAGGCAGGTGCTACCCCACAACCTCTACCTCTAGCATGTCCATGACCTCGACTCTAGCGACCGGTACTGCACCTTATCATCACACATATCCTCGCCATCTGTGAGAGAATAGGAATAGAAGTCAAATACCAATTTGAATCATTAAGATACCAATTTGAATAAAGTAGCACGAAAGTAATGAAAGAACCGAAGTTTCCTAAATGTCATAAAGCCTCTCGCAGATAAGAGCGGAGCTCATCATACCGATCCGCAAGACTCTACTAGACATTGCTCTTTTACTTGTAAGACCGGTAACCTAGGGCTCGGACCAACTTGTCATGACACAACTCGTGGCTCGTGAGGGCACCCACACTATCCCCTGGGTAGGGAAACCCTCCCCTTATGACTACCTTATTTTTGTTCCCCTTACGACTACCTCATTTTTGTTAACATTCATCAATGCAGAAAGGAACTGAAATTATACTAATAGACTTAATATATATAAATACGATCAGTGTAGAAGTACTAATACAAAATAACAATCCCAAAAATTGGTGTGAAACTAGTATAAGAGCCACTAATGTAAAAATACATAGTCTGATAGAAATTACAAGTCCCAAACTAGAAATATTGTCTCAAAAGTAAGAAAAGATAGACGTATAAAGGAAGAGTCTCTGGGCTGTAGATCTGGAAAGTAGCTCACCCTGGAAATCTTCGTCAAGAAGCCTCGAGATCACTCACAATCAAAGGAACTGGAACCAGCGACAAACTCTACACTGAAAGAAAAGTGCAGTAAGAGTAGTATGAGTACAACAACACATACTCATAGGTATCATAGGCCGGCAACGATCAGTTCACACATCTAAATAGATAGAAATTAACAAGAAGATCAGATAGGTAGTCAAACATGGACACAAATCAATATTCAAGAAAGTCTCACCATAATCTTAGTCATAATGGATCTCAATAACTCAAGTTATAAGCCTAGGTGGAGTCTCTAATCCACAGGTTCGTCCAGTGATTATGTAAGTCCTCACAACAAGCAACAATACAATAAATCAGCATCCAAGAATCAAATGAGTAAATATGTCATGCGATGATGTGGAATGATGTGTAATGATATGCAATGACCCCCAGGCCTCCTCTCCGTAGCGTATAACATGCTAAGGATAATGACTTATAGCCATGAACCATGGGGGACCAACGAAGTCCATGTACCACTCTCGCTACGGAATATACCTCGGATCACAAGCACTCTCCTCCGTTCTGCTAGTAACCTCAGAGCACGGACACTCTCTCCCTCTAAAAATGACCTCGGATCACGAGCACTCTCTCTCTCTCTCTCTCTCTCTCTCTCTCTCTCTCTCTCTCTCTCTCTCTCTCTCTTTTACACTCTCCAGCAAAGACCTCAGAGGCTCCACTCTCTCACTTATCATCATTTCAATAGCAATCATATCAAATAAATAGCACATGAAATGTGGAGTGTATTCCATGCATGAATCAACTTCATCAATATCACATATCATAGGATCCAAAATAATTTCCATGAAATGTAAATCATAGCCGAATAAATCAGTATCACCATTCCTTATATCATAAGATAAGAGAGATAGGTGGGATATCAAGAGACAGAGAGAACCACATCAAATACATGAAAGGCACACATATGGCCAAAAGCCCACATAACAGCAGACAATACCAACCTAGTCGGTATACAACTCCACACCATGTCCAAAGAGCTATCATGCTTTCCCCGTTAATAACTACTATAAATACATGATTCGCTAATTGAAGTCTAGACATAAGTAAGCTGTAACCTACTCGACGGCTGAAGAGGTGCCACAAACTAGTCCGCTAAAGCCTTTCCCTTCTGAATAGCTTCCGAACAATCAAAGTCTAACAATTAGTTAACCAACTTTCGATTACGAAGCTAATGATGCCGATATTGACATAAAACCAAATCAAAATTAAAAAAAAGACTTTTAAAAGCAGCCTCGGGCCCACGAGGGCAAAACAGGAATTTTATGAAAAATTAGATAACCCAAAGTTTAAGGAGTCCAAATACCAAGTTTCATCGCCAACTAACCTCAATTTAGCATTAATTCTACTATTCCACCAAAACCCCTCATTTTTCATAACTCATTTCTTGAGTAAAAGAGAGATTCAAGCTTAGGAGCTAGCTACCCAATGATTTAAATGAACAGAAACTAAAACATTTCCCAACAAAACTCAATTTAGATAAAAGATGGTTCATAAACTCATTCTAGGGTTCATAACAAGAAACCCCATCTTAGAATATGGTTTCTAATAGGGGTGGCAAAACTAGCCCAAACCCATTCGATCCGCCCAACCCATCTCAGCTATAATAGGTTTGGGCTAGAGTGATTTTGAAGATGGACTGATTTGGGTTTAGCCCAAGTGGACCCATCATAAATCATCAGCCCAAACTGGCCCATCAAATGAGCCCAAACTGACCCATCAATTGTCTTCCATTGATAAGAATAAAAGCTACAAAATATGATTAACTTCTTTTTTAATTATTATTAAATTTATTTTTGTAATTATTTTTATTTTTTTAAATGTTTATTTTTATATATTTTTTAAGAAAAGATTATTTTTGTTTTATTTTATTTTTTTATTTTTTATTTCCTTATTTTAAATTTTTTACTAGTAACTTTTTATTTTTAAGTTTCTAATTTTTTTCTTGAGGGTCTATGCTTATCCGTCTTTGTTTGACCTATTTTTGATCCACCCATATCCGACATACGTTTGCCACTCTTAGTTATGTACAAGACAACCATAAAAATATATAAATAAAGACAAAGGGGTAAAAGAGAGAAATCAGACAAAATCAATATACAATACGTCAATTAACATTTAATTTTCTTTTGATTTATTTTTGGAATAATTTCGAATATAATTTATGTACTGGGATAACTTGTGAGGAAATATTTACGGTGAATATATTTATTATTTTGAGTAAAAGCATACGTTTGAGTTTTTTTATACCCAAAAAGCATTTAAATTTGATTTTCAAAACACTGTTTATTTTAAAAAGCATGAGCGAGAGAATATTTACAATCAAAGAATAGCGATATTTTTAATTTCTTAAAATGTTGAAAAGGTTGGTTAAGTTGGGGGGTTGGGCTATGACCCTTCATTTAGCCCATCTTGACCCAACCCATCATAGCCCAAACAAGCGTTGGGCAAGGTTGGGCTTTGACCCATCTATAGGTTCAACCCATCTTGACCCGCCCAACTTTAGCCCAAATGGCCCATTTGCGACCCCTAGTTTCTAACATGATTTTCCCCAAATAAATGTAATATAAACATAAAAGGAAGATAGGAACTTACCCAAAGGAAGAATCTCACCAAGCTCCTCAAAATCACCTCACAAAACCCTCTAAGTCTCCAATTTGGTGACTGAAAAGAAAAGGCTTCGAATTGGGAATTTAAGGTTTCTGATTTCCAGCGATTTCACACAACTTCTGCAGATGCAGCCTCACTTAACAGCTGACTCTCGCACCTGAGGACCGAGGAATGAAGAGACGGGCCTACATGTGCGAACCCAAGTCCGCAAATGCAGCGCACCAGACACCAGAAAAATCTAGTTTTCACTAGGTCCAACCCGAACATGCAACTCACTATAAAAATATGCTAAGAATGCATCCACGCCCCTGATATTTCTAAATGAGGTCATCTGACCCGGTCAACCCCCAAACTCCGAAAATAAGGTTTCCAACCCAAAGACCAAAACGTTCTCGAGTGCCTCGAGAATGGAACCAAATATCCTACCAAGTTATAATCGACACTATGGACCTAATGGAACTGATGAAAATCCAAAAATGACTCGTTTGCTCAAAAGTCAACTCTCGGTCAACACTTTTTTACTTATTCAGCTTAAAAGCTTCTAATTTCCTCAAATTCCATCAAGATTCACCCGACTACTAGGGGAACTGTGTCACCCATCTCTGCAGGTCAAAATCGCTCTAAGGAACTAGGGGAAAGGTCAATGGGGTAGACGAGTCAAAAAGTCATAACCAAGTGGGTCGTTACATATATTTTTTTTTTTTGCATTGTTGTCTTTGTCAAGAAAAAAGTTCTATATGAAAATTACCTTACAAAATAACTTTCACATGAATAATTATCATAAGTTTTGGATAAACACGATGTGAAATTCTAATTTTATTGGAGTTTTGCTGAGTTCTACTTTTATGCCTCTGTATTTGCAAATGTTAATATTCTACTAAAATGAATCTTTGACATCTCGAAGATTAAGACACATGAGAATCAAGATAAACAAATAACTAGAACTTGCCTATTGTTGGTCTGAGGCAAAATCCTAGAAAAATGTTGATTTCTGGAAATGAAATAGGTTGTCTTTGGATCAATTGAGCCTTTGTTATACCCACCAAATGAATAATATCCATGGTGTCCAAATTTTGGGCTTTAATACCCTTTATTTTTCATATAAACATTGTAACCCATATCTGTATACACACACACATATCTCCTCATTACGAACACCACTTTGTATGATACAAACAAAGACATATATTTCACATTCCTTCTGTTATTTTTCCTGGCTTGATTTAAAATTTAGAAGTTGGATGACGAACAATGGGTGTTGTATAATGCGAAAATATTTGCATACCTATGAAGCTCCAGAAGAAAGCTAAATTTTTTGCTTTTTTAAAAAAAAAAAATCATATGTTTGTGGATTGGAAAAAGAAAAAAATAGCAACAAGAAGAATATATGTGTACTCTTTTTTATAGTTAAAAGAGGGATGGAAATTGGAACCCTCGTGATCCGCTGTGAAGCTTACACAAAGTTATCCTTTAAAAAAATATCAAGCCAGGAAAAACATAAGTCACTCTAAGATATTCATGTATCCTACCAGCCCATAGCCTAACGGTACAAGCGAATAAAAATCCTAAAAGATTTTTGAATCAGCATTTATCTACATTAGTGGAGATTTGCAAGAAGGGAAAAAGCCTATGGTTTATTGTAGTTAATTGGTTTTAACAAAAAAAAAAAAATTAAACGTCAAAGAATTCTAACAGTAATATTTGCAGATTAAAATTGAAGGTGTAAACGCAGCAAGTTCTTAAATGTCCAAAAGAATTTGAAATGTCATGTGATGTCCTTAATGTTTGAAATTTTATTGTTGTGTGAAATTGAAAAAAAAGGGAGAGAATTTTATTTTTACGTCAATCTTTTAAATTGTTTCCTCGAGGTCGAGTAAAGATTTATGTGTGGGGGAATTTGATAAGCACATTTTACCTGATTTGACTCGTATAGTTTTTCTTGTAAAAGCCTAAATATTTTCATATGTCTTCCATGTTTCTAGTTAATTTTGTTGGAACGAGAATAGAAGATTACTGTGCGAAGCAAGAAAAAATTGAAGAATAATATAACACAAAGTAAAAAAAAAAAAAAAAAAGGAGTGAGCTATAATAGTGAAAATAAAATAATGTGGCAAAGAAAAAATTGCACAAATGACATTCAATCGTGATAACGCACCAAGTCAAGAGCTGCCACGATGGAATCTCAACTCGCAATGAGGAAATCTCGACTTATCATGATAAATCGAGATTTGCCAAGATCTTACGTTTTATAAAAGCAAATGTTGCCCATTAGAGAAATCATCGCAGTGGGAGAGAGAACTAGACATTCAGACCTTTCAAACTGAATTGTCGATAGTCTCTCTTTTTCATTACTTTCATCAGTATCTAGTTATCCTTTCTCTTTTGGACCATAATAATAGTTTTTGTTTACTACGTTCAAATAAAATTCTACTGTTGGAAGTTACTCTAGTTCTTGCTTTTAATAAAATAGGGGGAAATTATTATTTTTGAATATTTCTTTCTATTTTATTATTTAAAGGACAAGAATATTTCCATTAGTAGCATTACTCTCAGTATGGAGTAATTATCTTGTTTTGGGAAAATGATGAATCTTGATATTTCTATATAATTGTAAATATGATTCCTCAATTTCACATGCTTGAGCTAAAACATCCTATATAATTTTTATCCTTTACAGATAGATGCTATTTAATTTGTTAACATCTATCTCTTTTTTTTTTAATACTATTAACCTATTACTAATTTTGTAATCGAGAGAGACGAAAGATGTAATATCAGTGATTGTGGTGTTGATATATTGTCAATATTTATTTAGTAACATCTATCTCCTTCATTTTATAATTGATCATACACTTATTTGTAATCGAGAGAGCCAAATAGTGAAGTGATTAACTATAGCTAGTAAGGTAACCGAAAGAGATTTACTAACAAGAGTATTTTTTAGTTCAAGCATATATTTTTGGTTCTTTAATATTACTATTACTATTTTGACAATTAACTTGTATAACCGAGAGGAGGATATTTTAATTGTTCAACTTCAGTAATAATAAATAGATGTAACTGCGAGAGGCATTTTTACATTTTTTAGAAATAGAAGTTGAAGAATAAATAATTTACTTTATAAATAAATATCAAGTGAATTCAAGATCCTAACACCTTCTACCATATTTGTGAAAAACAAAAACATTGTCTCTGCTTCACAATTCTCGGACTCATAATTAGCTAATTCACCATTCAACTCTTTTTGATTTTCTCAGATAGTAATTAAAGTAAGAAACAATTGTACAATAGATAAACCAATCTCTATGGGTTAGACATCTTTCTATACTATTATTTAATAGAGTACGGGTTTAGATTTTATATGTGCCAGACCCTTGTGATGCTTTGTCCATTATATAGTTCGCCTGGATCGATTGTCCCGGCCTTGTGACATTCTATCCATTATATAGCCCTCTTGGATCGATTATGCCATCCTTATGACGCTTTTTCGATCATATAGTCCTTTTGGGTCAGCCTCATCTTACCTGTATCTTAACAAAATGAACAAACGGGTTAGAAAAAAAAGAAGTCATCGTCCTCCTATTGACATTGAAAAAATTGCATCCACAGAGAAAGTGTGAGTTTTAATGAGGCCAATCTGTGTCGTGGATCCTCATCGTGTCGTTCCTTCTTCTTACCGGATATGGCACCCTCTTGGTTCATTCGAACCATGAAAGCAGAGAAGCTAAATTCGAAAAAATAAAGATTTTGAAAATTTTAGTTGTAATAGTATAATATCATTTTAAAGTATTCCCCCATTATTGTCATGACACTAGTAACTTGAACGAGAATCCTCTACAGTTGTCTGAGGGATTCTGTTGCAGAGTCTTCAAGGACCTTTTTCTTTGTCGCAGTGGATTTTTTTAGACTCTCTCAAAAATTCTGCCCTAGTTAAAGTTGAATCGGCTAACTCACCTGGCGAGTCTGTGTGAATGAATTTTTGAGATACCCAGTTAAAGTTGTGTCGGCTAACTCTTGTGCTGAGTCTTTGTGAAGAAATTTTCGAGATCCTCTAAATAATTCTACCCCAGTTGAAGTTGTGTCGGCTAACTCTCATGCCGAGTCTTGTGAAGGAATTTTTGAGATCCTCATAGAGAGCCCAGGTATCTCGTAATGACAGGAATCAAGTTGAATGTACTTCGGGCTTCAGGGGCCCGATGATTTTTTCTGATAGTCTGACCGAGTCCTATATGGACTGCCTATGCATCTCACCTCGGGAAATTGGGTCATCGTGTAGTTCATGATACAAGGAATGCCATGTGGATTTTCTAATACAAAGAGAAATCCCAAACTCGATATGGGTTTTCTACGTATCTCTATCGTAAGAGATAGGTCAAGTGTTATGCTTACAAGTAAATGAGCGATTACAAGGAAAAATGTGTCTCATGTGTGTAGTATCTCTTGATTGCATCTGAGTTGATAGTTTTGGGCCATCTTGGCCGTCAATTTCTACTAGAATCAATGCACCTCCCGAGAGTACTTTGTGAACGATATACGGGCCCTGCCAAATTGGCGCGAACTTTCCTTTGTACTCATATCGATGTGGGAATAAACACCTAAGTACCAGTTGCACTATTTGGAAGTGTCACATTCCAAATCTGGGAAAAGTGCGGGTACCTACCCTTTTTCGAACTGGTAGGCGAACCCGTCCCTTTATCAAAATTCATACAACAATAAAATAATCCCACTAACATAAATGTCTAACAAGTCTAAAATAGATAAGTAAATAAGTGCAAAAATATTATGTCAATCCCAAAATCTGGTCTGGGTCGTACAAGAGCCACTACATAACTAAAAGTCTAAATACATAGTCTCAAAAGGAAATACCATCTCAGAAGTAGCGAATAAGACAAGTAAAATAAGAGGAGTCATCCGAGCTACGGATCTGGCCATCTGCTCACCCTAGATGCTCGTCAGCAATGCCTTGGGAGTCAGTCTAGAGGGGAAGAAGTAGATCTAGCCACGTACTCTACACTCATAAAAGAATGCAGCAAGGTAGAATCAGTACAACAATAAATACTGACTAGGCATCATAGGCCGACAACAGTTAGCTAACGTATATATAAGTACGAGACTGAAAGGTAGACATGCTCATAACAAGTACAACCAACACTGTCCAAGTTTGGAATCACAATCACTAATTACCACGTCCGAATTTCACCACAAGTACAAAATACCATCTCCAAATACCTCCGCAAGTATAGATCACCACGTCTGAATGTCATCACAAGTACAAGTATCAACTCCAAATCCAACAGTACGAATATGTAAATATGACTCGTGATACATACAAGCTCCTGGCAGAATACCTCTACGCCTCGATAGTCATGGCCCATGGGGGACTCGCAAAGTCCATGTACTAGCCAAATGTGCAACCCGGTCCAATATATGATTCGAAACGTGAAACCCGGTCCAATATATGTGTTGCGGTGCGCAATCTGATCCCAATATATAAGTATGAATGCATGCATGATATCAATGTCAACAAGAGTATATCAATGCCCAATCGTGCCAAACATGGACACCTATCAGATAAAACTAACAATATAAATGGTGCCACACATGGACACATATCACGAGGATCTATCCATATCAAGGGTGCCACACATGGACACACATCACGAGGATCTATCAATATCAAGTCTAGTATCACAAACGGGGCAACAAGCTAACAGATCACAAAAAGAAAACAAGCCAATAGATCACAACAAGGCAACAAGTCACAATCAAACAATAGTACCAACCAAAGTAATCTATCCCAACTTCATACCCGAAGGCGTAACATGCTTTCTCCAATAATCACTAACTCTACATATGCCTCACTAACCGATGTCTAACCATAAGGTAAATCGTAACCTGCCTGGTACCCGAGCAGGAGCCACGAACAATCAAACTTTTGCCTTGCCTTTTCGTTGCTCCTCCAAATACTCAAAGTCTAATCATATTCGAATTCTATATTAGAAATCATGAGAAAAACCACCCATATTGCTATACTTATTGTTGGGTCAAATTCAACTATAGAGGAAGGGGAATAGGGCCCATAAGGATAAAAAGGTCATTTCAAAAGTGAAATATGCAATTCCATGTTCTAGGATTTCAATCCTACTAAACAATTACTAACATAACTCAAGAATAGGCTAATTTCGAGATTCAAGTGAAAACCCCCAATTCGGATATGAACCTTAATTTTTCAACCTTCAATTTAATCAACATAAATGGAAGATTCAAGCCTATTAGCTATGAAATCATCAAATTGTATGAATAGATTAGTCAAATCCACCAACAATTTCCATTTAGAAAGATTAAAACTCATTCCAAGAAAATTTTCATCAAAACCCATTTTCCCTTTTTGATTCTAATGTATTTCTAGCATGAATTCAAGATTAGGAAGATTAAATTAATGAATACTATGTTGGGAAACTTACCACAATGAAGAATCAGCCAAGAGCTCCTTAATTTGCCCCGAATATGGTTAGAAAGTGATGAATGAAATGATAGGGGTTTAAGGGTTTTATCCTAACCTTTAATGATTCTGGAATCCCATAATACTGCTGCAACGATCACGAGTCCACTATAGCGAGTCGCTGCAGCATATCTGCTACAGCAGATTACCATCCATGGTGGCGCCCCAACCAAACATCAATTACCCGCTATAGCAAACTAAGACCCGCTATAGCGGTTCCGCTATGGCTGGTCTGGTACAGCTACAACGGACACCAGACACCAGATAAATAAGAAGATTCAGATAGTGAGAGTGCACGGCAACATAATCCCGAGGATTGTATGCACAATATGTTACTTGAAGGATAAGAAGATTCAGATAGTGATTGTTGATTAAGTGATTTTAACTCATCGAAATGGAACTATTAAATCTCAAATTTGCGCAATCGGCCTTGGATAAGGCTAGTTTTTGGTGGGAATGCTTGGGATTTGCTCAGGACCAGGACAAATCCTTTTCCAGACTGATAGAGCTTGATTGGATTCGTAGTGTCTGATTGTGTGATTTCTACTGATTCATGGTACCAAAGATGATTTTGGAATGTGTGGAAGAAAGATAAATGGAATTATAGTATGTGGTTGGTACAATTGACAACGAATGATGGTTTCAGTTAGAAGATTGTGGCAACTATGATGATAATCGTGGAATCCACCAAATTGCATTAGAGTTATGGTTATAATCAATCAAGTATTTTAAGTAAGGTCGGATCAAGTGTGTAAAGATTAGATTATTGGGCTAAGTTAAAGGAAGGTTTGGCAAATGAAGTAGAGAAGTAAATTACTAATGAGTTATGGTAAGATTACCTTGGTAGTTGAGGAATTTTATTTAGATCTGCGTCTTTATAGACTGATGGACTAAGTTATCTCATTGTGTACCGTTTCAGACTTTTTACAATCAGAGAAATTGGTCAGTTTTAACTTTCAACAGTTAGTTCGCTTGTATGGGGTGCCTATCTCTACCCTTACAGATCGAGGCACTCAGTTTACATCTCCTTTCTGGGGATCTATGCAAAAGGACTTGGGTACTCGAGTGGAGCTTAGTACAGCATATCACCCTCAGACTATTCGACAGTCCTAGTGTACTATTTGGGTCCTTGAGGATATGTTGCGGGTTTGTGTAATAGATTTTTGGCAGTCATTACGATCAATTTTTGCCTTTAGCAGAGTTTGTCAAAAACAGTTACCGTTCGAGCATTGAGATGACACCCTTTGAAGCCTTATATGGTAGGAGGTATCGTTATCCAGTTGGTTGGTTTGATGCATTTGAGGTGAGGCCTCAGGGTACAGACTTGTTGCGAGATTCTTTCGACAAGGTCAAGGTGATTTAGGAGGGGTTTCTTACGGCTCAGACTAGACAAAGAGTTTTGTGGCCCAAAAGGTTCATGACTTTGGGATCATGGTTGGTGGGATGGTATTGCTGAAGGTTTCACCCATGAAGGGTATGATAAGGTTTGGAAAGGGGGGCAAGTTAGTCATTAGGTTCTTTGGTCTGTTTGGGATCGTTCAGAGTATTGGTGAGTTGGCCTATGAGATGGCTTTGCCTAGGGTTTTTTGGGCGTTCACCCCGTATTTCATATTTCGATGCTAAAAAAGTACCATTGGGATGGTTCCTATGTGATCCAGTGGGTTCAGTGTTTCTCAATTAGAATTTGGACTTTGTAATAGAGTAGGTAGCCATCTTGGATAGCCAGATTCCGAAGTTGAGGTCGAGAGAGTTATTTCAGTAAAGGTTCAATGGAGGCATCATCCGGTGGAGGAGGCTGCTAGGGAGACCGAGTCAGATGCGTGAATAAGATATCTCCAATTTTTTAGAGATTCAGCTATCTCTTCTTTCTTTCATGTTCGAGGATGAACATGTGTTTAAGTGGTGGATGATGTAATGACCTGTTAGGTTGTTTTGGTTGTTTTCTTATTTTTGGATATTTTCCCCTGTGGACCCACCTTTTTGCTTGTTTTGGTTCGTTGTAGTGGGCTGTGTGCGCACGATTCCCGAGGTGGTTGAGATACCTTAAGTTGGAGAATTTACTATGTTAAAGAATCTTTAAGTGTTGTGTTGACTTTAGGCATCATCATAGGTAATTATGACATTTTGGGAATTTTATTGGTTTCATTAGCTCCGGAACGTCTAATATAGGCCGGTTGTGTATATTGTTTAGCTTCCGAGGGGGGCGGGGGCTTTTGGTCATTTTGTTCGAAAGTTGGTTTTTGGCCGTTCGGGGTTGACTTTGTCAACGAAACCTCTTTTGTGAATTCCGATGCGCAAGTGAGTTGGTAGCGCCTTTTTACATAAATATACATATTTTGGTTTGTATCGGGGAGAGTCTCGGGATTTCAGGTTGTGAGAGTCAAAAATTAGATTTTTAGCTGGTTCTGGTGTACGCGCAGGCATGAAGGTAATTCCGCCCCTGCGGATGCGCTCCAAGGAAAGGAGGCCCGCAGGAGCGAGGGTCGTGTGAGTTGGGTTGGTTTTGCTTCTGCGAAGATATTTCTGCAGAAGTGAGGTCGCAGCGGCGAGCAATATTCCACTGCCGTGGACTTGCGATATTTTGTGAGGTTGTGCCTCGGCGAGGTATTTTCTGCCGATGCTAGTGCGCAGGTGCGTGAAATCGCTGGACAGAATATGGTTCTAGTCCCTTCTTTCCTCAGACGTTCCCCATTCTAAAACCCTTGAGTTGAGAACGTTTTTGAAGGAGAATTGGAGAGATTTCATGAAAGAATTAGTGGGTAAGTCTTCAAACTCGACTTTATGATTATTTCCATGATCAGAAGCAAAGCCCATGCGTAGAATGTTGAATTAAAGAGGTAAATTGAAGGGTTTTGAAACCCAATTTGAGAATTAGGGATATTGATGTTTGAGCATGAAGTCACGATTATTAGTGGATGATTTTTATGTATGTGAGTTATATAAAGCATGAGGAATGTGATTCTAGACTTAATTTACCATTTTGCCCTTTTTGGATTCAGAATTCTAATTTTAGGGCTTAATTTGGGGTTTTTGGTTTATGTACCAATATGGGTATTGGTGAGTTTGTATTCTAACGTATAACCCCCTATTTGACTAGACTTTGATCATTTGGAGACTATTCGGAACGGCAACGGGCTTCGTGATTCGAGATTCGGCAATTCCAGGCAAGTTAAGATCTTGTACTCTTTCCTGAACGTGTGGTTGGATAGAATTAACCTAATAAGACCGCCATGGGTTAATTAAGGGGGTTACGATACTTGTGAGATGACGAGCACTAGTATTGGATACCGGTTATCATGTTAAGGGTATATGCGTAATTTCAATGGTATAGTTGGTCTGAATGCCATGCTTTGGGCACTAGCTGATAGATTAGTACAATCTTTTGGATTTGTGATTGGGTTCTGATGCCCGTACTTTATGTCTCTTATTATTGCCTGTCTTATCTGTTTGTGTGCATATCACTCATATATCCTCGCTGAAATGAAAGTAATCTAATGGTTAAGCCTTTATGATAATGAGAACCTAAGAATGGATTTCATGCGTATATATTTGCTCTTGATTTGGTGTATGCCATATTCATACTTTATATGTATTTAATGCATACTATTTGAGGATACGATTGTGAGTCCTAGGGGATCTATTTCTGGACGAGTGATAATGCTTTAGCGCGTTCCGTTGACAAATGGGTCTGGTCGGCTAAGTGACAGGTACTTGAGACATAATATGTGGAAACCGTGATTCGAGGGTGCTACCATAGCGGTCCGTGATCCGAGGATTTTTCAGAGCGGTGATATATGGGCCTCATGAGCCCCCATAGGTTATGATTCGTTGACATTCGAACGTGTGTATATCGAGAAGTAGTGTAAAGGCCTTGCATTGCATTTCATCACATTCATCCATATTTTATGTTGTTGTTGTGAATATCAGTATTTAACTTGTCTTATCTTGAAATCCATCTATTATGTGAGCTTAACTGTTAATGTATTGTTATCTTGTGATTTGGACTAATGGCAGACTAGTGTGGTTGTGGTATCGTAAACCAACCCTCATCTCCGCTCCGAAAAGGGTCAGTCAACGATGCTGCTGAGTACCCATTGATTATTGTACTCACACTACACGTGTTGCACCTTTTTGTGTGCAGACTCAGTCCCCAACATTAGTGGAGCACGTGAATACCAGGTTCCCGTTAGAGCCTTTGGTGAGAGATTGGGGCAAGCACCACGATTCTGGATGGCTCCGAACTCTTTCTTATCATTTACTTTTTGCCTTTCTTCATGTCGAACAGTTTCATTATGTATTTTAGACTATTTCACTCTTTAGAAGTCCTTGTATGCGAGTGACACCAAATTTTGGAGTTAAGTGCAATAACTTCTAAGTATTTTATATAATATTGCTTAAGACTTGAAAATTGACTTGTATGATTTATTTCCGCTTAATAAGGTTATGCTAATGGCTTGTTGGCTTACTAGCACGGTACGGCTAGTGCTATCACGACTTGGTGATTTGGGTCGTGACACTTTGTTACACCTCAGAAAATTTTTCATTGATGCACAGTGAATAGATTAACGAAGGGCATGAAGTATACGATGTTTCAATAAGTAAGAAATAGCATTTGATGATCCTAATTGAGATTTCAAAGACATTCGAGGTAAGAGAAGAAAGTAAGCCAAGAAAGGCAAGGTATACGTTATGTATCGGAAAAGATTTACGAGTAACAAGTTAATGATGACTTAATGATGTCTTGGAGAAGAGTTATAACGTGCCTTAGATTGTTAATGAGGTGTTAAACAAGTATTAAGAAGGTTCCATAAGGATTGGAGATCAAACGAGTCGACGAGAACGAGTTTCGGAAAAGTTGGGCATTATACGGTCCAATATACTGGCCGTATAAAATATACTGGCCATATGTTAGGCCGTATATTCTGTCCAGAATGGCAGCCCTCACTGGACCTAATCTACGGCCACACATACAGTCCATATAAATTATACGAACCGTATGTTGGTCCGTAGAACTAAGTCGGGACAGGTTTTAAAATTAATAAAAGGGACTCCAACCTCATTCAATTCATTTCATTTCTCACTCTACACCTCAAGAAATCTCTAGAAAGCTCTCCACACTTCTTCCACAAGAACTCAAGAGAAATTCATGATCAACTTCATCAAACCAAGAGAATCAAGTGTAAGAAACTCGTTAGGGTTCATCCTAAGCAAGAAATCCCACTGGAAGTGAACTAGGGTTTTGGCTCAAGTGAAATATTTCCACTCAAGGCTCATTCCCACACTATCTAAGGTAAGTTTTATGATCATTCCGTATTGTTTAGGGTATTGAGGGGTTGAAAGACTTGGATTATGAAAGGAGATAGAAAATGGGTTACAAAGATGAGAATAATGAGATTTTGAGTCGTAGCTTGGAATGAGTCGTGATTCTTGATATGTTGTGATTATGAATATGTAATAAATAATATTAAGAACATGGGATAACCATTATATATGAGAGAATGTAATAGTGTGCTACGACCATGGTTATGGATGAATTGAAGCGAAATTGGGAAATATGGATAATGTAGGTGAATAAAGATTATTGCTTATAATATTGTGAACGCTATTATAGACGTTTGGGAGTTGATATATGATATGGAGAAAGTTGTATAAACAAAGGAAATGCTGCCCAATTTTCTCTAGCTTTAGTCAAGTATGTTAAGCTATCGATTATCTAATGTTTGCTACAAACTCTATTGAATGTAGAAACGAGAACATTGGAGGAGAACGATCAAGCGATAGAGTAGCTAAACGAAAAGGTATGTAAGGCTAGTCCCTTCTTTCTAAGGCATGACTCCTATGGCATGAATCCTCTTATCTTTCCATGATTTTCCTACATATCAGAAATTATGAGCCCATGCTTACAAAGAGCTTTTCATAAGACAAAGAAAAGAGATACGTTACGAGCATGATAATGATGATGATGAGTTTAAGTCTAAAGAATTCTAAAGCAAGATATGGTGTCCATGAAGCTAATGAGCCTAAGTATGTGTTACACCTCGGAAATTTCCCCGTGAATGTACAATGAATAGACTAACGAAGAATACGGGTATAGGATGTTTTAATAGGAAGGGAACGACGTTTGACGACCCTGAATAAGATTTCGAAGGTAATTGCAATAAGAGATAGGTTATGCCCCACAATGACTAATCATAGGTTTTGAAAATGTGAAAAGTTGAAGATTTGCATTTTGGCCCAGTTGGTCGTAAAATGAAATACGGACCGTAAAGTGGTATACGGCCCGTAAACTACCATGTCGTATTTCAACTTACAAAATTTCAACTTTCTGCCAAATGTTCAAATGGTTAATTACGACCTGGAATACGGACCGTAAACTGAAATACGGCCCGTAAACTGCGATAGTAAATCACCATGACCTCCAGCATACCTTTTTGGTTCTGTTATGCTTAAATACAACCATGAAATACGACGCGTAAACTGGAATACGGACCGTAAACTGGGTTTACGACCACTGTACACTTCAACTACTGTTCATTCCGGATCAGATTTTAAGTTATTACAAAGGAGACCCAAGCTCATTAATTCATTTCATTTCCACGATACTTCTCTCTAGAAACCTCTAGAATACTCACCACTCTTCACCTACAAGAAAACAAAGGAAATCAAGGATCAATATCAAGAACCCAAGTGAATCAAGTGTACGAAACTCATCAAAGCTCATACAAGTTAAGGAATTTCAAGAGAAGTAAGCTAGGGTTTTGGGTGGGTGCAAGAAGAACAATACCACTCGGGGCTTGTTCCTACAACATCTAAGGTAAGTTTTATGGTATTTACATGTTATTTAGAGTACGAGGGAGTTGAAACACTTGAATTATAGAAGGATGTAAGAAATGGGTCATGAAAGTGTGAATAGTAGCATTGTTGAGTAAAGGGTTGAATTGGGCCATGATCATTGATAAGTTGTGATTATAAAAATGTTATGAATGACATTTAGAACATGAGATAAGTATTATACACGAGGAAAACACGATAGTAAGCTATAACCATAAATGTGGAGAAATAGAAGAGAAATGGTGGATTGTGGCCAATGTATATAAATGATAATTGTTGATTGCAGTATTGTGGATGTTATTGTGAGCGTTTAGGAGTTGATATAGAATATGGGAAAAGTGGTATAAATAAAGGAAGCGTTGGCCAATTTTCCCTAGAATTATTAACGTGTTCTTATAGTCGATTAACTAACGATAGTGCGAATTCCCACTTGAAGGTAGAAACGTGATATCGAAGGAGAACAAGCAAGCGCTAGCTTAGTTAAACGTCAAAAGTATGTAAGGCTTATCCCTTCCGTCAAAGACATGAATCTTTCATGCTTTCCATGATCCTCCGATATGATGGATCTTATGAGTCCTTAAATATACTGAACTACATTCGAGCATGATAATGATGATGATGAGGTAGAGTATAGAGATCTGATGGTTCATGATACAACGCTAATGATGTCATTATTGTTAACACTCATCTTATGTACTATTTCCTTCGAGGTGAGGCAGGATACTTATAAATGTTCATAATATAATCGGGGGTTTACGACCTTACGTCACCCTGACGTAGTTATGGTTATCTTCAAAGCCCAATGTATGCTTCTAACGATGAATGTGAAATAATGCTAAGTCATGATATGTCTATAAGATAATGAATAGTGGTAGCTTATAATATGCCTATGTTATGTATGGAAGTTGTCGAGCTATGATAAGATTATGATACGTTCATGAGATGTGTAATAGTGATGGGTTATGATTGATTATGTGATGATATGATTCAACCGCGCCAAAATGGCCAGGCATGTCACCGCTAAGGCGGGCTGCATACGGTTCCACCGAGCCAAAATGGCCGGGCATGTCACCGCTAAGGCGGGCTGCGATGTTACACCGAGCCTAGAGGGCCGGGCATGATCACCACTAGTGGGCGGCATATGATGGTTACCCGGACGCGGGTTAACGATGGGGATTGTGATGTGACGAGACATGTGATGTGATGACATATGTACCATGATGATGTAAAATGTGATATATGTACAAAATGCATTTGCTTATGACACTATTGCAGGTTGTATCTTTCTCTTATGGCTCACGATCCTTCTATTATATTTATTTCACTCTTGTCTTACATACTCAGTACAATGTTCGTACTGACGTCTATTTTCTTTGGACGCTGTGTTCATGCCCACAGGTAGACAGGGAGGCGAGCTTGAGCCAGACTCGTAGGAGTTGTTAGCTGATTGAAAGCACTCCTTTGTTCCGGAGGTGCTTGATTATTCTTTTGTGTATATTTGTATATGTTAGGCACGACGGGTCCTATCCCGTCTACATATCTAGTACTCCAGTAGAGGCTCGTAGATACACAGTATGGGTTATGTGGTGTCACGAGGTTGCCGCTATGTATATGTATACATCTATTATTTTGATAGCCTAATGGCTTATGTATGTAAAAAAGTGTTTTTATGTTCCCAAATGAAAGGATGATTTTCTTACGTCCACAACATAAATTGATAAAGAAATGTCGGATGAGTAATGAGTAGTAGAACGATTGGTGCTCGATGGTTAGCCTCGGGTACCGTCACGGCCCCTACCTGGGTCGTGACAAAAGTGGTATCAGAGCAGTTTAGTCCTAGGACGTGTCTACGAGCCGTGTCTAGTAGAGTCTTGTTTATGGTGTGTTGCGCGCCACGCTTATAAACAAGAGGTTACAGGGCATTTAGGAAAAATGACCATCTTTCTTCTTATGAGATCGTGCGATAGAGCCGTGTATAAGATTTTATCTGTCACGACCCGACTAGGGGCCTCAACGAGCACCCGGTGCTAGCCCACCCGGGCACCCCTTAGCTTACACTTATACTTACATCTAGGTGAGCCCCATAGTGAAACATGCATTTCTACCCATCAATCATACTAGTCCCATTGGACGATAATGCCTTTATATCATCATTGGCGTTTATGCCACATTAATGTACATGAGCCGACAAGGCTATCAAAATGATATACAAAATATAGGCCGACAAGGCCAGACATATCTAACCATATACACGTGACTACGAGCCTCTAAGGAGAGTATAACATATCACATAAGTGGGACAGGACCCCGCTATGCCCATAATTATGTACACAAAAGAATTTAATACCCAAAAGCTATGGCTCCGAATGAAATGGAGCTCTGCTATGTAATCTCAGAGAAAGCAGCTATGGATCAAGTCTGTCTCCCTGTGCACCTACGGGCATGACGCAGCGTCCATAAACAAAAGGACGTCAGTACGAAGAATGTACTGAGTATGTAAAGCATGATCAATATCAATATAGAAGCATAATGTGCAACATAAGAAACATCATGAGATAGGAGATAGTAATGTCATCATCATGGGCACCTACTTGCCTTACATAAGATCTTACCATTTCTAGTGCGTATTTGTGTACATACATCCATGTCCATATCCATAATCGTATTCGTACCATATTTGTACTCGTATTCGTATACATGCCGTTACTCACATTCATATCGTATCATATTCGTATTCATATCATATACATAGCATTTACATAGCATACCCGACCTCGTAGGATCGGTGTTTCATACGTACTTGGCCAACCAAGGCTCAAGGTTACTCATACCTGGCCCTACCAAGGCATCAGGGTTACATCTACCTGGCCCTACCAAGGTGTCAGGGTTATCCGTACCATCTGCAAAGGTGTGCGCACGTTACATAATCATATACATACTTATTTACATATCTTACCCGGCCTCATAAGCTCGGGGTTCCATAATAGTCATACATATACATAATAGCTGATAAGAATCTTTACTATTACATCATTGTCATAATCGTCATCGTTATTATCATCGCTAATACCATTATAATCGTCATCACTATCATTGTCACTATTATCGTCACCCATCACATCTATCTTTATAGGCTTACTTGTTATACCACGAACTTAGTACAATCGTAGCGTATCAAGAATCGTGAGCTTACAAGATCGGAAGATCAAATCATTTGAAAGATGTCATAGTCTTATAGAAGATTTAGATGTTTGGCCAAAGAACCATGCCTTATGAAAGAAGGGTTAGCCTTACATACCTTTTCCGTTCAACTATTCTACACTTGCGCGTTCTCCTCCTATGCTAGCGTTTCTACCTTCATTAAAGTCATACTATCGTTAGAATCGACAACTAGCATTTATGACCAAAGCTAAACAAAATCGGACAGCATCTCCTTTATTTATATAACATTCCTCCATAACGTATATCAACTCCCAAACGTCAATAATACATTCACAATACCATAACAATAGTCATTATTCATCCACATTATCCACATTTCTTAGTTTACCTTCAATCACTCATATCCATGGCTATAACACCCGACTTCGTCCATTCATATACAATGCCCATTTTCATGATCTTAACATCATTTATAACACATTCATATCACAACACAACAAGAATCATGGTTCAATTCAAACTATCTCTCAAAATGTCACTATTCATCATTCATGACCAATTTTTTCTATACTCATCTAATGTCCATGCATTTTAACTCTCAAATACCTTAAACAACATATAAATACCATAAATCTTACCCTAGATGTGGTAGGAACGAGTCTTGGTCGAAATACTCCACTTGAGCAAAAACTCTAGTTTTTCTTCAATAAGATTCTCTTGACTTGAATGATCTTAATAGGTTTCCTTACACTTGATTCACTTGATTTGTGTTGTCGATGACTAATAATCCTTGAAATCTTGTGGAATAAATGTAGAGAGATGTTTTAGAGAGAAGGGATGAAATGTGGAAATGAAATAATAAACTTGGATCCCTTATTTAATGACTTAAAATCTGATCTGGAGTGAACAACACAGTGGTCGTGAACTTGGTTTACTGTCCGTATTCCAAAATACGGACCGTATTTTGTGGCCGTATTTAAGAATATCAGAACCAGAAAGTATGCTGGAATCATGGTGATTTACGGACTCAGTGTACGGGCCGTAAACCACTTTACGGTCCGTATTTCAAGTCATTTTTAACCATTTCGAGCATTTGGCAGAAAGTTGAAGTTTTGGAAGCCAAAATACGACATGGCAGTTTACGGGGCTGTATACCACTTTACGGTCCGTATTTCATTCTACGTGCAACTAGCCAAAATGCAGATCTGCAGCTTTCCACATTTTCAGAACCTATAATTAGTCATTATGGAGCATAACCTATCTCTTATTGCAATTGCCTTTGGAATCTTACTTAGGGTCGTCAAATGTTATTTCTTACTCATGAAAATATCGGATACTCGTACTCCTCGCGGGTCCATTCACTTGGGCAACAATGGAGGATTTTTTCGAGGTGTAACATTCTCCCCTACTTAAGAACATTCGTCCTCGAATGTTAAAGTCTTCGGGGATTATATAAAAAAATTGCCAGAGTCTCCCCTATAATATGGCACTACCATCCTGTCACAACAACCCATAATATTGATGCCTCTCAGTGGCACAACACAATAGCATTAAGGTTTGGCCGCACACGACCAAAAAGCATAAAATGAAAACATACATACCTTGTGATCTTGATATCTCATCTTGGGTCTCTTCCAAGGGCTGGAATAAATATGGGTATCTGGATCGCATACTCTGTTCCGCTTTCCATGTCATTTCCTCTCGCTTACTGTTTCTCTATAAGACCTTAATTGAGGCCACCTCTTTGTTTCTAAGCCTCCGTACTTGCCTATCTGGTATGGCAATGGGTACCTCTTCATACGTCAACTGTTCTATCACCTGCACATCGCTTATTGGCACGATCTTAGCAGGATCTCCAACGCATTTTCGAAGCATCGAGACATGGAAAACAAGATGGACTGACTCCAAATCCGGAGGTAGATCTAATTCATAGGCCACTTTGCCCACTTTGCGCACAATCTCATAAGGCCCAATATACCGGGGACTAAGCTTCCCCTTTTTTACGAATCTCATAACGCCATTCATTAGCGACACCTTCAAAAATACCTAATCCTTAACTTGAAACTCTAAGTCCCTGTGACGATTATCCGCATAGGACTTCTAACATATTTGAGCCGCTAATACCTGATCTTGTATGAGCTTAACCTTCTCTATGGGTTGCTGGACCAAGTCCGGCACTATCAATTTAGCCTCTCCCGTCTCGAACCACCCAATTGGGGATCTACACTTTCGCCCATATAAAGCTTCATACGGCGCCATTTGAATGCTAGAATGATAACTATTATTATAAGAAAATTCAATGAGTGGCAAATGATCATCCCAATTTCCCCCAAAATCTATGATACATGTCCGTAACATATCTTCAAGAGTCTGAATGGTGCGCTCAGCTTGTCCATCGGTCTGCGGGTGAAATGTCGTGCTAAGGCTCACTTGGGTCCCTAGACCCTCTTGGAAAGACTTCCAGAAATTAGTTGTAAACTGAGTCCCTCTATCGGATATAATAGATACGCGAACACCATGGAGTCTCGCTATCTCTTTAAGATAAAGCTTTGCATAATCTTCCGCCACATACGTCATTCTGACTGGTATGAAATGAGCTGAATTGGTGAGTCTATCCACAATCACTCATATGGAATCATACTTACGTCGAGAACGGGGTAAGCCTGAAATGAAGTCCATGTTAATCACTTCCCACTTCCAAGTTGGGATTTCTATAGCTTGCAACAAACCACCCGGCTTTTGATGCTCGATTTTCACTTGTTGACAATTGGGACATTGAGCTACGAATTCCGCTATATCTTTCTTCATTCCATTCCACCAATATATAGACTTAAGGTCAAGATACATTTTCATTGCTCCGGGATGGATAGAATAACGGGAACAATGAGCTTCTCTTAATATTTGGTGGCGTAAACCTGCCATATCGGGAACACATAATCAGCCTCGACATCGGAGAACTCCGTCTCCTAAAATATCAAATGATGACTCCTCTTTCTGAGAGAGTGAATCTCTGTACTACATTAGCATGGAATCTTCGTATTGCCGCTCTTGCACTTCTGCTACTAGCGATGAGATTGCTGTATTCTGAATAGTAGCCCCCCTGCTACCTGAGTCCACTACTCGAACTCCTAGGCTAGCTAGCTACTGGAGCTCACGAGCCATTTCTCTCTTCTCTGGTCGTACATCACATAAACTTCCCATAGATCTATGGCTAAGAGCAACAACTACAACATTTTCCTTTCCAGGGTGATACAAGATATCAACATCATAATCTTTTAGCAATTCTAGCCATCGTCGTTACCGCAAATTCAACTCTTTCTGCTTGAAGATTTACTGAAGGATCTTATGATCAGTATAAATATCCACATGGACACCGTATAACTAATGTCTCCATATCTTTAAAGCATGAACCACTGCCGCCAATTATAGATCGTGGGTCGGATAATTCTGCTCAAGTTTCCGCAGTTGCCTCGAAGCATATGCAACCACTTTACCATGCTGCATCAACACATAACCTAGCCCAACACCTGAAGCATCGCAGTACACAACATATCCTTCCAATCCCTCTGGAAGTGTCAAGACTGGGGCAGAAGTCAATCTATCTTTTAGCTCTTGGAAACCACGTTCACAAGCATCTGTCCACTGAAACTTTGCCGATTTCTGGGTCAACTTTGTGAGTGGTGCAGAAATAGAGGAAAAACCCTCAACAAATATCCGGTAATACCCTGCTAAGCCCAGAAAGCTACGGACCTCCGTAGGAGTCGTGGGCCTTGGCCAAGTCTTCACGGCCTCAATCTTTTTGCTATCCACTCGAATACCATCGGCTGCAACAATATGCCCCAGGAATGCCACTGAGTTCAACCAAAACTCACATTTGGAGAATTTGCAAACAACTCTCGAGTCCGAACAACTCCAAGGACAGTGCTTAAATGATCCGTATGCTTTGCCTCGGATCTAGAATATACCAAGATATTGTCGATAAATACAATCACAAATAAATCCAAGAAGGGCCTGAACACATTGTTCATCAAATCCATAAACACCGGCGGCGCATTAGTTAGCCCAAATGACATTACCCAGAACTCAAAATGACCATATTGTCCTGAAGGCCGTCTTCGGGATATCTTTCTCCCTAACTCTCACTTGGTGATACCCGGACCTCAAATCTATCTTTGAAAACCATTTGACACCTTGTAATTGATCAAATAAGTCATCAATCCTCGGAAGAGGATATTTATTCTTAATCGTCACCTTGTTCAATTGGCGGTAATCAATGCACATTCTCAAGGAGCCATCTTTCTTTCGGACAAACAATACGGGTGCTCCCCACCGGGATGAACTAGGCCTAATAAAGCCTTTATCAAGCAAGTCTTACAATTTCTCCTTCAACTCTTTCAATTCTGCGGGAGCCATTCTATAAGGAGGAATAGAAATAGGCTTAGTGCCTGGCAGCACATCAATAGCAAAATCAATTTCCCGCTCGAGAGGAAGGCCTGGAAGTTCTTCCGGGAACACATCCGGAAATTCATTTACTACGGGAACTGATTGAAGAGTCGGCGATTCAACTTCTACATCTTGAACTCGCACTAGGTGATAGATGCACCCTTTCGTGATCATTTTCCTTGCCTTTAGATAAGAAATAAACCTACCTTTTGGTGATGTCGTATTCCCTTTCCACTCTAAAACTGGTTCTCCCGAAAATTGGAAATGAACCATTTTCATTTTACAATCAACATTGGCATAGCAAGAAGCCAACCAATCCATGCCCATAATAACATCAAAGTCTACCATTCCTAATTCATGCAAATCAATCATGGTGCGACGACCACATATCACAACTACACAATCTCTATACACTCGGCTAGCTATCACCGATTCACCCACAGGTGTAGACACCTCAAAAGGTTTAATCGACTCCGGCTCGACTCTAAATCGACCCACAATATATGGAGTAACATATGAAAATGTGGAGCCTGGATCAATCAAAGCATATACATCATGAGAGAATACCGATAATATACCTGTGACCACGTTAGGAGAAGACTTAAGATCTTGGCGTCCAGCCAAAGCATAAATACGGTGCTGAGGACCGCTAGAAGTGGGAGCTCTCCCTCTGCCATCTACCATGGCCGACTGGCGCCTGTGAACCTGGCCCCATAGGGCGTACCGATGCTGAAGATCCAGCTACCAGCCCTGATGGCTGGGTCCTACCTCTACCATGCACTGAGGGGCAATCGTGCATGATATAGCCTGGTCGACCACATGAATAGCAAACATCTGAACCCAATCGGCATCGACCCCAATGCAACTTCCCACACTGGGAACATCGTAGTGCGGGTGTCCTTGCCTGACCCGAATCATCTCTAAACCGAGTCCCCGAAAAAACTCTGACTCGGCCACGAACGAGTAGATCTATCAAATCTCTGGCCTGAAAATCGTGGAGGTGCACTGGTCATAGAATAGCCTGTATGCCTGGGAAACTTCTCCCTATGCCCACCTCTAAACTCGCTTATCGGACCCGAAGATCTAGCCCTCTTGCTATGTCCCCTATCTTGCTCACGTTCACTTCTCTACTGTTGTAAACTTTCTTCTAAGTTCTGAGCGTGGGCGTGAATGCGTGCAATATCCATACCGTCATGAAGGGACGCAGTCAAGCATCTATCCATCAAGTGTGGCCCTAGGCCTTTCACAAATCGATGCACTCGGTCACCCATGTCCGCTACCATGGCCGAAGCATACCTAGCCAAGGAATTGAAGCGGAGACTATACTCTAGAGCACTCATACTACCTTACCTCAAATTTAAGAACTTATCGTCTCTAACTCGTCGAACTTCAGGAGGCATATAGTGTCGGAGAAAATCATCAACAAACTCTTGTCATACCGGGAGAGGTGCATTGGCTCCCCGTGAAGCCATCCAAACTGTATACCATTGGATCGAGACATCTCTTAATATATACGACGCTAACTCCACCAATTCGGTGTCCAAAGCATGTATCAATCGAAGCGTCCTCAACATACCATCGATGAAGTCTTGAGGGTCCTCCTCCGGCTTTGACCCAAAGAATTCCGGAGGGTTTAAGGTAATGAAATCACGGGCCCTTGCACTAACAGCCCTTTCACCCTGCCCTGTACTCTGCCGCTGAGTCTGAGCAACAACCAACTGAGTAAGAAAATGTATGGCCTCTTTTACAGCTTAGCCTGAAGCATCCGGTGGAGGAGCTGGAGGTGCTGTAGGCGGGGCTGAGGTTCACTCACTCTCCTCAGTAATAGGCACTGTCTGGGAGGACTGAGATTGAGCCGCATTCTGGGACTCACTTTCCTCTACTACCGGTGGTGGTGCTCTTTCAGCCCGCTTTCCTCCCACCGTCTTACCCTTTTGGGCTGCTGTAGCTTTTCCCTTTCTAGGCATTTCTGAAATACACAACACACGATTAAGGAACAAGAATTTCTTATATCATAGCTCTATCGCACGATTCTCATGAACAAAGAAGGTCATTTATTCCTAAAATGTTCGCAGCTTCTTGTTTATAAGTGTGGTGCACAACACACCCATAACCAAGACTCTACTAGACACGGCTCGTAGACACGCCCTAGGACTAAACTGCTCTGATACCACTTTTGTCACGACCCGACTAGGGGCTGCAACGAGCACCCGGTGCTAGCCCACCCGGGCACCCCTTAGCTTACACATATACTTACATCTAGGTGAGCCCCATAGTGAAACATGCATTTCTACCCATCAATCATACTATTCCCATTGGACGATAATGCCTTTATATCATCATTGGCGTTTATGCCACATTAATGTACATGAGCCAACAAGGCTATCAAAATGATATACAAAATATAGGCCGACAAGGCCAGACATATCTAACCATATACACGTGACTACGACCCTCTAAGGAGAGTATAACATATCATATAAGCGGGACAGGACCCCGCTATGCCCATAATTATGTACACAAAAGAATTTAATACCCAAAAACTATGGCTCCGAATGAAATGGAGCTCTGCTATGTAATCTCGGAGAAAGCAGCTATGGATCAAGTCTGTCTCCTTGTGCACCTGTGGGCATGACGCAGCGTCCACAAACAAAAGGACGTCAGTACGAAAAATGTACTGAGTATGTAAAGCATGATCAATATCAATATAGAAGAATAATGTGCAACATAAGAAACAGCATGAGGTAGGAGATAGTAATGTCATCATCATGGGCACTTACTTGCCTTACATAAGATCTTACCATAGGGCAGAGGTGCGTGCGTTACATAATCATATACATACTTATTTACATATCTTACCCGGCATCATAAGCTCGGGGTTCCATAATAGTCATACATATACATAATAGCTCATAAGCATCTTTACTATTGCATCATTGTCATAATCGTCATCGTTATTATCATCGCTAATACCATTATAATCGTCATCACTATCATTGTCACTATTATCGTCTCCCATCACATCTATCTTTATAGGCTTACTTGTTATACGAGGAACTTAGTACAATCGTAGCGTATCAAGAATCGTGAGCTTACAAGCTCGGAAGATCAAATCATTTGAAAGATGTCATAGTCTTATAGAAGATTTAATTGTTTGGCCAAAGAACCATGCCTTATGAAAGAAGGGTTAGCCTTACATACCTTTTCCGTTCAACTATTCTACACTTGCGCGTTCTCCTCCAATGCTAGCATTTCTACCTTCATTAAAGTCATACTGTGGTTAGAATCGACAACTAGCATATATGACCAAAGATAAAGAAATTCGGACAGCATCTCCTTTATTTATATAACATTCCTCCATAACGTATATCAACTCCCAAACGTCAATAATACATTCACAATACCATAACAATTGTCATTATTAATCCACATTATCCACATTTCTTAGTTTACCTTCAATCACTCATATCCATGGCTATAACACCTGACTTCGTCCATTCATATACCATGCCCATTTTCATGATCTTAACATCATTTATAACACATTCATATCACATCACAACAAGAATCATGGTTCAATTCAAACTATCTCTCAAAATGTCACTATTAATCAATCATGAACCATTTTTTCTATACTCATCTAATGTCCAAGCATTTTAACTCTCAAATACCTTAAACAACATATAAATACCATAAATCTTACCCTAGATGTTGTAGGAACGAGCCTTGGTCAAAATACTCCACTTGAGCAAAAACCCTAATTTTCCTTCAATAAGATTCTCTTGACTTGAATGATCTTAATGGGTTTCCTTACACTTGATTTGTGTTGTCGATGACTAATAATCCTTGAAATCTTGTGGAATAAATGTAGAGAGATGTTTTAGAGAGAAGGGATGAAATGTGGAAATGAAATAATAAACTTGGATCCCTTATTTAATGACTTAAAATCTGATCTGGAGTGAACAACACAGTGGTCGTGAACTTGGTTTACGGTCCGTATTTTGGAATACGGACCGTATTTTGTGGTCGTATTTAAGAATATCAGAACCAGAAAGTATGCTGGAATCATGGTGATTTACGGACTTAGTTTACGGGTCGTAAACCACTTTACGGGCCGTAAACCACTTTACGGTCCGTATTTCAAGTCATTTTTAACCATATCGAGAATTTGGCAGAAAGTTGAAGTTTTGGAAGCCAAAATACGATATGGCAGTTTACGGGGCCGTATACCACTTTACGGTCCGTATTTCATTTTACGTGCAACTGGACAAAATGCAGATGTGCATCTTTCCACATTTTCATAACCTATAATTAGTCATTATGGAGCATAACCTATCTCTTATTGCAATTGCCTTTGGAATCTTACTTAGGGTCGTCAAATGTTATTTCTTACTTATGAAAATATCGGATACTCGTACTCCTCGCGGGTCCATTCACTTGGGCAACAATGGAGGATTTTTCCGAGGTGTAACATTATCCTCCCTAACACTGTGTTGTGATTTCAAAAATGCCACCACAGGGAAAAGTTACAGCCGCCCAGAAGGGCAAGACTACGACAAAGAGGCGGGTAGAAAGAGAGCCTCCGATGAATGTTGAAGAGGGTGAATCGCATAATGAGGCTCCATGTGATACTTCCTCTACCCCGCCTAATGTGGGAGAACAAGGAGGAGTTCCATCTCCAATTCCTTCCCCGGTTGCTTCGGGTCAACAAGTGACCGAGGCTATTCATTTATTGACGCAGTTGGTTGCCACCCAGGCACAACGGCAAAATGCTGGGCCAAGTGATTGGTCAGCCAGTACTAGAGCCCGTGACTTCATGACTTTAAATCCTCCGGAGTTTTTCGGGTCAAAGCCGGATGAAGACCCGCAAGGTTTTATTGATGAAATATTAAGGACCTTAAAAATCATTCATGCCGCTGAGACTGAATCCGTAGAGTTGGCATCATATAGACTCTGAGATGTGGCAGTCTTATGGTATAATAATTGGATAGCATCAAGAGAAGAGAATGCGCCTCCTCCGGTTTGGCAAGAATTCGTAGATGCTTTCATTCGTCATTACTTGCCACTTGAGGTCCGCCGAGCTAGAGCGGATAGATTTCTAAATTTAAAGTAGGGGAATATGAGTGCACGGGAGTATAGTATGCAATTTAACTCCTTGGCTAGATATGCCCCGACTATGGTGGCCGACATGGGAGATCGTGTACATAGATTTGTGAGTGGGTTGGGGCCGCATTTGTTCAAAGACTGTTTGACGGATTCATTGCAAAATGGGATGGACATTTCCCGCATACAAGCCCATGCCCAAAACTTAGAGGGGAGACAACAACCACAAACGGGTGATCGCTACATTGATAAGAGACAAAGCAAAAGGGCTAGATCTATGGGCACAGGCAGTGATTATAGAGGGGGATCGAGGCAGACTTATTCCCGATATTCAGGCCAGTCAGCGACTAGTACGCCTCCACGATTCGGGGATAGGAGATTTGATCGTTCTTTTCCTTCGGGACAGGGTTAGAGTTCGAGAGCTTCGGGTTCTTATTTTGGGGGTGATTACAGTCAGAGGAGACCACCAGTACCACGATGTAGCCGGTGCCGGAAACTACACTCAGGGCCATGTCTCCAGGACACAGATGCTTGTTATATTTGTGGACAGACTGGGCATTTGATGCGAGATTGTCCCTCGCGGTATGGTAGAGATGGGGCTCAGCCCACAGGCTCAGCAGCTGGTTCTTCATCAGTACGCCCGATAGGGCAGACTTCTCAGATGTCAGTAGGTCGAGGTAGAGGCAGAGGGGCAGCATGTATTTTGGGTGCCACTCAGCCCCGTGTTTATGCTTTAGTTGGAAGACAGGATCTCGAGTCCTCTTCGAATGTGGTTACAGGTATATTGTCTATATTCTCCCGTGATGTGTATGCATTGATAGATCCGGGTTCTACATTTTCTTATATTACTCCATATGTTGCTGGTTGTAGTGGGGTAAAACCTGAGCTAATCAAGCCTTTTGAGGTATTCACTCCGGTTGGTGATCCCGTGATAGCAAGACAAGTGTATAAAAATTGTGTAATTGTGATATGTGATCGCCAGACCAAGGCTGGTTTGATTGAGCTAGAAATGTTAGATTTAGATGCAATTATGGGCATGGATTGGCTGGCATCGTGTTATGCTAATGTCGATTGCCGAATAAAAGTGGTTCGATTCCAATTTCTGGGAGAGCCCGTGCTTGAATGGAAGGGCAATGCAGCATCTCCAAAAGGTAGGTTTATTTCCTACCTTAAGGCAAGAAAGATGATAGCCAAGGGCTATACTTATCATCTAGTTCGGGTTCATGACACCGAGGCAAACTCGCCAACTTTCCAATCAGTTCTGGTAGTGAATGAATTCCCAGATGTGTTTCCAAACGAGCTTCCAGGTCTTCCCCCAGAAAGAGAGATTGACTTCGCCATTGATGTGTTGCCGGATACCAAGCCTATTTCTATTCCTCCTTACCTAATGGCTCCGGCGGAATTAAAAGAGCTAAAGGCGCAGTTGAAGGATTTGCTCGAGAAAGGGTTCATTAGGCCCAGTTCGTCACCGTGGGGAGCACCGGTCATGTTCGTGAGAAAGAAAGACGGTTCCCTACGAATGTGTATTGATTACAGGAAATTGAACAAGGTGACGATAAAGAACAGATATCCTCTTCTAAGGATTGATGACTTATTCGACCAATTGCAAGGTGCTAAGCGGTTTTCTAAAATAGATTTGAGGTTAGGTTATCATCAAGTAAGAGTTAGAGAAGCGGATATTCCCAAAACGGTTTTCAGAACAAGATATGGCCACTATGAATTCCGAGTGATGTCATTTGGGTTGACTAATGCTCCGGTCGTGTTTATGAATTTGATGAACAATGTATTCAGGCCTCTCTTGGATTTATTTGTGATAGTATTTATTGATGATATTCTGGTGTATTCTCGCACGGAATCAGAACATGCAGATAATTTGTGAATTGTTCTTGGCATTCTTCGAGCCCGAGAATTGTATGCAAAATTTTCAAGGTGCGAGTTCTGGCTAAATTCTGTGACATTTCTGGGCCATGTTTTTTCAGATGATGGCATTCGAGTTGATACTCAAAAAATTGAAGTTGTGAAGACTTGGCCAAGGCCTACGACGCCTACAGAATTTCGTAGTTTTCTGGGTTTGGCGGGTTATTATAGAAGATTCGTAGAGGGCTTCTCATCTATTTTGGCCCCATTAATGAATCTAACCCAGAAGTCAGCTAAATTTCAGTGGAATGATGCTTGTGAACGCAGCTTCCAAGAGTTGAAAGACAGATTGACCTCAGCTCCGGTCTTAATACTTCCAGAAGGGTCAGATGGCTATGTGGTATATTGTGACTCTTCCGGTGTCGGATTAGCTAACCTGGGAGTACGTGTAAATGATTCGGGTAATGCCAGTATTAGTATCAATGATCCCACAATTTCTCCCTTGGATATAGAAGTGAAAGAACGATAATATGAAGATCCCCAATTGTGTCATTACAGAGACACATCTCATGGAAAATAGAAGTCTTCATTTGAAGTTTCTATGGATGGAATTCTCAGATACCGAGGCAGGCTAGGTGTGCCGAATGTCGCGGAATTGCGCCGACGAATTCTAAAAAAAGCACATTGCTCCCGGCATTCCATTCACCCAGGTGCAACCAAGATGTATCGCGATCTTAAGATGATGTATTGGTGGGATGGCATGAAGAGAGACAGCAGAATTTGTGGCACAGTGCCTAAATTGCCAACAAGTAAAAGTTGAGCACCAAAAGCCAGGAGGCTTATTGCAAGCAATAGAAATACCTACTCGGAAATGGGAAGTGATCAATATGGATTTTATTGTGGGGTTACCTCGTTCTCAAGGTAGGTATGATTCTATATGGGTGATTGTGGACAGATTGACAAAAGCATCTCATTTTCTTCCAGTCAGAACTACATACTCGGAAAAAGATTATGTGAGGTTGTATCTCAAGGAGATTGTGCGACTTCATTGTGTTCCATTATCCATCATCACCGACAGAGGAGCATAATTTACAACCAAGTTCTGGAAGTCCTTTCAAGAAGGTCTAGGCACTAAAGTGAAGCTTAGCACGGTATTTCATCCGCAGACCGATGGACAAGCCGAGCGTACTATTCAGACCTTGGAAGATATGCTACGAGCATATGTGCTGGATTTCGGTGGTAGTTGGGATGACCATTTGCCGCTAATCGAATTCCCATACAATGATAGCCATATTCTAGTATTCAAATGGCTCCTTATGAAGCTTTATATGAAAGGAAATGTAGATCCCCAATCGGATGGTTTGAGATAGGGGAAGCACGGTTAGTAGGCCCTGAATTGATTCAGCAAGCGGTGGAAAAAGTTAAGGTGATCCGAGATCGATTGTTGACAGCCCAAAGTCGCCAAAAGTCTTAGGCAGACAATCGCCGACGAGACTTGGAATTTCAATTGGTGATTGGGTGTTTTTGAAAGTATCGCCAATGAAAGGGGTGATGAGATTTGGCAAAAGAGGGAAGCTAAGCCCTAGATACGTTGGACCCTATAAAATTATCCGCAAGATGGGTCATGTAGCCTATGAATTGGACTTGCCTTCGGAGCTTGAATTTATTCATCCAGTCTTCCACGTTTTGATGCTCCGCAAGTGTGTTGGAGATCACACAAAGATTGTCCCGATAGGTGATGTGCAAGTGACAGAAAAGTTAACCTATGAAGAAGTGCCTATTGCTATTCTAGACAGGCAAGTGCGAAGACTTCGAAATAAGGAAGTAGCCTCAGTTATGGTATTGTGGCGAAATGATAACCGAGAAGAAATGACTTGGGAAGCGGAAGAGAGTATGAAATCCAAGTACCCACATTTATCCCAACACCCAGAAGAAGTTCAAGATGAAGCCCCAACATTGTGAGGTATGTATGCTCTATTTTCATGTTTTTTGTCGTGCATGGCCATAGATATATTGATATTGTGTTGTAGCCCTGTGAGGCAATAGTATTATGGGTGGTTGTGATAGGTTGGTAGTGCCGTATTACAGGGGAAACTCTGGCAACATTTTCGCAGAATACCGAGTGTTTAACATTTGAGGACGAATGTTCCAAAAGGGGGGAAGAATGTTGCACCTCGAAAATTTCCCCTTGAACGTACAACGAATAGACTAATGAAGAATACGGGTGTAGGATGTTTTAATAGGAAGGGAACGACGTTTGACGACCTTGAGTAAGATTTCAAAGGTAATTGCAATAAGAGATAGGTTATGCCCCACAATGACTAATCATAGGTTTTGAAAATGTGAAAAGTTGCAGATTTGCATTTTGGCCCAGTTGGTCGTAAAATGAAATACGGACCGTAAAGTGGTATACGACCCGTAAAATACCATGTCGTATTTCAACTTACAAAACTTCAACATTCTGCCAAATGTTCAAATGGTTAATTATGACTTGGAATACGAACCGTAAATTGAAATACGGCCTGTAAACTGCGATCGTAAATTACCATGACGTCCAGCATACCTTTCTGGTTCTGTTATGCTTAAATACGACCACGAAATATGGCCCGTAAACTGGAATACGGATCGTAAACTGGGGTTACGACCACTGTACACTTCAACTACTGTTCATTCCAGATCAGATTTTAAGTTATTAAAAAGGAGACCCAAGCTCATTAATTCATTTCATTTCCACTTTTGTCACGACCCAACCCCGTAGGCCGTGACTAGTGCCCGATCTGGGCACCCAAACCCATCTATCAAATGTATTCAAATATATAGCAGAAGCCGACAAGGCTATATTCCAAATTTAGATAATTTCTAGAAAATTTCGGCAGAGTTTCCTTTGTTTTACAGACTATCCAAAATAGCCCTGTACACAGCAAACACCATCAAAGGCCACACAGGGCTAACAAAGCAACGTATAAACATATGCGGACCGGCCGCCTCGGCGTATGGGATCGCCCAAACAACATATACACATAACCATACAGAAAGACCATAACCCACAGACATGTCTACAGGCCTCTAACAGACGTAACAGAATCATATGACGGGACAGGGCCCCGCCGTACCCCAAATGACCATATGTACAGAAGATGAAAACAACAGAAGATATATACCAAAATATAAGCTCCGGAGCAACAGGAGCACTCCCAAGTAGCGGAAGAGGTGTCCTAAGCCGGTGGCGTATCAAAAGGAGCGTCTGTACCTGCGGGCATGTAACGCAGCCCCCCAAAGAACAGGGGGTCAGTATGGAAAATGTACCGAGTATGTAAAGCGGAAATGCAACAAATAAAATCATAATCAAGAACAGAAGTAGAGAATGATAACTGTCAGGATCACAGTCAGAGCCGGAGGTACAAAGATATAGATAGCAGAATCATACTCGGAGTCGTAGATCCAGAATAAGACAGACGGAGCTATAGTCAGAGTCCGAAGTACAAAAGGTGAATACCTTATCCGAGACCTCAGAAAAGTAATGTCAAAGCATAGATGATGCATGCCAAGTCGTATAACATCATATAAACACATATAACGTGTCCCGGCCCTCTGATAAGGGACTCGGTGGATGAAATCATGTATAACAAAATCATATATCATATATGCAAATAGCGTGTCCCGGACCTTTGTTAAGGGACTCGGTGGTGAAATCATGCATGTCAGAATCATGTACTGTGTATACATAACGTGTCCCGGCCCTCTACTGCGGGTCTCGGTGGATAATCATCATGTGCCATCCTGGCCGCCATCCCCGTATCATCATATCATAAACATATACAAATAACGTGTCCCGGCCCGCAAGTACGAGGGACTCGGTGGGAAATGCAGAGAAATGCGCACGAGATCATGTCCTGGCCCGGGCTCACTGAAAAGACATATTGTGACTTGCACGAACAGAGTAATGCAGAAACATATGCATATAAGTCCAGACTTAATAGACAAACCAAATGATAAGTCATAGGATGTACCTTTCGTAACCTGCGACGGATTATATCAAAGCAGACTCCCGAGATTGTTCGTACATAATAAATATACTATAGGGTTTGCCTGAATAGTCATAGTGTGTATGGACGCCCCTTTTTGGGGATGGCACGATTCATTATATCAAATCATGTTTCTAAGGTCATAGCACATATCAAAATGTAATATAGATTCATCACATTTACTATCTGACAGACGGAACAATAATCAAAAGATTCTTTTAAGCACTATATAGAAATAAGACAAATAAAGCAATGGTAGGAGGTCTCGGAATCTGCGGGCCCACCTCGGTTCAATCGGGGTGGTAAACTCAAATTATGAATCATAGACCTTGTAGAGTCATTCATGAGAGTTTTAGGGCATTCCGGTTCCATTTATGAAAGTTGCATACTTATAGGTCAGTTTGGAGGCAATTTAGGAAAAATTGATTCAATCTCACTAAAGAATTTGGAGCCAATTTCAATCTCGTAATCCGAGGAGCAGGGTCGTTTCCAAGGCTCGCGTTCGAGCCTACTACGTTTAGAACATGCCAAAGAATAAAGAGCAAGGCTTTACATACCTTGGTTGCGCCTTACGCTCGTCCAATCTCAATTCCCGTTTCGTCCAAAAACTGCAAATGGTCACATTTACCAATTACTATTCATGAGACTTAAAAATTCTATTCTTAACCAATACTTGCCTACCGAAATTTCGGCAGCACTTCCCCTATAAATGCAACACCCCGAGAATACAACTCGGCTCAGAATAGCAACAACCAACCCAACAACAATACCAACAAGAACTACGAAACACAATAAGGCATAACTTGTCCTCTTTCCAACATAGTGTAATAACTCTCATTTCCAATCTCACATTTTCAACCCAATCTCAATATTTTCATATTCACTACTAATCAAGATCATTACAATGCCATTCAGAAGCATATCATAACATTTCTACAATATATACACAAGATATACAAAACATGCGAACTTTCCATCAAAGCCATAATTTATCCAATTCCTCTAATCTTTAACATACAAGTTCATAACACATTTCCACCTTCCAAGTTCATCAACATTAATCATAATTTACACCTTAACCACTTCTTTTTCTTAAGTTCATATGATCATACTAAAACAACACACTTTCCGACAACAACTTAACAACAACTTCTTTAGCTTAAACCATTATTCTTCCATCCACTTCACAAGGCCATAACAACACAATTAACATATCAAACAAAGTTAATTCATTTTCATTTCAATTCCCATACCACACGGCCAACATCCATTTTTCCAACTTCCATCAATTTCATTCCACTTTCATTTCTAATATGAATTACACCATATCCACAACTAGAACTCAACATAAAAATTCAACTCATATTACTTACACAAAAATGCTCACATACGGCCAACTACATACATACACATCCATTTGCAAACTTCTATATTTTCATAGTTTCTACTCATTTCCATATACTACAACACAAACAAACCTTCATAACATAAAAAGAACATAAAAATTCTTACCTTTTCCAACAAGTTCTCCTTGCCACCAAAGATAGTTTCTTGCCAAAATAATTGTACTACTTTGTAGAGAATATTGAACTTGATAAGAATTCAAGAAAATTATAAGTCTTGAATCAAGGTTGAAAGCTTGGGAATTTTTTCTTTCTTTTCTCTTCCTTTTATTTTCTCCTTTCTCTTGGCCGTTTTTCTCCTCCTTGTTTGTCCTTGATTTCACTTTGTTTTTCTTGAAGTTTCTTGAACCTAGCCTCCTTTATATAATTAATCACATGGAAAATTAATTAAACTCCAAGGGCTTGGGCCATTGCATGGCCGGCCACCCCCTTGTTTTGGGCTTTAAATTTTTCTTATTTTATTTTGAGCCCAATTCATTAAAATCTCGTTTTGTAATTCCCGAACAAATTTCCAAAATTCCAATTTTTGCCCTTGGCCTTCTCCAACACTTCCACACCAATATTTTTCATGAACAACCTACATATATAAGTTCAAATCCACATATAACCTTATTCCTTACAAATCGTAATTATTTCGAGTTTTCCGAATATGCAAAAATACGGGGTATAACAGATACCTCTCTCTAGAAACCTCTAGAATACTTACAACTCTTCACCTACAAGAAAACAAAGGAAATCAAGGATCAATATCAAGAACCCAAGTGAATCAAGTGTATGAAACCCATCAAAGGTCATACAAGTTAAGGAATTTCAAGAGAAGTAAGCTAGGGTTTTGGGTGCAAGAAGAACAATACCACTCGGGGCTTGTTCCTACAACATCTAAGGTAATTTTTATGGTATTTACATCTTATTTAGGGTACGGGGGAGTTGAAACACTTGAATTATAGAAGTATGTAAGAAATGGGTCATGAAAGTGTGAATAGTAGCATTGTTGAGTAAAGGGTTGAATTGAGCCATGATCATTGATAAGTTGTGATTATAAAAATGTTATGAATGACATTTAGAACATGAGATAAGTATTATACACGAGGAAAACGCGATAGTAAGATATAACCATAAATGTGGAGAAATAGAAGAGAAATGGTGGATTGTGGCCAATGTATATAAATGATGATTGTTGATTGCAGTATTATGGATGTTATGGTGAGCGTTTGGGAGTTGATATAGAATATGGGAAAAGTGGTATAAATAAAGGAAGCGCTGCCCAATTTTCCCTAGAATTAGTAACGCGTTCTTATAGTCGATTAACAAACGATAGTGCCAATTCTCTCTTGAAGGTAGAAACGTGATATCGAAGGAGAACAAGCAAGCGCTAGCTTAGTTAAACGTCAAAGGTATGTAAGGCTTATCCCTTCCTTCAAAGGCATGAATCTTTCAAGCTTTCCATGATCCTCCTATACGATGGAACTTATGAGTCCTTAAATATACTGAACTACATTCGAGCATGATAATGATGATGATGAGCTAGAGTATAGAGACCCGATGGTTCATGATACAATGCTAATGATGTCATTATTGTTAACACTCACCTTATGTACTATTTCCTTCGAGGTAAGGCAGGATACTTATAAATGTTCATAATATAATCGGGGGTTTATGACCTTACGTCACCCCGACGTAGTTATGGTTGTCTTCAAGGCCTAATGTATACTTCTAACGATAAATGTGAAATAATGCTAAGTCATGATATGTCTATAAGATAATGAATAGTGCTAGCTTATAATATGCCTATGTTATATATGGAAGTTGTCGAGCTATGATAAGATTATGATACGTTCATGAGATGTGTAATAGTGATGGGTTATGATTGATTATGTGATGATATGATTCCACCGCGCCAAAATGGCCGAGCATGTCACCGCTAAGGCGGGCTGCATACAGTTCCATCGAGCCAAAATAGTCGGGCATGTCACCGCTTAGGCGGGCTGCGATGTTACACCGAGCCTAGAGGGCCGGGCATGATCACCACTAGTGGGCGGCATATGATGGTTACCCAGACGCGGGTTAACGATGGGGATTGTGATGTGACGAGACATGTGATGTGATGACATATGTACCATGATGATGTAAAATGTGATATATGTACAAAATGCATTTGCTTATGACACTCTTGCAGGTTGTATCTTTCTCTTATGGCTCACGATCCTTCTATTATATTTATTTCACTCTTGTCTTACATACTCAGTACAATGTTCGTACTGACGTCCATTTTCTATGGACGCTGTGTTCATGCCCACAGGTAGACAGGGAGGTGAGCTTGAGCCAGACTCGTATTAGCTGTTAGCTGATTGAAAGCACTCCTTTGTTCCGGAGGTGCTTGATTATTCTTTTGTGAATATTTGTATATGTTGGGCACGACGGGGTCCTGTCCCGTCTACATGTCTAGTACTCCAGTAGAGGCTCGTAGATACACAGTGTGGGTTATGTTGTGTCACGAGGTTGCCGTTATGTATATGTATACATCTATTATTTTGATAGCCTAATGGCTTATGTATGTAAAAGAGTGTTTTTATGTTCCCAAATGAAAGGATGATTTTCTTACGTCCTCAGCATAAATTGATAAATAAATGTCGGATGAGTAATGAGTAGTAGAACGAGTGGTGCTCGGTGGTTAGCCCCGGGTACCCGTCACGGCCCCTAGCTGGGTCGTGACAGTATGATCCATTGATGTTGTTCATTGTGTACACTCACCTTACAATGTTAGTTCCTTCAAGGTGAGATATGACGAATATGATCACTCCATAATGTAATCAGGGGTTCTCGACCTTATGTCACCGCGATATAGTTATAGATTGTCTTTAAGCTTTAATACATATTCTGTGATGAATGTATGATGATGATAAGTTATGATGAATTCATGATGACACGATTCCACCGTACCTGGATGGTCGGACATGTCACCGCTAAGGCGGGCTGCTTATGGTTCCACCGTGCCTGAATGGTCGGGCATGTCACCACTAATGCGGGCTTCTTGTGAGTACACCGTGCCTAGAAGGCCGAACATGATCACCACTAGTGGGCGACGTATGAGAGGACCCGGACGCGGGTTAGTGAGGATGATATATGTGACATGATGATGTATGTGATATGTTAAAAATGCATTTACTCTTAAAAGCTAAGCAGGTCATATCTTCACCTTATGTTTCATGACTTCTTTATTATGCTTATTTTATTCATGCCTTACATACTCAGTACAATGCTCATACTGACGTCCTGTTTTTTTTACGCTGTGTTCATGCTCACAGGTAGACAGGGAGGTGATCCAGATTCATAGGAGCTATCAGTAGACTTTGAGAGCACTCCATTGTTCCGGAGGTGCCATTGATTTATTATTTTGTGTATATATATGTTTTGGGCACAACGGGGTCCTGTCCCGTCCAGATGTCTAGTACTCTAGTAGAGGCTCGTAGATACGTATGTGTGGGTAGCATGGTCTCACGATTTCCTTAGTGTATATATATATTATTTTGATAGCCGAAGGACTTATGTATATGAAAGTAAATATGTTTCAAAGTGAAAAGGGGTTTTCCCATGATTAAAAGCATGAGAATAATGAATGACCGCAAGATGAGTATGATGAGTAATAGAATGAGTGGTGCTCGGTGGTTAGCTCCGGGTACCCGTCATGGCCCCTAGTCCGGTCGGAAAAAAGTGGTATCAGAGCAGTTCAGTCCTAGGAAGTGTCTACGAGCCGTGTCTAGTAGAGTCGTGTTTCTGGTGTGTTGCGCGCCACACTAATAAACAGGAGGCTACAGGGCATTTAGGAAAAATGACCATTCTTCTCTTATGAGATCATGCGATAGAGTCGTGATATAAGATTTTCTCTTCCCTAATAGTGTGTTATGATTTAAGAGATGCCGTCAAAGAGAAAAGCTACAGCCGCCCAGAAGGGCAAGACTATGACAGAAAGGCGGGTATAAAGGGAACTCCCAATGAATATGGAAGAGGGTGAATCACATAATGAGGTCCCATCTAATACTTTTCCCACTCCACTTGTTTTAGAGGAACAAGAGAGGACTTCGGTTTCAACTCCTGTGCCTACAGTTCCTCCACCGACTGCTTCGGGTCAACAAATGACCGACGCTATCCACTAATTGACACAGTTAGTTGCCGCCCAAGCACAGCGGCAGAGTTCGGGTCCAAGTAACCGGGCAGTTGGTACGAGAGCCCCTGATTTCATGAGTTTAAATCCTTCGGAGTTTTTTAGGTCAAAGCCGGATGAAGTCCTGCAAGATTTTATTGATGAAATGTTGAGAACATTAAAAATTATTCATGCATCCGAAACTGAGTCTATGGAGTTAGCATCGTATAGAATCCGGAATATGGCGGTCTTATGGTATAATAATTGGATATCATCAAGAAAAGAGAATGCACCTCCTCCAGTTTGGCAAGAATTTGTAGATGCCTTCATCCGCCACTACTTGCCACCCGAGGTCCGTCAAGCTAGAGCGGATAGATTCTTAAATTTTAAGCAAGGAAATAAGAGTGCCCAAGAGTATAGCCTTCAGTTTAATTCATTGGCTAGATATGCTCCGACTATGGTGGCTGACATGGGAGATAGGGTGCACATATTTATGAGTGTCCTAGGGCCACATTTGTTCAAAGATTTTTTAACGGCTTTATTGCAAGATGGGATGGATATTTCCCGCATTTAGGCTCATGCCCAGAACCTAGAAGAGCAGCAGCATCCGTAAAGGGGTGAGCGTGATATTAATAGAGGGCAAAGTAAGAGGGCCAGATCTATGGGTGTCGGTAGCGACTATAGAGGGGGATCAAGGTAGTCACATTCTAGGTACTCAGGTCAGTCGGCGACTAGTGCACCTCCACAATTTACAGGTAGGATATTTGACCGCTCTACTCATTCAGGGCAGGGTCAGAGCTCGAGAGCTTCATGTTCCCAGTTTGGGGGTGATTATAGCCAGGGGAGACCACCAGTTCCACGATATAGTCAGTGCAAAAAGTTACATTCGAGGCCATGCCGCCAAGGATTAGACGCTTGTTATGTTTGTGGACAGACTGGGCACGTGATGCGTGATTGCCCCTCGAGGTACGGTAGAGGTGCGGTTCAACCCACAGGATCAGCGGCTGGTTCTTCTTCAGTGCGTCCGGTAGGGCAGACTCCCTAGATTCCAGCATGCCAAGGTAAAGGCAGAGATGGAGCGTCTAGTTCAGGTGGTATCCAGCCCCGTATCTATGCTTTAGTCGGATGACAGGATCTTGAGTCCTCCCCGGATGTGGTTACAGGTATATTATCCGTATTTTCCCATGATGTATATGCATTGATAGATCCGGGTTCTACACTATCTTATATTACTCTGTATATTGCTGGTCGTATTAGGGTGAAACCCGAGCCAATTAAACCTTTTGAGGTGTCTCCTCCGGTTGGTGATCCCGTGATAGCTAGACAAGTGTACAAAAATTGGGTAATAGTGATATGTGACCGCCAGACTAAAGTTGATTTAGTTGAGCTGGAAATGTTGAATTTCGATGTGATCATGGGTATGGATTGGTTGGCCTCATGTAATGCAAATGTTGATTGTCGGATGAAAGTAGTTCGATTTCAATTTCCGGGAGAACCTGTGCTTGAATGGAAAGGTAATACAACATCTCCAAGGGGTAGGTTTATTTCCTACCTTAAGATCAGAAAAAGGATATCTAAAGGCTATATTTATCACTTAGTTCGAGTTCATGACACCGAAGCAAAGTCGCCAACTTTTCGATCCATTCCGATAGTGAATGAATTTCCGGATGTATTTCCGGATGAACTTCCAGGTCTTCCTCCAGAAAGAGAGATTGATTTCGCTATTGATGTGTTGCCAAATACCAAGCCTATTTTTATTCCTCCTTACAGAATGGCTCCTGCAGAATTGAAGGAGCTAAAGGCACAATTGAAGGATTTTCTTGAAAAAGGATTCATTAGGCCTAGTTCATCACCTTGGGGGGCACCGGTCCTATTTGTGCGAAAGAAAGATTGTTCTTTACGGATATGTATTGATTACAAGGCAGTTGAATAAGGTGACGATCAAGAATAAATATCCTCTTCCAAGGATTGATGATTTGTTTGATCAATTACAGGGTGCTAAGTGGTTTTCCAAAATAGATCTAAGGTCAGATTAACATCAAGTGAGAGTTAAAGAAGAAGATATTCCCAAAACAGCTTTCAAAACAAGATATGGCCATTATGAATTCCGGGTGATGTCATTCGGGTTAACTAATGCTCCGGCAGTGTTCATGAATTTGATGAATAATGCATTTAGGCCTCGCTTGGATCTATTTGTAATAGTGTTCATTGATGATATTCTGGTATACTCTCGCATAGAATCAGAACATGCAGACCATTTACGTATTGTTCTTGGAATTCTTCGAAATCGAGAATTGTATGCAAAATTTTCAAAGTGCGAGTTTTGGCTGAATTCTGTGACATTTTTTGGTCATGTTATTTCAGATGATGGTATCCGAGTGGATACTCAGAAAATTGAAGCTGTGAAGACTTGGCCAAGGCCTATAACGCCTATAGAAGTCCGTAGTTGTCTGGGATTGGCAGGTTACTATTGGAGATTTATGGAAGGGTTTTCATCTATTTCAGCCCCATTGACGAAGCTAACCCAGAAGTCAGCTAAATTTCAGTGGAATGATGCTTGTGAGCGCAGTTTTCAGGAATTGAAAGATAGGTTAACCTCAGCTCCAGTCTTGACACTCCTAGAAGGGCCAGATGGTTATGTTGTATATTATGACGCTTCTGGTGTTGGATTAGGATGTGTGTTAATACATCAAGGTAAAGTCATTGCTTATGCTTCAAGGCAGTTATGGAAACATGAAAAGAACTACCCAACTCATGATCTCTAATTGGCTGCAGTTATTCATGCACTAAAGATGTGGATACATTAATTGTATGGTGTTCACGTTGATATTTACACAGATCACAAGAGTCTTCAATATAGTTTCAAGCAGAAGGAGTTAAATCTACGACAGAGACAGTGGTTAGAGCTACTGAAGGATTATGATGTGATATTTTATACCACCCCGGAAAGGCAAATGTAGTAGCTGATGCACTTAGCCGCAGATCAATGGGTAGCCTATGTGAGGCTCCTCCGGAGAAGAAGGAATTAATTCGTGAGCTCCACCAGCTCGCTAGCCTTGGAGTTCGTCTAATTGACTCAGGCAGTGCAGGAATTGTTATCAATAATCCAACTGTTTCATCCTTGGACATAAAGGTGAAAGAACATCAATACGAAGATCCTCAGTTGAGCCACTATAGAGACACATCTCATGAGAAAGAGAAGTCTCCATTTGAAAATTCTATAGATGGAGTTCTTAGATACCGAGGCAGGCTATGTATTCCGAATGTTGCAGAATTACGTCGTCGAATTCTAGAAGAAGCTCATTATTCTCGGTATTCTATTCACCCAGGTGCAACAAAGATGTATCATGATCTCAAGTTAATGTATTGGTGGAATGGAATGAAGAAAGACATAGCAGAATTTTTAGCTCAATGTCCAAACTATCAGTAAGTGAAAATCAAGCATCAAAAGCCAAGAGGATTATTGCAAGCAATGGAGATTCCAACTTGGAAATGGGAAGCGATCAACATGGATTTTATTGTGGGGATACCTCGTTCCCGAAGTAAATATGACTCCATATGGGTGATCGTGGACAGACTCATGAAATCAACTCATTTTCTTCCTGTCAGAACTACATACTCAGCAGAAGATTATGCAAGGTTATATCTTAAGGAGATAGTGTGAATCCATGGTATTCCGGTGTCCATTATTACTAATAGAGGAGCATAATTTACAGCCAAGTTCTGGAAATCCTTCCAAGAAGGTTTGGGTACTCAAGTAAAGCTTAGCACGACATTTCATCCACAAACTGATGGGTAAGCCAAACGCACTATCCAGACCTTGGAGGATATGCTAAGAGCATGTGTTCTAGATTTCGTTGGTAGTTGGGATGACCACTTACCCCTTATTGAGTTTGCATACAACAACAGCTACCATTTCAATATCCAAATGGCTCCGCATGAAGCTCTATATGGAAGGAAGTGTAGATCCCCAATTAGGTGGTTTGAAGAGGAGAAGTGCAGCTAATAGGCCCTGAGTTGATTCAACGAGTAGTAGAAAAGGTCAAAGTCATCCGAGATCGATTGGTGATAGCCCAAAGTCGGCGGAAATCTTATGCGGATAACTGGCGGCGAGACTTAGAATTTCAAGTTGATGATTGGGTATTCTTAAATGTGTCGCCAATAAAAGGAGTGATGAGGTTTGGTAAGAAAGGGAAGTTGAGTCCTCGATATATAGGACCTTATAAGATTGTTCGCAAGGTGGGCCAAGTAGCTTATGAATTGGACTTCCCCTCGAAACTTGAGTCAGTCCATCTGGTTTTCCATGTCTCAATGTTCCGTAAGTGTATTGGAGATCCTACTAGGATCGTCCCAGTAGATGATGTTCAAGTGACAGAAAAGTTAGCTTTTGAAGAAGTACTCGTTGCCATACTAGATAGGCAAGTATGGAGACTTATAAATAAAGCAGTAACCTCGGTTAAGGTCTTATGGAGAAATAACAACCGAGAAGAAATGACTTCGGAAGCGGAGGAAAATATGAAGTCCAAGTACCCGCGCCTATTTCAACCCCCGAAAGATATCCAAGATGAAACATCAAGATTATGAGGTATGTATGTTCTCTTTTTATGCATATGGGTCGTGTGTGGCCAAACTGTATTACTATGATGTTGTGGCCCTGTGAGGCATTGTAATTATGGGTTGTTGTGACAGGATGGTAGTGCCATATTACAGGGGAAACTCTGGCGAAATTTTCGTAGAATTCCTGAGAACTCAACATTCGAGGACGAACGTTCTTAACGGGGGGAAGAATGTTACACCTCCGAAAATTTTCAATTGATGCACAGTGAATGGAATAACGAAGGACATGAAGTATACGATGTTTCAATAAGTAAGAAATAGCATTTGATGATCCTAATTGATATTTCAAAGACATTCGAGGTAAGAGACGAAAGTTTGCCAAGAAAGGCAAGGTATACGTTATGTATCGGAAAAGATTTACGAGTAACAGGTTAATGAGGACTTAATGTTGTCTTGGAGAAGAGTTATGACGTCCCTTAGATTATTAATGAGGTGTGAAACATGTGTTAAGAAGGTTCCATAAGGATTGGAGATCAAACGAGTCGACGAGAATGAGTTTCGGAAAAGTTGGGCATTATACGCTCCAACATATTAGCCGTATAAAATATACTGGACGTATATTCTGCCCAGAATGGAAGCCCTCACTGGACCTAATCTACGGCCACACATACGGTCCATATAAATTATACGGACCGTATGTTGGTCCGTAGAACTGAGTCGGGACAGGTTTTAAAATTAATATAAGGGACCCCAACCTCATTCAATTAATTTCATTTCTCACTCTACACCTCAAGATCTCTAGAAAGAACTCCACACTTCTTCCATAAGAACTTAAGAGAAATTCATGATCAACTTCATCAAACCAAGAGAATCAAGTGTAAGAAACTCGTTAGGGTTCATTCAAGGCAAGAAATCCCACTGGAAGTGAACTAGGGTTTTGGCTCAAGTGAAGTATTTCCACTCAAGGCTCATTCCCACACTATCCAAGGTAAGTTTTATGATCATTCCATATTGTTTAGGGTATTGATGGGTTGAAAGATTTGGATTATGAAAGGAGATAGAAAATGGGTTACAAAGATGATAATAATGAGATTTTGAGTAGTAGCTTGGAATGAGTCATGATTCTTGATATGTTATGATTATGAATATGTTATAAATGATATTAAGAACATGGGGTAACCATTATATATGAGAGAATATAATAGTGTGCTATGACCATGGTTATGGATGAATTGAAGCGAAATTGGGAAATATGGATAATGTAGGTGAATAAAGATTATTGCTTATGATATTGTGAATGCTATTATAGACGTTTGGGAGTTGATATATGATATGGAGAAAGTTGTATAAATAGAGGAAATGCTGCGCAATTTTCTCTAGCTTTAGTTAAATATGCTAAGCTATCGATTGTCTAATGTTGGTACAAACTCTATTGAACGTAGAAACGAGAACATTGGAGGAGAACAATCAAGCGATAGAGTAGCTAAACGAAAAGGTATGTAAGGCTAGTAGTCCCTTCTTACTAAGGTATGACTCCTATGGCATGAATCCTCTTATCTTTCCATGATTTTCCTACATATTGGAAATTATGAGTCCATGGTTACAAAGAGCTTTTCATAAGATAAAGAAAAGAGATACGTTACGAGCATGATAATGATGATGATGAGTTTAAGTCTAAATAATTCTAAAGCAAGATATGATGTCCATGAAGCTAATGATCCTAAGTATGATCCATTGATGTTTTTCATTATTTACAGTCACCTTACAATGTTAGTTCTTTCAAGGTGAGATATGACGAATATGATCACTCCATAATGTAATCGGGGGTTCTCGACCTTATGTCACCCCGATATAGTTATAGATTGTCTTTAAGATCTAATGCATATTCTATGACGAATGTATGATGATGATAAGTTATGATGAATTCATGATGACACGATTCCACCGTGCCTCAGTAGCCGGACATGTCACCTCTAAGGCAGGCTGCTTATTGTTCCACCGTGCCTAAATGGCCGGGCATGTCACCGCTAATGCGGGCTGCTTGTGAGTACACCATGCCTAGAAGGTCGTACATGATCACCACTAGTGGGCGGCGTATGAGGGTACCCGGACGCGGGTTAATGAGGATGATATATGTGACATGATGATGTATGTGATATGTTAAAAATGCATTTACTCTTAAAAGCTAAGTAGGTCATATCTTCACCTTATGTTTCATTACTTCTTTATTATGCTCATTTTATTCATGCCTTACATACTCAGTACAATGCTCGTACTGACTTCCTTTTCTTTGGACGCTGTGTTCATGCCCACAAGTAGATAGGTAGGTGATCCGGATTCGTAGTAGCTATCAGCAGACTTTGAGAGCACTCCATTGTTCCGGAGGTGCCATTGATTTATTATTTTGTGTATATATATGTTTTGGGCACGACGGGGTCCTGTCCCATCCAGATATCTAGTATTCTAGTAGAGGCTCGTAGATACGTATGTGTGGGTAGTATGGTCTCACGATTTCCTCAGTGTATATATATTATTTTGATAGCCGAAAGGCTTATGTATATGAAAGTAAATATGTTTCAAAGTGAAAAGGCGTTTTCCCATGACTAAAAGCATGAGAATAATGAATGAACACAGGATGAGTATGATGAGTAATAGAATGAGTGGTACTCGGTGGTTAGCTCTTAGTACCCGTCATGCCCCCTAGTCGGGTCGTGACACACTTGACTTGCTGACATTTCCCACACTTAGCCACAAAATCCGAAATATCTCTCTTCATATGACCCACCAGTAGTGCTGCCTCAAATCACGGTACATCTTTGTCACCCCTGGGTGAATAGAATATCTGGAGCTTTGAGCCTCCTCCAATATCAATCGAATCAGGCCACCTACACGAAGAACTCACACGGGTCTCTTAATCCTCCCAATCCCCTCATTATCAAGCATGGCCTCCTTGGCCTCAACTCTCAAAACCTTATCATGAATTTTACATAACTGAACATCCTCAAACTGTTGAGCCCTAATTTGCTCCAAGAGAGACGTCCTCAGCTCAACGCATGCTAAAACTCTGCCCAGATCTAAAGCATCAAGACGCACAAAGTTGTTAGCCAGAGTCAGAACCTCCTTAGCTAAGGGACGCTCAAAAGCAACCAATTGAGCTAGCCTGCCCATACTCACTGCCTTGAGACATAAGGCATTAGCGACCACATTAGCTTTACCCGGATGGTAAAGTCTAGTGATATCATAATCCTTCAGAAGCTCTATCCGCCTACACTTCCTAGAGTTGAGATCCCTCTAACTGAACACGTGCTGAAGGCTGCGGTGATCGATAAACACCTCACAGTGGACCCCATATAGATAATGCCTCCAAATCTTTAAAGTGAATACTACTGCTGCCAACTCCAAATCATGAGCAGGATAGTTCCTCTCATGGATCTTTAACTGACGGCAAGCATAGGTAATGACCTTGCCCTCCTGCATCAACACAGCGCCCAAACCAAAACGAGATGCATCACAATAAACTGAGAAATCCTTACCCTCCATAGGTAATGCCAATATAGAAGTAGTGGTCAATAGAGTCTTGAGCTTTTGAATGTTCTCTTCACAAGCATCGGACCATTGAAAAGGAATCTCTTTCTGATTCAATCTGGCCAAGTGAAAAGCAATAGAAGCAAACCCCTTCATGAATCAATGATAGTAACTGGCCAAAACCAAGAAGCTACGAATCTCAGTCACAGTAGTGGACCTCACCCAATCTCTAACACTATCTATCTTTTTGAGATCAACCATGATCCTGTCCTTTTACGTGATGTGGCCCAATAACGCCACAGAATCAATCTAGATTCGCATTTCAAAAACATGGCATAAAGCTCTTTCTCTCTCAACAAACTAAGGACAATCCATAAATGACACTCATTCTTCTCTCTACTTTTGGAATAAACCAAGATATCATCAATGAACATTATGACAAAAGAGCCCAAATATGGCTTGAGAATGCCCTTCATCAAGTCCATGAAAGCTGTTAGGATATTCGTAAGCCCAAATGACATCACAAGGAACTCGTAATGACCATAATGAGTCCTAAAGGCTATCTTCTGCATATCCTTAGCCCGAATCTTCAGCTGATGGCAGCCTGACCTCAAAACAATCTTCAAAAATACCGAAGCACCCTGAAGCTGGTCGAACAAGTCATCAATACGAGGAATATGATACTTATTATAAATGGTGACCTTGTTCAACTAACGGTAATCTATGCACATCCTAATTGTACCATCCTTCTTCTTTATAAACAAAATGGGAGCATTCAATGGGAGACGCTCAGTCTAGTGAACCCCTTACTAAGAAGATCTTGTAACTGCTCTTTAAACTCTCTTAACTCAGCAGGTGCCATCCTATAAGGAGGACTACAAATAGGCCACATGCCCAGCTCCAAGTCAATAAAGAAATTAATGTCACAGTCGGGTGGCATACCTAGCAAATCAGAAGGGAAGACCTCCTCGAACTCACTCACAATAGGTATGGCCTCAAGGAGTGGAGAAGCAACGCTAGTATCATGAACATACGCTAAGTAGGCCAAACACTCGTTGTCGACTAACTTCTTCGCGCGAAAATAAGACATAATATTCTTCGGAGCGGGACACGGACTACCCCTCAACCCAAGTCTAGGAATCTCAGGCATAGCTAAGGTGACTGCCTTGGCATGATAGTCCAAGATCGCGTGATCTGGTGACAACCAAGTCATACCCAGGATAATATCAAAATCTACCATATCCAAAATCATCAAGTCTACCCACGTGTCGTACCCCGTAAAAGTAACTTAACAAGACTGATAGGCTCGATCAACCAAATTTGAATCTCTAACCGAAGTAGGCACATGAATAGGCATATCAAGATGATCACTAGTCAAATATAAACCAATATAATGATAAGTAAACACATAAGAGAAAGTTGACCCGGGATCAAATAAGACTGAAGCCCTCCGTTGATGAATAAAAATAATACATGAGATCACAATATCAGAAGCCTCGGCCTCGGGCCTACTCAGAAAAGCATACCAATGTGCCCCACCACGACCACTCTGGACAGACTGCGCTCTTCCTCGAGAGACCTGGGAACCACCCCTACCTGACTGGTGTCCACCTCTGGACGAATGAGGGCCACCGCGGCTTGAATGAGCGCCGCCTTTCGCTGAACAACCACCCCAGCTACTAGATGGTGCTGGAGCCCTCGGGCTCTAAAATAGAGAACCCTACTAGGACCCACTCTATCTAGGTCTGGTATAGTCTCTCATCAAGAGACCGGGGTCACCATATATATAACAAGACCTAGGAGCTGGAGGATGATATATAAAAGCTGATGAACCAGAGGGGCTACCTCTATAAGCTGGTCGGGAATAAGATCCACCATGAGACTATCTAGCCCCAAAACCACTAGGTCTAGAAGGACCACTAGAAGATGCCTACAATTCAGACTGAACGTGGTGGCTGGGGGCTGACTGATAGGGCCTGGAAAACTGTCGCCCGCCCCTATAACTGGAACCACTTAAAACCGCCATGCTGACTTAGCCTCTTCTTACTAGATCCTCCCAAAGCACAAACCTTGGAAGACTCGACACTCGTGGCATGATCAACGACTACCTAGAAAGAAAAACCCATGGCCACAAGTTGGAGACAAGCATTATCAAGTAGAAGTACAAGTCCACCAACAAGCCTACGAAACCTCTTCACTTCTGTGTGAATGAACTAGGTCACATACCTAGACAAAAATAGAAATTTGGCCTTATACTTTGAAACAGACATCCCCTTCTGCTATAAATAGGAGAACTCATCTCTACGCTCGTCCCTCAAAGTACGTGGTACGTACTTCTCCAAGAAGGCTAGATAGAACTGGGTCCAAGTGACTGTAGTTGTATCAACGGGTCTGCCTTCAATATAATATCCCTACCAAGTCTTCGCGTCGCCGCGAAACTGAAAGGACACATAATCCATACCGCGAGACTCCATAATGCCCATCTTATGAAGCCTTTCAGGCAACTCCACTATGAACCCGTCCCTTTATAAACATTCATATAACAATAAAATAAACCCACCAATATAAATGTTTAAAAAGTCAAAAATAGATAAGTAAATAAGTGTGAAATATTACATCAATCCCAAAAAATCTGGTCTAGGTCGTACAAGAGCCATTACATAACTAAATGTCTCTCAAAAGGAAATATTTTCTTAAACGTAACGGAGAAGACAAGTAAAATAGTCATCCGAGCAGCAGATTTTGTCATGTACTCACCCTAGATGCTCGTCAGCAATGCCTCGGGAGTCAGTCTCGAGGGGAAAAAGTTGATTCAGCCACGTACTCTACACTCATAAAAGAATGCAGCAAGGTAGAATCAGTACAACATGTACAGAGTAGGCATCATAGGCTGACAACAGTTAGCTAAATATATATATAAGTAAGAGACTAAAAGGTAGACATTCTCACAACAAGTAAAACCAACACTGTCCAAGTTTAGAATCACAATCACTAAATACCAAGTCCGAATGTCACCACAAGTATAGAATACCAAGTCCAAATACCTCCACAAGTATAGATCACCAAGGCCGAATATCATCGTTCCACTTCTTCCTTGAGCATTTCAGGGCTATACTTAAAACCTTGGAATCTTGAAGCAGCATCTGATAATAACAGATCAAGCTTTTGGGGTAATGTGTCCACATGCCTTAAATCACTTACTCTTATGCCATTTTGAATAACCTTGCTTGAATAGCAAGGCCCAATGTTTCTCTTAGTGGTTCCGATAAAGGATTTAGCTAGCTCAGCTTCTCTAAGCCCATCTATTTCTTGGTGAAAATCAAATAACAAATGAGCACGATCACTAGGTGAGATAACCTCGCTTATAACCAACGGAAATCTTCCTAAAGTAATACGGCATTGCAATTAGGGACCCGAAGTTGTGGCCATCCCAGTTGGTGTAGACAAATGGATGACAAGCCATGTTGAGGTATATTCCATGGTCCACACCTCTCCTTGCACCATTAGGTCTTCGTTAACAGTTCCTTGTTTGATCAAGACCTTCTGTTGAAGGTACCAGGTATGCCTAGGCCAAATTGCCCCCAAGTAGGAAGGATTGTTTACTGTATCCAGAACCTTGTTGATCGTGCCGGACTTGCCTTTACAGTCGGCCACTTGATGTAACTATATTCACCTCGTCTCTTTCGGGGCGGAATGGTTCATTTTTTCCCTCGGGGCCCCTTCGGGCTAATAACCAGTGTTGAGGATGACTTCGACCGGTGCTGTTGCGATCGGTTCATAATGATCGAACAAATCTTCTCTACTATGCTTTCCCAGAGCCCTTCCCGAAAGCCTGGAACTATACTCGTAAGTTCGACCCTCCCTTCTTTCTTTATCTTAATTTTTTATTGGCGTCGATACATAACTTGCTATTTTTTTACAGCCGCCCCTATAGGTACTGGCTAAGTGCATGGAATGTTTGATTGGGTGATGGACCTGTTGCGCGTTATTTCAGGGTTAACTAGGACCTGGAAAAGCCTCATTGTCGATTGGTGGAGGGGAAAAAGCCATGGTAAGATAACAGATCCCACGCCGCTACTTTCTCGCGTAAGCCTATCCTTACTTTCTGAAGAACTTCTTCCAATCTTGCACAGGTATCCCCACAATGCGGTCGTCTGCCTGGAAGATCTCCTCAAGTGAGACCACTTTTTCCAATATCATGATTGTTGCTACCTGAAACTCAGGCGACTGGAAGCGCAGGGCACGTAGCCTTATATAAACTGTTGGGACTTCGGCCGAGGGGATAGGTTCCTGAGTGAGGACCTGGCGCCGCCTTCTTAAAGCATGGAGGGAAGTGCAGGCCAGCCGTGGGTTGGTAAATATTGATGACGAGGATGAAGACCACCCTGGTCCCGGAGGTGCGGAGCCTTTTGAACTGGATCGGGAGCAAGCCGGTCCCAAATTCTTAGAAACACACCTCAAAATCGGTGTTCCTGGGGAAAGCTCTGCCCAACTTGGGTCCCTTGGTGAAAACTTGAGGACAATACTGGCACAGTTTGTAGGGCAAACCTTCATGATCCATGCCACCACCACTATTACCATAGATAAAGCAGGGAAAATACAAGCTGAGAGCTCAACGGCTACGGAGAACCGCCAACTTCACCGTGAGGTAGAGACGTTCCGGATAAGGTGTCGTGTATCAGAATATTTAAAGCATTCCCTGTAGCTAAGGTTTGACGAAGTGAAGCAGAAGCTGGAGGAAAGGGACGGGCCTCTTCAGGCCAAGGACTCTGATCATCAGAGCCTTCAGGTAAGGGTCCATCACCTGGAGGGTAAGTTGAAGACCGCTCGGGAACAATTAAAATGTTTCGAAGCTTTCCAATCCCGGCTTAGAGCGCGATGGGAAAGATTGAAACAGCGTTCGGTTGCCAAACCATAAAAAGACAGTACACCTAGCTATTTGAAGTCCTGCCTGGATGCTTTTCAAGATGCTTTAGACAACAAACTAGACCTTTCTGATGCCTTGTTGGATGCTGATGTGGTTTTTTATGCCACCGAATCTGCCATGGAAAACTTTCGATCATCTGAGGACAACAGCTCCAACACTGAGGAACCTGGGACCCCTCCCCATGATGGGGGCGATCCGCCCTCCCCCTAAGAAACATTCATCTCTCGAGCCTGCGTTCTTATGGTTAGTTTCTTTGTTATTGCTTATTTCAGAGAAACACTTTTAGTTTTGGTCCTTTTATGAAGTCGGGCCTGTCGGCTTACTTCTTTCGCTCTTTCCCTTCGGGTGCTACTAGCTCGGCGATAATTTTAAGGCAATGCACCTATCTTTACAGCTTGCTTTTTCTCTAGTTCTTGCATTTATCATTTTCCCGGCCCAGGCTTAGCAATCCCTATTTTGAAGGATCTCATGTCTCAATCTAAGATTCTTAAAATCTCAGAAGAGCCAGTCACCTAGTTTTTCTTCTAACTATTTCAAACTGTCAATCCCTTGCGAGACTTATAACTAACGTGCCCGATTAGCATACCGAGAAATTTTTCGTTCGGTCAATTGTGTTCGAACTTTAAACTTCTTTCCTTTTAAAACTTTGGAAGAGGTCTTATTAATAAGAGAGAGCCCTTATTTCTCGGTGCTTTAGAAAAGGACGTCTCCAAATTATTTTGGCACAGGTTTTTGGTATGCTTAAAGTTGCATCCGCTTAATTTACTTGCTTTCAGTGGAAAATATTTTTCAAAGGAAGGAAAACTTTATTGATTCCCTTAACTTTTATGCAAGTTACAAAACATAAACTTGGCCGCCATCTAGTGCGGTCGATCAGATTACATGTTTGTTGCTTTACCTGGGCAGCCCCCAGTTCTTACTGTAGCCTTAAACGACTTTCGTTGTTTAATGCATGTATATAGCCCCCCGGTGTTTGGGAGTAAAAGATGAAATTCCAAGCACCAGTGAATGCCTCTGGGAAAAAGTTTGGATAACCGAATGGCAATGCCTCGTTAAAAACCTTGCCAGAAAAATCCAATTGGGACAAAAACCAAACGATGGAAAAAAGAGTGCAACGCCGCCGGTAACGGTCTCGCCGGTTAGACATAGTACCTTTTAAGGAAGCTGATGTTCCAATTTCTTGGTACCTTTCTGCGTTGCTATCTTCCAGTTGGTATGTTCCTTTGCCTGCAATGCCGATCATCTTATAGGGACCTTCCCAATTAGGCCCAAGATTTCTAGCATTGGCATCTTGAGTATTTTGGCTCACCTTCCGAAGCACCAAGTCCACGACTTTAGAGTGTCGGAGATTGTCTCAACGATTGTAGTAACGTTCCATCCCCTAATTTTGGGCGATCATCCGAACATACACCAGATCCCTGTGTACTTCTAGCAAATCCAATTGCATAAACATTGCTTTCAAATTGGGTTTTTCTTGCGCCCGATCATACAGACTTCCACCGGAATCAATGCCTCCGCCCCATATACTAGGGAGAAAGGATTTTCTCCGATGCTCAATTTTGCCTTTTTTCTATAAGCCCAAAGCACCTCCGGTAGCTTGGATGGACAAGAACCCTTGGCGTCCTCCAACGTCTTTTTCAAGTTCTGGATGACCGTTTTGTTTGTTAATTCGGCCTGACCATTCCCGCTGGGGTGATACGGAGAAGAATTTATACGCTTGATGTTCAAATCTTCCAAGATCTTAGTGACCTTAGAACCAATGAACTGTGGGCTATTATCACAAGTTATCTCCTTCGAGATTCCGAACCGGTTGATTATGTGCTGCCAAATAAAGTTGATTACCTTCTTCTCCTGAACCTACTTTTATGCTGTTTCCTCGACCCATTTAGAGAAATAGTCGGTTACCATCAGCATGTAATGCACCTGACCAGGTCCTACTGGCAATGGCCCGACTATGTCCATCCTCCACTTCATGAATGGCCAAGGAAAAATTACCGGATTGAGCTCCTCACCAGCTGATATAGCATTTGAGCATACCGCTGACATTTTTCATGTTTGCGGACGAGTGCCTTTGCATCATCCTCCATTCTAGGAAAGTAGTATCCATCCCAGAGCAACTTCTAAATGAGTGACTCCGCGCCCGCATGATTGCTGAAGATGCCTTCATAGACATCTCATAATACATAGTCAGACTCTTCTAGTCCGATACATCTCACCATTGGATCGAAGATACACCTTCGGTAAAGTAAACCATCCACGATGCAGTACTGAGCTGCCTTACCTCACAAAGCCCGCGATGCTTTCGGATCCTCTAGCAGCTTTTCGTGCTTAAGATAGTCCAGAAATTCATTCCGCCAATCCCAAACTAGGCTTGTAGAGTTAATCTCATCATAACATGTTTGGTCTAGTGCCGAGTGTAGCAATTGGACCACTGATTCGGAACTCGAACCCGATGCCTCAGTTGAAGAGCCCAAATTGGCAAGTACGTCCGCTTCTATATTCTCTTCTCTAGGCACGTGCACCACATTCCACTCTTGAAATCGGGCAAGCAACTTTAGCACCTTTTCAAGGTACCTAACATGCGCTCGTCTTTGGCCTCGAACACCCTGTGCACTTGATTTACTACCAAAGGTGAGTCACACTTTACCTCAATGACTTCTGTACTGAGTCCCCAGGCTAGCTCAAGACCTGCAATCAAAGCTTCGTACACCGCTTCACTGTTAGTTAAGGCACGCTACTAATTGCTTGCCTAAAAATTTCTCCTATTAGGGTGTGGAGGGCCACACCCAGCCCCGTTCCTTTTACGTTGGATGCCCCATCAGTGTAGAGCATCCACACTCCGGGTGCAGGCCCCAGTACTAAGGAAGCCTCTTTTTTGGCTTAGAGGGTTACACTCGGGCTGCAATCAACAAAAAAGTCCGCAAGGACTTGTGATTTAATCGCAGTACGGGGCTTATATTCAATATCAAATTTACTTAACTCAAATGCCTATTTCTCCCACTGCCCTGATAACTCGGGTTTGTGAAGCACATTCCGTAAAGGGAACGTGGTCACAACGGCAATTGGGTGACATTGGAAATATGGTAGGAGCTTTCGCGAAGACATTACTAGAGCAAAGGCCAGCCTTTCCAAGAGAAGGTACCGCGTTTCGTCCCCCGACATAACTCGGCTTACATAATAGACCGGAAATTACGTGCCTTGGTCTTCTTGTACTAGGACAACAGTTACCGCTACTTTCGATACGGATAAATAAGCCAGCAATAGCTTCCTGTCTTTCGACTTTGACATGAGCAGAGGGGAGGACAGGTATGCGTTGCAATCTCGTAGTGCTTGCTGACAGTTCGGTGTCCATACAAATTCGTTCTTCTTTTTTATCAAAGAGAAAAACTTATGGGACTTCTCCGAGGACCTGGAGATAAACTTGGTAAGAGCGGCTATGCGGCCAGTTAACCGTTGTACCAGCTTGACATCCTCTAGCTTATCTGGAATGTCCTTTATTGCCTTTATCTTCTCCGGGTTTATTTCAATCCCTTTTTGAGAGACAAGGAAACCCAAGAATTTCCCAGATTCGACCCCGAATGCGCATTTCTCCAGATTCAGCTTCATGTTGTACTGCCTCAGGACCCCAAATGTCTCCTGCAAATGACTTATATAGTCCCCAATAAGCAGACTTTTGACCAACATATCATGAATATATACTTCTATTGTTTTCCTTATTTGTTTGCTAGAATATTTTGTTTACAAGCCTCTGGTAAGTGGCTCCAGCATTATTCAAACGAAAGGGAATTACATTGTAGCAGCAAGTATCGAAATTGGGGATGAAAGAGGTTTTCTCTTGATCATTCAGGTGCATCCTTATTTGGTTATACCCGGAGTAAGCATCAAGGAAACTCATTACTTCATGACCAGTCGTGGCATCGATCATTTGATTGATGCTCGGAAGCGGAAATGGATCCTTCGGACAAGCTTTTATTTTGGTCTTTAAAATCTATTCACATTCTAAATTTATTGCTCTTTTTCGGTAATACAACTATGTTTGCCAACCAATCCGGATATTTCACTTCCTAAATAGATCCTATATTTAACAAACAAGATACCTCATCTTTGACAAACCTGTTTTGAACTTCCGCAATGGGTCGCTTCTTCCGGCAAACCAGCGAAAAATTGAGATCCAGCCCGAGCTTATGGGTTTCCACGTCCATGGGTATACCTGTCATATCCTTATGTGACTAGGAAAAACAATCACATTATTTCTCAAATAATTAAGTATTACCTCCTAGAGTTCCGGGGTCAACCCCGTGCCCAGATGCATCTTTAGTTCGGGTTGATCTAGATGCAAGGAGATTTGCTCGAGCTCCTCAGTTGTAGACTTGGTGGCATCTGAGTCATCGGGAGGCTCGAAGTATCTTGGAACTCCGTACTAATTTTCAACCTCTTCTGATCCCATATTGTTTCCGTTCTCCGATGGAACCTGCTGAGCTGCAGTCGATGCGGGCTCTGAATTCTGTAATTGCTATTCATCAGGTACTGCCAGACTTTGAACTACCACTGGCTGCTCAATCGCGAACATCTTCTTCGACACCGGCTGCTCTCCCCGGATCTGCCTGATCCCCTCTGGGGTAGGAAAGTTGAGCAGCAAATACAATGTTGACGAAGTCTTCTTGTCTTGGAGCCATGGTATCCCAAAGATTGACAGTCAGAACCGAGGACTGCCCGGGTAAAGAAACAAACATGTAATTGGACCGACCACACTAGATGGTGCCCGTGTTTATGCTTTGTAACCTACATAAAAGTTAAGGGAATCAATAAAGTTTTCCTTCATTTGAAAAATATTTTCCACATAAAGCAAGTAAATTAAGCGGATGCAAATTTAAGCACACTGAAAACCTGTGCCAAAACAAATTGGAGACGTCCTTTTCTAAAGAACCGAGAAATAAGGGCCCTCTATTATTAATAAGACCTCTTCCAAAATTTTAAAAGGAAAGAAGGTTAAGGTTCGGACACAATGGAAACCAAACAAATATTTTCCCGGCATACTAATCAGGCACTTTGTTTATAAGTCTCGCAAGGGATTGACAGTTTGAAATAGTAAGAAGAAAAACAAGGCAACTGGCTCTTCCAAGACTTTAAGAATCTTAGATTAAGACATGAGATCCTTCAAAATAGGGTTTGCTAAGCCTTAGGTGCATTGCTTTAACATTCTCCCCGAGCTAGTAACACCCGAAGGGAAAAAGCAAAAGAAGTAAGCCGACATGCCTGACTTCATAAAGGGACCAAAACTAAAAGTGTTTACGTGAAATAAGCAATGACAAAAAAAATAAACATAGGCACGCAGGCCCGAGAGATGAATTATTCTTAAGGGGAGGATGGATAGCCCCTGTCATAGGAAGGGGTCCCAAGTTCCTCAATTTCGGAGCTACTATCCTCATATGATAGGAAGTTTACCATGGCAGATTCGACGGTCACAAAATCCATATCTGCATTCAACAGGGCATCAGAATCCAAAGCATCTTGAAAAGCATCCCTGTGGAACTTCAAAATAGCTAGGTCACGAACCAAGTTGGCTTTTAACTTTTTTGGCAACCTGATGCTACTGCAATCTAGCCTATCGCACTCAGATCCAGGCTCGGGAAGCCTTGAAACGTTTCAATTATTCCCGAGAGGTCTTCAACCTACCCTCCAAACGACGGACCCTTACCTGAAGGTTCTGATGATCAGAGTCCTTGGCCTGAAGGGACCCGTCCCTCTCCTCCAGTTTCTGCTTCACATCATCATAGCTCAGCCTTAGGGAATGTTTTAAAGATTTCAATTCACGGCACCTTATCTGGAGCGTCTCTACCTCATGGTGAAGTTGGCAGTTCTCCATAGCCGTTGAGCTCTCAGTCGGTATTTTCCCCACTTCAGTTATAGCAGTGGTGGTGGTAGCATGGATTGTAAAGGTTTGCTCCGCGAGCTGCGCCAGTATTGTTCTCAAGTTTTCACCAAGGGACCTAGGCTGGGCAGAGCTTTCCCCGGGATCACCGATTTTGAGGTATGTTTCCAGGGATTTGGGACCGGCTTGCTCCCGGTCAAGTTCAAAAGGCTCCGCACCTCCGGGAGCAGGGTGGTCTTCATCCTCGTTTTCAATATTTACCACCCCGCGGCTGGCCTGCGCTTCCGTCCATACTTCAAGAAGGTGGCGCTAGGTCCTCACTTGGGAACCTATCCCCTCGGCTGAAGTCCCAGCAGGTTGCATGGGGCTACGTGCCCTACGCTTTGGATCGTTTGAGTTCCGGGTGGCAGCAATCATGATGTTGGAAAAAATGGTCTAACTTGAGGGGATATTCCGGGCAAACGACCACCTTACGGGGATACCTATGCAAGATTGGAAAAAGTTCGTAAGAAAGTGAGGAGAGGGAGGCTTACGCGAGAAATTGGCGTCATGGGACTCGTTATATTACCATGGTTCTTTCTCCTCCACAAATCGGCAGTGAGGCTTTTCCATGTCCTATTTAGCCCTGAAGTAGTGCGCAGTAGGTCCATCACCCAATCAAAAATTCTATGCACATAGTTGGGAGCCATAAGGTCAGTAAAACAAGAGCAAGTTATGTATCGATGCCAATAAAAAAATCGGATAAATAAAGCAGGGCAGGTCGGACTTACGAGTATGGTTCCAGGCTTTCGGGAAGGGCTCCAAAAAGTACGGTCAAAGTCGTCCTCAGCGCTGCTTATTAGCCTATGGGAACCCGGGGGAACAAATGAACCATTCCGCCCTAGAACAGACGATGTGAACATATTTGCATCAAGTAGTCGACAGTAAAGACAAAGTCGGGCACGGTCAGTAAGGTTCTGGATGCAGTAAACAGTCCTCCATAGTTGGGGGCAATTTGGCCTAGGCAGACGTGGTACCTTTGGCAAAAGGCCTCCATCCAATGAGGAACTGGTAGCAAAAACCCAATGGTGAAAGGATAGGTGTGGACCATGGAATATCCTCAAAATTGGCTGTCATCCTTCCGTCTGCACCAACTGGGAGGGACACAACTTCGGGTGCCTAATTGCAATCCTGAAATACTTTAGGAAGATTTTCTTAGTTATCAGCAAGTTGATCTTGCCCACTGATTCATGGCGGGTGTGTCAATCCGAAAATATCTTAGATATGCACATTCCATCGGCACTATCTCTGCTGCGAGGGACCCCGGGTCTATTTCCATGGTGGCAAAGGCCTCAGGGGCTTTCCCTTTCCTTTTGGAAGGGGAACTTTCAAAGAAGCGAGAAGAGGAAATTTTTTTAAGGTTTTTTGTAAGGAAGTGTAAAATGAGGGAGATAATTCAGTCAAATGGGATGGATAGAGAGAGAGGATTGGAACTTATATAGGGAAAGGAAATCCTGGAACTTCCCTTGAAACAAGGATTCAGAAGTCACCTGAAGCGTCAATCGACACCTCTGTCCGTAAATGATGACGTTTCTGGTGATTGACGCGATGATTGAGGTGATTAGACGCCTCCCTTTCTCGCGTAATTGGACCAGGTTCAAATCTCTTCCACTTCCCGATCCCGACTGTTCGAATCTCGAAAAGTGAGGGGACTATCTGTATTGGGCTAAATTTGTACAGCACAGCTAGACCTATCAATATAGGCCACATGGCTTAAGGGATAAGTCAAAGATAAGTCAGCATTGAGTATCACTGGAGGAAATGCCATTGTACCAGAAGAACCACTTGGACCGGAAAACTGTTGGAATAGCTTCGGAAGAGAGCCCTATAACAAAAAAAATTCTGAGTCTTAGAAAAATAAATAATCAAGACAGGAAAATTGAGTAACAAAATGTAGTATTTGATTTCAAGAATGTTGAGTGTTACAATCTCTATATAATCCTCCGATTCTCCAACAATAATGTAAACTATGTTGAAACTTGAATTTGATTTAGATTCAAGGGCTTCTTCAGCAGCTTAATCTTGAATCTTCATATTTGAATTTGGACTTGAATTATTTGCCACGAACAAGTAAATTGATCTTGAACGCCTTGATATTTTTCTTCGTTCTTAATCTTGAACTTAAGCTTGAGCTTGAGCTTGAACTTGATTGCTTGAATGTGTCACACCCCGACCTTACTAGGGTGTGATGGGCACCCGACCCTTACTTAGGGCCGAGCGAACCCTCAGACTACTGCTGCACATAAAGTCACATCAAACTTTTTAAGTTAAATAAAATAAAATACATAGTAATGTTTTTTTGAAATATTCGTTCTCAAGGTTTCAAAGCCGAACCAATCTATAATCACACAGAATTCAGAACATAACACAGGCAGACATATCGGCTGACGAAGCCGCATACAGACTGACAACCAATACCCACAACACTGTCTGCAAAGTCTCTAACATAAGTCCAGAAGTCATAACATACAAACTCTGACTCGGAAGCACTCCAGGAGCAAATGGAGCTTGCCAACTCCGCTGGATCATCTTCTGTAATAACTTCAGCTCGTCTGGAAGTACCTGCGCAGCATGAAACGCAGCCCCCGAAGAACTGGGGGTCAGTACGAAAAAGGTACCGAGTATGTAAAGCGAAAATGTAACGAATATAACCATAATCCGAACCAGAAGTACAGAAATATAGTGGACAGAATCGAACCCGAATCCGAAATAGAAATACAGAGTCTAGCTGGCAGAATCATCGTACGGATCAGGGGCACATAATGTGACTGACATAATCATAATCAGAGCCAGAGGTACAGAAATGTAACAGACGGAATCATGGTCTGGATCAGACATACAGAAGTGACGCAGACAAAATCACTTTCCGAATCCGATTTCCAGAAGTGTAACAGACAGAATCGTAACCCAATCCGACAGACAGAAGTGTAACGGACAGAATCATAATCCAATCGGACAGACAGAAGTGTAACGGACAGAATCATAATCCAATCGGACAGACAGAAGTGTAACGGACAGAATCATAATCCAATCGGACAGACAGAAGTGTAATGGACAGAATCATAATCCAAGCGGACAGATAGAAGTGTAACGGACAGAATCATAAACCAATCGGACAGACAGAAGTGTAACGGACAGAATCATAAACCAATCGGACAGACAGAATCATGCATGCAGAGTCATACAGAGTCATATGCTTATACAGATGCAGATAGCATATACATACATACATATATCAGATCCCGGCCCTCTCATGAGGGACGCAGTAACAGAACCCGGCCCTCTTAGTACGGGACGCGGTGGACAGACAGATCAGATCATATGCCATCCTGGCCGTCATCCCCATACACACATCATAATATCATATACAGATGTAAACAGATCCTGGCCCGCACACCGAGGGACGCGGTGAACAATGCAGTGGAATGTGCACGATAACAGAACCTGGCCCGGGCGCAGTGAAGGAAGCATTGAGGCATCCACGAACAGATTAATGAGAAACCACATACACACAGATCATCATACAAACTCAATGGAACTGAAGTAGGCCAAACGGTGGGTCAAATCAAAGTATTCGGACAATATTCATAACATACGCATATATGTCGCTTCGGACGGCACGACAGATTTTACCAGAATAAGATCTCCAGAAACGTTCCAGATGTCAAAATCATTTTATAAGACTTATAAAAATAGTCATAACACTTGTCATATAATGAACAGAATAATAGCCCAGATGTTGCCTGTGAAGATCGGACAGAAACAAGGCAATTAAAGTTATACAAAAAGTATCGGAGCTTTGTGGGCCCACCTCGGACCAACTCGAGGTGGCGTACATAAATTATAGGTAATAGACCTTATGAGGTCGTCCTTGATCGTTTTTAGGCATTCCGACTCCATTTAGGAAGTTGCATACATATAGTTTACTTTATAAGCAAATTATAAGAAAACTAGTTCAATTGCATTGAATGAATAGTGGCCAAAATCAAACTCGATTTTCTACGAACAGAATAATCCCCGAGGCTCAAATTCATGCCTAGTACACCTAGGACATGCCAAGAGAAGGAAAAGGACAGCTTTACATACCTTGGTTGCGCCTTACGCTCGCTCAAATTCAATTCCCGTTTCGTCCAAAATCTGCAAATGGTCACTTTTACCAATTGTCATATTCAAGCCTTAAGAATACGATCTTAAGCACATACTTGCCTACCGAAATTTTGGCAGCATTTCCTTTATAAATCCAACATTCCCGAAAGTCTAATTTAGCCAAAACAATCAACAACCCAACAACAACATCAACAACAACAACAATCACAATATAACACAATATAATGAAACTAGCCTTCTTTCCGACATAACGCAATATCTTTCATTCCGACCTCACACTTCCAAACCAATCTCAATATTTTCATATTCACCATTAATCCTGATCATTACAACGCAATTTGGAAGCATTTCATATCCTTTCTACAAAATATTCACAAGGTATACCAAATATACAAACTTTCTACTAAAGTCATAATTCATCCAAGGTTTCCAATCTTTAACAAACATTTCCATAACATGTTTCTATCTTCCAACTTCATCAACAATCATTATCATTTACACCTTAACGACTTCCATTTCCATATTTACATAAATTATAATAAAGTTGCATACCTTCCTACAACAACTTAACAACAAATTTTCCATAACAACAAGAACCATTATTCTTCCATTCACTTCACAACAACACAATTATCATACTAAAGGAATTTAATTCATCTTCCACTATCAACACAATACCACACGGCCACACACCTATATTTTCAATTTCAACCAAATTCATTCCACTTTCATTTCCAATATAAATTTCACCATAACCATAACTAGGATACAACATAAAATTCAACTCATATTACTTATACATCAAGGCATCCACGGCTACACATACATACATATAAATACCATGCAATCTTCCATATTCTTATGAATTTTAACTCTTTCTACCTCCTACAACATAAACCAAACCTTCATAACACATAAAAAGGGATTAAATCTTACCCTTTCTCTTCAACTCCTTCACTTGCCCAAAGTGCGAAAACGATGAAACGGATGAACCATCTTCCGAAATAATTATACCACGTTGTAGAGGGTACTTGAATTGGTAGGAATACTACAAGAAAACAATTTTTGGAACAAGATTTAAGTTACCCAAATTTCCCTGGTCTTGGCCGAAATGGCCTTGCTTTTGTTCTTGCATCCTTGGCTTGTATTTCCTTTCTTGAAATGTCTTGAAGCTTCTATGACTTAATCACCCTTTTATGTAATTAACACATGGAAAATTTCCATGGGCTTGGGACTACTATGGCCGGCCAAGCTCCCTCCATTTGGGCCTTTTTCTATATATTTATTTTTAGCCCAATTAATGTAGTCCGTATTTTGAAATTCCCGAAACTAATTTCCAAAATTCCAATTTTGTCCTTGGCCTTCTTCCGTATTTCCACACCAATATTTTTCATGAACAACACACACATGTGTGAATTCAATTCAACATATGGCTTTATTCCTTACAAATCAAGATCATTTCAAATTTTCCCGAACATGCGAAAGTGCGGGATATAACAGAATGCTTGAACTTGTAGCTTGTAGAGAAATATGTAGACTTTGATCCACGAGCTCTCTTCTTGCTTCTTGTTCTCAATTCCTCCCCCTTTGTGAGTTATAAGGACCCTTATTTATAGTTTTAGGGAAGGTGCAGCTTTGTGATTTGATTGGCCAGAGCATGTCATCCGTACACTTGGCATTATTTCTTTGGCTCATTAATTTGACTTGGATTGCCACTTTATTTGACATATGGCATGGGCCTGAATTTTAAGATGGGCTAATAGATCTTTGGACCTTAGGCTATTAAAATGGGCTCATCATCTGGAGTCCAAACAAATTGACTAGCTCAATATATTTAAGATTAGATGATTAACCCAATCATATTAGCCACATCATTTGAACTATTTTCTTGAACTTAATTACGTCCAAATTGATTTATGAATTTGAATCCAATAAAAATTTATATTCCTACAAGCTCAACGGGCTGCCGTTACAGATTGAGTTGAACATTATCTAATGGTGTTATTAGGCTTAATGGTCCTCTTTATTGCTCATTATTAATATTCAATTAATACTCATTATGGGCAGGGGCGTAATACATGGAATATGTGCCCCTAACTCTTAGTATAAATAGAGACTATCATTCCCAGTGTAAGGACACGGAATTCAAGACGAATACACACCATTTATATGCAATTACTTCATTTATTAAGTTCATTACTGTTTTATTAAGGGCTAAATCACAGGCTTGGCCAAAGAAATTAGCACCAGGCTCAATCAAGGCTCAGGCTATGATCAACCTTGCTTTGTTTTATTTCGTTTACATTCGATTTACTTGTATATTATATTGATTCACTGGTTATTTTGATCCACTTGTCCTTGACCACGAACACAAATTCAACTGAGCCGTTTTTCCGGTAAACATAGAGATACATTTTGGTTAAAAAACTTTACTCACTGTTAAAATTTATCAGAATGTTTGGGGGTTGACTAAAAGTGAACCACTTTAGAAAATGTAGTGGATGATTAGTGCTCCAAGTAAAAGAATATGGATGATTTTTTGTTACACCTCGGAAAATTTTCCGTTGATGCATAGTGAATAGACTAACAAAGCACCCGATGTATAAGGTATTTCAATGAGTAAGGAATGATGTTCGATGACCATAATTAAGATTTCAAAGATGTTCGAGGTAGGGGAAGAGAGTTTGCCAAGGGAAGGCAAGGCATACAATAAGTATCGGAAAGGATTTACGAGTAACGAGTTAACGATGACTTAAGGATGTTTTGGAGAAGAGTTATAACATCCCTTATATTGTTAATGAGGTGATAAACAAGTACTAAGAAGGTTTCATAAGGATTGGAGATAAAACGAGTCAACGAGAATGACTTCGGGAAAACTGGGCATTATACGGCCAAACATACTGGCCATATAAAACATACGGGCCGTATGTTCAACCGTATAATCAGCCCAGATCATCACCCCTCTCTGGGCCAAATCTACGGCCAGACATACGGTCAGTATAATTTATACGGATCGTATGTTGGTCCATAGGAACTGGTCGGGACTGAAGTGTGTATTATTAATAAGGGACCAAGTTTCATTTCCTTTCACACCCCTTCTCTCTAAAACATCTCTCTACACTTCTCCCAAAAGAATTCAAGAGATATTAGAGATCAACAACATCAAATTAAGTGAATCAAGTGTAAGAAATCCTTTAAAGATCATCCAAGGCAAGGAATCCAAGGGAAGGTCAAACTAGGGTTTTGCTCAAGTGAGGTGTTTACACCTAAGGTGAATACCTACACCATCTAAGGTAAAATTTATGATATTTCCATGTTGTTTAAGGTATTAGAAAGTTGAAACACTTGGATTGTAGAAGGATATAGGAAATTGGGTCATGAATGTGGGAATAGTGTCATTTTGAGTAATAGCTTGAATTGAGTCATGATTCTTGATGTGTTGTGATATGGTTATGTTATAAACGATGTTAAGAACATGAGATAGACATTGTATATGAATGAACGTAATCGTGTGTTATGACCATGAATATGAATGATTGGAAGTGATTTGAGAAATATGGATAATGTGGATGAATAAAGACTATTGTTAGGATATTGTGAATGTGTTATTGACGTTTGGGAGTTGATAAATGATATGGAGGAAGTCGTATAAATGAAGGAGATGTTGTCCAATTTACTCTAGTTTTATTCATGTATGCTAGTATCGATTTCTAATGATAGTATAACTCTAATGAAGGTAGAAACGTGAGCATTGAAGGAGAACGTGCAAGTGATAGAATAGTTGAATGGAAAGGTATGTAAGGCTAACCCTTCTTTCATAAGGCATGGTTCTTTGGCCAAATATCTATTCTTCTATGAGCTTATGATGTCCTTCAAATTATTCTATCTTCAAAAGCTACTAAGCTCATGATTCTCGATATATTACGATTGTACTAAATTCCTCATATGATGAATGATCATATAAGGATAGATGTAATGATGACGACGATAATAGTGATAGCAATAATGATGACGACGATAATAGTGATAACGATAATAATGACGACGATAATGGTGATGATGATAATGATGATAATGATGACGATGATAATAGTAATGATGCTAAAGATGCTTATGAGCTTTTATGTATATATGGCTATGTATGACTATTATGGAACCCCGACCTTATATGGCCGGGTAGAATATGTATTTATGTAACGCGCGCGCACCACTGTAGTTGGGTACGGATAACCCTGAAGCCTTGGTAGGGCCAGGTATGTGTAACCCTGAGCCTTGGTTGGCCAGGTATGTATGATAACCGAGCCTAGCCATGGTCGGGTACGTGAAACACCGAACCTTCGTGGTCGGGTATGCTATGTAAATGCTATGTATATGATATGGATATGTATACGATATAGATGTGAGTATGAATACGAATGTGATATTAATATGAGTAAGAATATGTTTATCATATGGATATGTGTATGATATAGATATGAGTATAAACATGAATAGTTATATGGATGTGACTATGGATACGATATGTAAATGCGTACGGATATGAGTACGGATACGAATACGGATGTATGTACACAATTTCGCATTAGAAATGTAAAGTCCCTATGAAAAGCAAGTAAGTGCTTATGACGACGATATTACTATTTCTCATCTTGCGCTATTTCTTATGTTGCTTATTATGCTTCTATAATGATAGTGATCATGCTTTACATACTCAGTACATTCTTCGTACTGACGTCCTTTTGTTTGTGGACGCTGCGTCATGCTCGCAGGTGGCCAGGGAGACAGACTTGATCCATAGTTATATTACTCAAGGACTACATAGCGGAGCTCCATTTCATTCGGAGCTGCAGCTTTTGGTATTGATTCTTTTGTGTACATATTTATGGGCATAGCGGGATCCTGTCCTGCCTATATGATATGACATGCTCTCCTTAGAGGCTCGTAGACATGTGTATATAGCTAGACGTGTTTGGCCTTGTGGGCCTATGTTTTGGATATCATTTTGTTAGCCTCGTCGGCTTATGTACATTGCTATGGGCATTGCTATAAATGGTGATATATGTATATGTATTGTTGCCAATGGAAATAGTATAATTGACGGATAGAAAGTATGATTCAGTTATGTGGCTCACCTAGATGAAAATGTTAAGGTATGCTAATGGGTGCCCAGGTGGTCTAGCACCGGGTGCCCGTCGCGGCCCTCCGGTTGGGTTGTGACAAAAGTGGTATCACAGCAGTTCCGTCCTAGGGTGTGTGTAAAAGACTTGTCCAGTAGAGTCTTGGTTATGGGTGTGTTGCGCGCCACACTTATAAACAAGAGGCTGCGAGCATTTTAGGAATGAATGACCTTCTTTCTTCATAAGATCGTGCGATAGAGCTATAATATAAGAATTTCCTTCTCCTTAACCATGTGTTATGTATTTTAGAAATGCCTGTAAAGAGAAAGGATACGGCAACCCAAAAGGGCAAGACAATGACAGAAAAGCGGGTTGAAAGAGCGCCGCCGATAGTTGTACAAGAAAGTGAGTCACAGAACGCGGCTCAATCTCAGTCCTCCCAGTCAGTGCCTATTTCTGAGGAGCGTCAGGGAGCCTCATCCCCAGCTCCAGCACATTCGGCTCCTCCACCGGATGCTTCAGACCAAGATGTAAAAGAGGTCATTCATTTTCTTACTCAAATTGTTGCTGCCCAGACGCAGCGGCAAAGTACAGGGCAAAGTGATAGGGTTGTTAGTGCAAGGGCTCGTGACTTCATTAGCTTGAACCCTCCGGAATTCTTTAGATCAAAGCCTGATGAGGACCCTCAGAATTTTATTGATGGAATGTTGAGGACGCTTCGATTGATACATGCTTCGGACACCGAATCGATGGAGTTAGCATCCTATAGATTGAGGGATGTCGCGATCCATTGGTACACGGTTTGGATGGCTTCACGGGGAGCCAATACGCCTCCCCCGGTATGGCAATAATTTGTTGATGCTTTCCTCTAACATTATATGCCTCCAGATATTCAGCGAGCTAGAGCCGATAAGTTTTTGAATTTGAGGCAAGGTAGCATGAGTGCTTTAGAGTATAGTCTCCGCTTCAATTCTTTGGCCAGGTATGCTTCGGCCATGGTAGCGGATATGGGTGACCGAGTGCACCGATTTTTGAAAGGCCTAGGGCCACATTTGATGGATAGGTGCTTGACTGCGTCCCTTCAGGATAATATGGATATTTCACGCATTCAGGCCCATGCTCAAAACATAGAAGAAAGCTTACAACAACAAAGAAGTGAGCGTGAGCAAGATAGGGGACATAACAAGAGGGCTAGATCTTCGGGTCCGATGAGTGCGTATAGAGGTGGGCACAGACAGCAGTTCTCGAGGCATTCAGGCCATTCTATGACTAGTGCGCCTCCACGGTTTTCAGGCCAGAGATTTGATAGATCTACTTATTCCGGGCCGAGTTAGAGTTTTTCGGGATCTCAGTTCAGAGGTGATTCGGGTCAGGCGAGGCCACCCGTACCATGATGTTCCTAGTGTGGAAAGTTACATTGGGGTCAGTGCCGATTGGGCTCGAAGGTTTGCTATTCTTGTGGTCAACCATGCCATATTATGCGTGATTTCCCCTCAGTTAGTGGTAGAGGCAGGACCCAGCCTTCAGGGTCGGTAGCCGGATCTTCATCATCAGTACGCCCTATGGGGCCAGGTTCACATGCGCCAGTCGGCCATGGTAGAGGCATAGGGAGAGTCCCCAGTTCTAGCGGTCCTCAACACCGTATTTATGCTTTGGCTGGACACCAAGATCTTGAGTCTTCTCCTGATGTGGTCACAGGTATATTATCGGTATTTTCTCATGATTTATATGCTTTGATAGATCCGGGCTCCACATTGTCATATGTTACTCCGTATATTGCGGGTCGATTTAGAGTCAAACCGGAGTCGATCAAACCTTTTGAGGTGTCTACACCCGTTGGTGAATCGGTAATAGCTTGTCGAGTATATAGAAACTGCATAGTTGTTATTTGTGACCGTCGTATTATGGTTGACTTACATGAGTTAAAAATGGTAGATTTTGATGTTATTATGGGTATGGATTGGTTGGCTTCTTGTTATGCCAGTGTTGATTGTAGAATGAAATTGGTTCGTTTCCAATTTCCGGGAGAACCAGTTTTAGAATGGAAGGGGAATACTGTGTCACCAAAAGGTAGGTTTATTTCCTATCTAAAGGCAAGGAAAATGATCACAAAAAGATGCATTTATCATCTAGTTCGGGTTCAAGATGTAGAAGCTGAACTGCCGACTCTTCAGTCAATTCCTGTAGTAAATGAATTTCCAGATGTGTTCCCCGAAGAGCTTCCAGGCCTCCCTCCTGAGCGGGAGATTTATTTTGCTATTGATGTGTTGCCAGACACCAAGCCCATATCTATTCCTCCTTATAGAATGGCTCCCGCAGAATTAAAAGAGTTGAAGGAGCAATTGAAAGACTTGCTTGAGAAAGGCTTTATTAGGCCGAGTTCATCCCCGTGGGGTGCACCCGTATTGTTTGTCCGAAAGAAAGATGGTTCCTTGAGAATGTGTATTGACTATCGGTAACTGAATAAGGTGACGATCAAGAATAAATATCCTCTTTCGAGGATTGATGACTTGTTTGATCAGTTAAAAGGTGCCAAATGGTTTTCCAAGATAGATTTGAGAAATGGCCATTTTGAGTTCCGGGTGATGTCGTTTGGACCAACTAATGCACCGGCAGTATTTATGGATTTGATGAACAATATGTTCAGGCCCTTCCTAGATCTATTTGTGATTGTATTCATCGACGATATCTTGGTATATTCTAGATCCGAGGCAGAACATGCGGATCATTTGCGTACTGTCCTTAGAGTTCTTCAAACTCGAGAGTTATTTGCAACATTTTCTAAGTGTGAGTTTTGGTTGAACTCAGTGACATTTTTGGGTCACATTGTTGCAGCCGATGGTATTTGGGTAGATATCCAAAAGATTGAGGTTGTGAAGACTTGGCCAAGGCCCACAACTCCTACGGAGGTTCGTAGCTTTTTGGGCTTAGCAGGTTATTACAGGAGATTTGTTGAAGGTTTTTCTTCTATTTCTGCACCACTCACAAAGCTGACCCGGAAATCAGCAAAGTTTCAATGGACAGATGCTTGTGAACGTAGTTTCCAAGAGCTAAAAGATAGATTGACTTCTGCCCCAGTCTTGACACTTCCAGAGGGATTAGAGGATTATGTTGTTTATTGCGATGCTTCAGGCATTGGGATAGGTTGTGCGTTGATGCAACATGGTGAGGTGATTGCGTATGCTTCAAGGCAATTACGGAAACATGAGAAAAATTATCCAACCAATGATTTAGAATTGGCTGCAGTGATTCATGCATTAAAAATGTGGAGACATTATTTATATGGTGTCCATGTGGATATTTACACAGATCATAAGAGCCTTCAGTATATCTTCAAGCAGAAAGAGTTGAATTTGCGGCAACGACGATGGTTGGAATTGCTGAAAGATTATGATATTGATATCCTATATCACCCCGGAAAGGAAAATGTTGTGGCTGATGCTCTTAGCCGTAGATCCATGGGAAGTTGGTGTGATGTACGACCAGAGAAAAGAGAGATGGCTCGTGAGCTCCAGCACTTAGCCAGTTTGGGAGTTCGAGTAGTGGACTCAGGTAGCAGGGGAACTACCATTCAGAATTCAGCAGTCTCGTCGCTAGTAGCGGAAGTGAAAGAGCGAAAATACGAAGATTCCATGCTAATGCATTACAGAGATACACTCCCTCAGAAGGAGGAGTCATCATTTGAGATTGCAGGAAACGGAGTTCTCCGAAGCCGAGGCAGATTATGTGTTCCTGATGTGGCAGGATTATGCCACCAAATATTGAGAGAAGCTCATTGTTCCCGTTATTCTGTCCACCCCGGAGCAACTAAAATGTACCATGATCTTAAATCTATATATTGGTGGGATGGGATGAAGAAAGATATAGCGAAATTCGTAACTCAATGTCCCAACTGTCAACAAGTGAAAATCGAGCACCAAAAGCCCGGCGGACTGTTGCAAGCTATAGAAATCCCAACTTGGAAGTGGGAAGTGATTAACATGGATTTCATTACAGGCTTAACCCGTTCCCGACGTAAATATGATTTTATATGGGTTATTGTGGATAGACTCACGAAATCAGCTCATTTCTTACCAGTCAGAACGACATATGTGGCAGAATATTATGCAAAGCTTTATGTTAAAGAGATAGTGCGACTCCATGGTGTTCTAGTGTCCATTATCTCAGATAGAGGAACTCAGTTTACAGCTAATTTTTGGAAGTCCTTCCAAGAGGGTTTAGGGACTCAAGTGAGCCTTAGCACAGTATTTCACCCGCAGACTGATGGACAAGCTGAACGTACCATTCAGACTCTTGAGGATATGTTACGGGCATGTATGATAGATTATGGAGGTAATTGGGATGATCACTTACCCCTCATTGAATTTTCTTACAACAATAGTTATCATTCTAGCATTCAAATGGCACCGTATGAGGCTTTATATGGGCGAAAATGTAGATCCCCAATTCGGTGGTTCGAGATAAGAGAGACTAAATTGATAGGGCCAGACTTGGTCCAGCAAGCCATAGATAAAGTTAAGCTCATACGAGATCGGTTATTAGCAGCCCAAAGTCATCAAAAGTCCAATGTGGATAATCGTCGAAGGGACTTGGAGTTCCAAGTGAAAGATTGGGTATTCTTAAAGTGTCACCAATGAAGGATGTAATGAGATTTGGCAAAAAGGGGAAGCTTAGTCCCCGGTACATTGGGCCTTATGAGATTGTGCGCAAAATAGGCAAAGTGGCCTATGAATTAGATTTACCTACTGATTTGAAGTCAGTTCACCCAGTTTTCCATGTCTCAATGCTTTGTAAATGTGTTGGAGATCCTACTAGGATCGTGCCAGTAAATGATATTCAAGTGACAGAAAAGTTGACTTATGAAGAGGTACCCATTGCCATATTAGATAGGCAAGTACGGAGGCTTAGAAACAAAGAAGTGGCCTCAGTTAAGGTTTTGTGGAGAAACAATAACCGAGAAGAGATGACGTGGGAAGTGGAAGAAATTATAAGATCCAAGTACCCACACTTATTTCAGCCCCTAGAAGAGATCCAAGACGGAACATCAAGATCATAAGGTATGTATATTTTCTTTTTATGCATTTGGGTCGTGTGTGGTCAAATTCTATTGCTATTATGTTGTGGCCCTGTAAAGCATTGTTATTATGGGCTGTTGTGACAGGATTGTAGTGCCATATTACAGACGAAAACTCTGGCGAAATTTTTATAGAATCCCCGAGAATTAAACATTCGAGGACGAATGTTTTTAAGGGGGAAAGAATGTTACACCTCAAAAAGTTTTCCGTTGATGCATAGTTAATAAAATAATGAAGCACCCGAAGTATACGGTATTTCAATGAGTAAGTAATGACGTTCGATGACCCTAATTAAAATTTCAAAGATGTTCGAGGTAGGGGAAGAGAGTTTGCCAAGGGAAGGCAAGGCATACAATAAGTATCGGAAAGGATTTACGAGTAAGGAGTTAACGATGACTTAAGGATGTTTTGGAGAAGATTTATAACATCCCTTAGATTGTTAATGAGGTGATAAACAAGTAATAAGAAGGTTCCATAAGGATTGGAGATCAAACGAGTCGACGAGAATGATTCGGGAAAACTGGCATTATACGGCCAAACATACTGGCCGTATAAAACATACGGGCCGTATGTTCAACCGTATAATCACTCCAGATTATCACCCCTCTCTAGACCAAATCTACGGCCAGACATACGGACAGTATAATTTATACGGACCGTATGTTGGTCCGTAGAAACTGGTCGGGACTGAAGTGTGTATTATTAATAAGGGACCAAGTATCATTTCATTTCATTTCCTTTCACACCCCTTCTCTCTAAAACATCTCTCTACACTTCTCCCACAAGAATTCAAGAGATATTAGTGATCAACAACATCAAACAAAGTGAATCAAGTGTAAGAAATCCATTAAAGATCATCCAAGGCAAGGAATCCAAGGGAAGGTGAAACTAGGGTTTTGCTCAAGTGAGGTGTTTTCACCCAAGGTTCATCCCTACACCATCTAAGGTAAAATTTATGATATGTCCATGTTGTTTAAGGTATTAGAAAGTTGAAACACTTTGATTGTAGAAGGATATAGGAAATTGGGTCATGAATGTGGGAATAGTGTCATTTTGAGTAATAGCTTGAATTGAGTCATGATTCTTGATGTGTTGTGATATGGTTATGTTATAAACGATGTTAAGAACATGAGATAGACATTGTATATGAATGAACGTAATCGTGTGTTATGACCATGGATATGAATGATTGGAAGTGATTTGAGAAATATCGATAATGTGGATGAATAAAGACTATTGTTAGGATATTGTGTGTCACGACCCGACTTGGGGCCATGCCGGGTACCCGGGGCTAACCACCGAGCACCACTCATTCTATTACTCATCATACTCATTTAGCAGACATTCATTAATTTCATACTCAAATCATAGGAAAAATCATTTTTCACTTGAAAACATAATTACATTTATATACATAAGCCCTTCGGCTATCAAAATAGTATATACATATATACGAAGAGGACCTCGTTAGACCATACTACCCACACATACGTATCTACGAGCTTCTACTAGAGTACTAGACATATGGACGGGACAGGACCCTATCATGCCCAAAATACGTATATGTACACAAAAGAATAAACCAAATAGCACCTCTGGAATAATGGAGTGCTCCTGTAAATCTGCTGATAACTTCTACGAGTCTGGATCACCTCCCTGTCTACCTGTGGGTATGAACACAGCGTCCAAAGAAAACGGACGTCAGTACGAACATTGTACTGAGTATGTAAGGCATAAATGAAATGAACATAATAATGGAGGAATCATAAGTCATAAGATGGAGATATAGCCTGCGTAACTTTTACGGGTGGACACATTTCGTACATATATCATACATGTATATATAAACATAGCACATGTATCATCATAGCGCATATATCATCGTATCATATAGATCATCATCATTAACCCGCGTCCGGGTAACCATTATACGCCGCCCACTAATGGTGATCATGACCGGCCTTCTAGGCTCGATGTAAACATAGCAGCCCGCCTTAGCGGTGACATGCCTGGCCATTTAGGCACGGTGGAATCGTACGTAGCCCGCCTTCACGGTGACATGCCCGGCCAACTAGGCGCGGTGGAATCGTATCGTCATATAGTCAGCATAAACTCATCATTATCATACACATCATAGACATATCATGACCTTATCATATTCTCATCATACTATTAACATGATGCATAACTGGGAACTTAAGACAACTATACTTTATCGGGGTGTCATAAGGTCGTGAACCCCCGATTCCGTTATGGAGCATTCGTAGCATTCTGCCTCACCTTGAAAGAATTAGCATATAAGGTGAGTGTATACAATGATCAACATCAATGAATCGTAATAAGAATCGTTAGCTTTGTAACAATATAATATCATGGGCCTTAGACTCTTTAGACTTGGACTCATCATCATCATTATCATGCTCGTAACATATCTTTTATCTTGTCTCATATGAAGCTCTTTACCAAGATTGGTTCATAGTTTTTGGACGTAGGAAAGTCATGAAGAGACAAAGAATATCATGTCATAAGGATCATGCCTTGGAAACAAGAGACTAGCCTTACATACCTTTTCGTTTAGCTACTCTATCGCCTGAACGTTCCTCCCCAATATTCACGTTTCTACCTTCAAGAGAGTTTACATTCATATTAGATAATCGATAACATAAGCGTGTTTGAACTAAAGCTATAGAAAATTGAGCAGCATCTCCTTTGTTTCTACTACTTTCTCCGTATCATATATCAACTCCCAAACGTCCATAATAACATTCATAATATCATCATCAAGGACTTTAGTCTAATTCATCACTATACAATCCCCACAATTTCCTCTCAAGGTCATCCATAATTATAATAATAATACAACGTCACATTCATTCTCATCTAATGGTTCTCTCATGCTCCTAACATCATTCATAACGTAATTACAATCACAATGTATCAAGAATCATGATTCATATTAATCTACTACTCACAATTGCCACTAATCTAATATTTTGTAGCCCATTTTCCATCTTCTTCCATAATCCAAGTGTTTCAACTTTTCAATACCCTAAACAACATGAAATAATCATAAAACTCACCTTTGAATGTGTAGGAACGGGTTTTGGTTGGCAATACTTCACTTGGAGAAAACCCTAGCTTCAACTTCCAAGGGATTTCTTGACTCTAGCAACCCCAAAGAGCTTCCTTGCACTCTATTCACTTGAATTTATAGTATGAACCTTTGATTTCCCTTTGTATTCTTGAAAGTGATATGTATGGAATATTCTAGAAGCTTGGAGAGAAGTGGAGAAGTGGAAAGAATGAGAAAATAAAGTGGGAACATGTATTTATAGTTTCAACTTAATCAGTCCGTCGGGCATTATACGGACCACTTATATGGTTTGTATAACATTATACGGTCCGTAAAATTATCTGTGGTTCACCACCATGGAAAACATTGTTGCTGTTGGGTTATACGGTCCGTATAAAGTTCTACGGTTCGTATAACGTGGTCGTGTAACTCACAGTTTTTCCGAAGTTGTCCTCGTCGTTTCGTTTGATCTCCAATCCTTATACGACCTTCTTAACACTTGTTTAATACTTCTTTAATGATCTAAACATCCCTATAACTCGTCCTCAAGGCCTTACCAACATTTCTTAATGCGATAATTCTACGAAACCTTTCCTAAACCCCACTTATACTCCACTTGTCCCTATCATTCCTTATTTTTGTCAATTCATATGACTTCAAAATCATAACGTTGCATTCTAAGATCACTAATTATCCGTCTTATGGTCTTAAGACCTTCCTGTTACCCTTAAGCTCGCATTGGTTCATTCACTACGCGACGACATGAAATTTCCAAGGTGTAACATTGTGAATGTGTTATTGACGTTTGGGAGTTGATAAATGATATGGAGGAAGTCGTATAAATGAAGGAGATGCTATCACAACAGCCCACAATAATATTGTCTCACAGGGCCACAATACAACATCAATATATTTATGACCACACACGGCCAAAAGCATGAAAAGAAATCATACATACCTCACAATGTTAATGTTTCATCTTGGATCTCTTCTGGGGGTTGGAATAAGTGCGGGTACTTGGACTTCATGCTCTCTTCCGCTTCCCAAGTCATTTCCTCTCGGTTATCATTTCGCCACAAGACTTTGACTGAAGCTACTTCCTTATTTCGAAGTTTTCGTACTTGTCTGTCTAATATGAAAATGGGCACTTCTTCATAGACTAGTTTTTCTGTCACTTGAACATCACTTATTGGAACCATCCTCGTAGGATCTCCAACACACTTGCGGAGCCTTGAGACATGAAAAATTGGATGGACCGATTCAAGTTCTGGAGGCAAGTCCATTTCATAAGCTACTTGACCCACCTTGCGGATAATCTTATAGGGTCCAATGTATCGAGGACTTAACTTCTCTTTCTTACCAAATCTCATCACACCTTTCACTGGGGACACCTTTAAGAATACCCAGTCATCAACTTGAAATTCTAAGTCTCGCCGGCGGTTGTCCGCATAAGAGTTTTGGCGACTTTGGGCTGTCAGTAATCGATCTCGGATCATCTTGACTTTTTCTACTGATTGTTGAATCAACTCAGGTCCTATTAGCTGTACTTCTTCTATTTCAAACCATCCAATTGGGGATCTACACTTCCTTCCATATAAAGCTTCATACGGAGCCATTTGGATACTGGAATGATAGCTATTGTTGTATGCAAACTCAATTAGAGGTAAATGATTATCCCAACTACCGTAGAAATCGAGTACACATACTCGTAGCATATCTTTCAAGGTCTGAATGGTACATTCGGCTTGCCCATCAGTCTGCGGATGAAATATCGTGCTGAGCTTTACTTGAGTACCTAGACCTTCTTGAAAAGATTTCCAGAACTTGGCTGTAAACTGCGCTCCTCTATCTGTGATAATGGATATCGGAGTACCATGGAGTCGCACAATCTCCTTGAGATACAACCTCGCATAATCTTCTGCGGAGTATGTAGTCCTGACTGGAAGAAAATGAGCTGCTTTCGTCAATCTATCCACAATCACCCATACGGAATCATACTTGCCTCGGGAGCGAGGTAACCCCACAATAAAATCCATGTTGATCACTTCCTATTTCCAAGTAGGGATTTCCATTGCTTGCAATAACCCTCCTGGCTTTTGATGTTCGATTTTCACTTGCTGGCAATTTGGACATTGGGCTACAAATTCTGCTATGTCTCTCTTCATAACATCCCACCAATATATCAGCTTAAGATCATGATACATCTTCATTGCACCTGGGTGAATGGAATACCGAGAATAATGAGCTTCTTCTAGAATTCGACGACGCAATTCTGCAACATTCGGCACACATAGCCTGCCTCGGTATCTAAGAATTCCATCCATAGAAGTTTCAAATGGAGACTTCTCCTTTCCATGAAGTGTGTCTCTATAATGGTTCAACTGAGGATCTTCATCTTGACGCTCTTTTTACTTCCATATTTAGGGACGAAACTGTGGGATCATTAATACCAATTCCTGAACTACCCGAATCAATTACACGTATTCCAAGATTAGCTAGTTGGTGGAGCTCATGAATCAATTCTTTCTTTTCCGGAGGAACTTCACAGAGGCTGCCCATTGATCGGCGGCTAAGCGCATCAGCTACTACATTTGCCTTTCCGGGGTGGTATAAAATACTCACATCATAATCTTTCAATAACTCTAACCACCACCTCTGCCGCAGATTCAATTCCTTCTGTTTGAAAATATATTGAAGACTCTTGTGATCTGTATAGATATCAACATGCACACCATACAAGTAATGTCTCCATATTTTTAATGCATGAACAACTGCAGCTAATTCAAGATCATAAGTTGGGTAGTTCTCTTCATGTTTCTGCAGCTGCCTCGAAGCATAAGCAATGACTTTACCGTGCTGCATCAATACGCATCCTAACCCAATGCCCGAAGCATCACAATATACAACATAGCCATCTGGTCCTTCTGGGAGTGTTAAGACCGGAGCTAAAGTTAATCTGTCCTTCAAATCTTGGAAGTTACGTTCACAAGCATCATTCCACTGAAACTTAGCTGACTTTTGGGTTAGCTTCGTCAGTGAGGCTGAAATAGAGGAAAATTCCTCTACGAACCTTCTATAGTACTCTGCCAATCCCAGAAAACTACGGACTTCTGTAGGTGTCATAGGCCTTGGCCAAGTCTTCACAGCTTTAATTTTTTGAGTATCAACTCGAATACCATCATCTGAAATAACATGACCCAGAAATGTCACAGAATTCAGCCAAAACTCGCACTTTGAAAATTTTGCATACAATTCTCGGGTTCGAAGAATTCCAAGAACAATACGTAAATGATCTGCATGTTCTGATTCTGTGCGAGTGTATACCATAATATCATCAATGAATACTATTACGAATAAATCCAAGAGAGGCCTGAATACATTATTCATCAAATTCATGAACACTGTCTGAGCATTAGTCAACCCAAACGACATCACCCAAAATTCGTAATGGCCATATCTCGTTCTGAAAGCTGTTTTGGGAATATCTTCTTCTTTAACTCTCACTTGATGATAACCTGACCTCAAGTCTATTTTGGAAAACCACTTGGCACCCTGTAGTTGGTCAAATAAATCATCAATTCTCGGAAGGGGATATTTGTTCTTTATCGTCACCTTATTCAACTACCTATAATCAATGCACATCCGTAGGGAACCATCTTTCTTTCTCACGAATAGAACTGGTGCTCCCCACGGTGATAAATTGGGTCTAATAAACCCCTTCTCAAGCAAATCTTTCAACTGTTCCTTTAATTCTTTCAATTCTGTCGGAGCCATTCGGTAAGGAGGAATAGAAATAGGCTTGGTGTCCGGCAACACAATAATCTCAAAATCAATATCTCTTATCGGTGGAAGACCTGGAAGTTCATCTGGAAATACATCCGGGAATTCATTCACTACCGGAACGGATTGGAAAGTTGGCGACTTTGCTTCGGTGTCATGAACTCAGACTAAGTGATAAATATAGCCCTTAGCTATCATCTTTCTTGCCTTGAGGTAGGAAATAAACCTACCCCTGGGAGATGCTGTGTTACCTTTCCATTCAAGCACGGGTTCTCCCAGAAATTGAAATCGAACCACTTTCATTCGGCAGTCAAGATTGGCATAACATGAGGCCAACCAATCTATACTCATAATCACATCAAAATCTAACATTTCCAGTTCAACTAAATCAAATTTAGTCTGGCGGTCGCATATCACAATTACACCATTTCTATACACTTGTCTAGCTATCACGAGATCACCAACCGGAGTAGATACCTCAAAAGGTTTTATTGGCTCAGGTTTCACCCCAATACGACCAGCAACATACGGAGTAATATAAGATAGGGTAGAACTCGGATCTATCAATGCATACATGTCATGGTAAAATACTGACAATGTACCTGTAACCACATCCGGAGAGGACTAAAGCTCCTGTCGTCCGGCTAAAGCATACATACGAGGCTGAGTGGCGCCTGAAGTAGATGTTCCCCCTCTGCCTCTACCTCGACCTGCTGGAATATGGGGAGTCTGTCCTACCGGGCGCACTGAAGAAGAACCAGCCGCTGATCCTATGGACTGAACCCCACCTCTACCATACTTCGAGGGACAATCTCGCATCAAGTGCCCAGTCATTCCACAAACATAGCAAGCATTTGTGCCCTGACGACATAGCCCTGAATGTAATTTACCGCACTGATTACATCGCGGAACTGGTGGTCTCCTCTGACTATGGTCACCCCCAAACTGAGAACTTGAAGCCCTCGAACTCTGACCCTGTCCTGAAGGAAAGGAGCGATCAAACCTCCTATCTGCAAATCTAGAGGCGCACTAGTCGCCGACTAGCCTGAATGTCTGGGATATGTCTACCTCGATCCCTCTCTGTAATCACTACTTGCCCCCATAGATCTGGCCCTCTTGCTTTGCCTTCTATCAGTATCACGATCACCCTTTTGTGGATGTTGTTGTCCTTCTAGATTCTGGGCATGGGCTTGAATACGGGAAATATCCATCCCATCTTGCAATGAAACCGTCAAATAATCCTTGAATAAATGTGTCCCCAAGCCACTCACAAACCTGTCTCCCATATCGGCCACCATAGTCGGGGCATATCTATCCAATGAATTAAACTGAAGGCTATACTCCCAGGCACTCATATTTCCTTGTTTCAAATTTAAGAACCTATCCGCTCTAGCTCGGCGGACCTCGGCTGGCAAATAATGGCGGATGAAGGTGTCTAAAAATTCTTACCAAACGGGAGGAGGTGCATCCTCTTTTATCGATGATATCCAATTATTGTACCATAATACAGCCACATCTCGGAGTCTATAGGATGCCAACTCCACAGATTTAGTTTCGGAGGTATGAATAATCTTCAATGTTCTCAACATTTCATCAATGAAACTTTGCGGGTCTTCATTCGGCTTTGACCCGAAAAACTCCGGAGGATTCAAACTCATGAAATCACGGGCTCTGGTACTAGCTGCCCGGTCACTTGGACCCGCATTCTGCAGCTGTGCCTGGGTGGCAACTAACTGCGTCAATAAATGAATGGCCTATGTCACTTGTTGACCCGAAGTATCCGGTGGAGGAACTGGGGCTGAAGCTCCTCCTTGTCCTTCTACATTGGGCGGAGTGGAGCAAGTATTAGATGGGGCCTCATTATGTGACTCGCCCTCTTCTACATTCATTTGCGGCTCTGTTTCTACCCGCCTTTTCATCATAGTCTTGCCCTTCTGGGCGGCTGTAGCTTTTCTCTTTGGCGGTATTTCTGAAATCATAGCACACTATTAAGGAGGAGAAAATCTTATAACACAGCTCTATCGCACGACCTCTTAAAATGAAAGATGGTCATTTTTCCTAAATGCCCAGTAGCCTCCTGTTTATTAGTGTGGCGCGAAACACATCATAAACAAGACTGTACTAGACACGGCTCGTAGACACTTCCTAGGACTGAACTGCTTCTGATACCACTTTTGTCACGACCCGACTAGGGGCCATGACGGGTAACCGGGGCTAACCACCGAGCACCACTCATTCTATTACTCATCATACTCATTTAGCATACATTCATTAATTTAATACTCAAATCATAGGAAAAACCATTTCTCACTTGAAAACATAATTACTTTTATATACAAAAGCCCTTCGGCTATCAAAATAGTATATACATATATACGAAGAGGACCTCGTGAGTCCATACTACCCACACATACGTATCTACGAGCCTCTACTAGAGTACTAGACATATGGATGGGACAGGACCCCGTCGTGCCCAAAATACGTATATGTACACAAAAGAATAAACCAAAGAGCACCTCCGAAATAATGGAGTGCTCCTGTAAATCTGCTGATAACTTCTACGAGTCTAGATCGCCTCCTTGTCTACCTGTGGGCATGAATACAGCGTTCAAAGAAAACGGACGTCAGTACGAACATTGTACTGAGTATGTAAGGTATGAATGAAACGAACATAATAATGGAGGAATCATAAGTCAAAAGATGGAGATATAACATGCGTAACATTTAAGGGTGGATACATTTCATACATATATCATACATGTATATATAAACATAGCACATGTATCATCATAGCACATACATCATCGTATCATATAGATCATCATCGTTAACCCGCGTCCGGGTAACCATTATACACCGCGCACTAGTGGTGATCATGCCCGACCTTCTAGGCTCGGTGTAAACATAGCAGCCCGCCTTAGCGGTGACATGCCCGGCCATTTAGGCACGGTGGAATCGTACTCAACCCGCCTTCGCGGTGACATGCCCGACCAACTAGGCGCGGTGGAATCGTATCGTCATATAGTAAGCATAAACTCATCATTATCATACATATCATAGACATATCATGACCTTATCATATTCTCATCATACTATTATCACGATGCATAACTGGGAACTTAAGACAACTATACTTTATCGGGGTGACATAAGGTCGTGAACCCCAGATTCCGTTATGGAGCATTCGTAGCATTCTGCCTCACCTTGAAAGAATTAGCATATAAGGTGAGTGTATACTGTCACGACCCAACCCCGTAGGCCGTGACTAGTGCTCGATCTGGGCACCCAAACCCGTCTATCAAACGTATTCAAATATATAGCAGAAGCCGACAAGGCTATATTCCAAATTCAGACAATATCCAGAACAATTTCGGCAGAATCTCCTTTGTTTTCGGACTATCCAGAATAATCCTGCACACAGCAAACACCAGCAAAGGCCACACAGGGCTAACAAGGCCACGTATAAACATATGCGGACCGGCCGCCTCGGCGTATGGGATCGCCCAAACAACATATACACATAAGCATACAGACAGACCATAACCCACAGACATGTCCACAGACCTCTAAACTAACCGACAGAATCATATGACGGGACAGGGCCCCGCCGTACCCAAATAGTCAGATATGCAGAAGTATATACATGGCGAGAGATATATATACCAAAAGTGGACTCCGAATCAAGGGAGTACTCCGAAATAGCAGAAGTGGAGCCTACAGTGGTGGATCACCGACGTCTGTACCTGCGGGCATGAAACGTAGCCCCCGAAGAAAGGGGGTCAGTACGAAAGATGTACTGAGTATGTAAAGCATGGAGTACAAAATATAGGCCACAACTGAAAGCAAACAGAATACAAAAGAGAGAAATGCCGAACAGTATATCAAAATGTTTATCAAAATCATATATACATAATGCAAACAAAATCATGCAAAGCTCAGGAACGTGGTCACCACTCCGACGCTGGTGCCACACACAGCATAACACCAGAAGGTTCAAATCTCCGTACATCCCCGAACACACACATATGAGCGTATCACATCACAGTCATATCACAGCACAACTCCAAACGGAACCCGGCCCTATGGCGAGGCCTCGGGGAACCGTAACACAGCATACGGCCGAATCATCATAGGGCGCACGAATCATAACCGGCCCGGGAACCGGCGAACGAAGTCATTATAAGGCACGAGCGGAGTCGTGAGCAAACAATGCACTTTGTATATTAAAATAGCCTTTCAAAACTTGATTACTTCATAAGTCAGTTCATTAACCAAAATAGTCAAATGATTAGTTGGTACGAAAGTTTATTTCACAAAATGTTTCCAAAGTGGTACGTATGGCTCAAAACATAGTTTGTTATATCATAGTGTTCCGAACATTATTTCATAGAGGAAAATTTCAAAATCGAAGATTCTTTATCGAAACTTATCCAAAAAGAGAGCCTAGTAGGACAAATAAGGCATCTCGGGGTTAGCGGGCCCACCTCGGGTCAAGTCGAGGTGGAGAGCATAATTTATGAACATTTCGGGTCTATAAGATCATACATAAGGATTTCAAAGTAACCCGGTCTCATTTACATAGGTTTCGGACGTTTGATTGCTTTCTAGCCAAAATAGAGTCATTAGGCTTCAATCGAATTGAATGAATAGTAGCCATTCTATAGATCGGATTTCGAGGAGCGGAAATGCTCCCGGGGTTCCGATATCAACCTAACATACTAAGACATGCCAAAAGAAGAAGTGGGAAGATTTACATACCTTAGAAACGTCTTATGCTCACTCCAAAATCAAATCCCGTTTCGTCCAAAATCTGCAAATGGTCAAAGTTACCAATTAGAGATTCTTAAGCTTAAAAATGCCCTTAACTTCATTTTTGCCTACTGAAATTTCGGCAGCATTTCCCCTATATATCTAACACCCCCGAGACTTAGCTCGGCTCGATAAACAACAGCAACAACAACCCAAACATCACAAACAACACAAACCACAACTAAAGCACTTTAACTTCAATATTCTTCCTTACTACATAAGTTGACAACTTTCATTCAAACTTCACAATACCAAACTAATGTTCACATTATTGTATTCATTCACCCATTCAAGGTTATTCAAACGCATCCCAATTGGGTCCCAAACAATACACACAAATTCAAGAAGTCCATTACTTTCCATATTTCATCCAAAGCGTCAACAATTCCAACGAACATACTAACTTGCATTATCTCATTCCGAATTCATTAACAACAACCATAAGTCACATTAAAAGCCTTAATATCATAATTATACAATGATATACACAAATATATCGAAATTATATACTTTCCCATAATAATCCGCAATCATTTTCAACACCAACTCAATTCGTTAAACATTCATTTACGTTATAAAGGTCACGACGACGCAACTCACGAACTAAATAGAATTCAATTCGCCTTCCTTTCCAAACCATATAAGTCACGGCCACAACATCATATATACACACACCCACAATTTTATTCACACATCAATACTACGGAATTCTCGTCTATTCTCAATCCTTAACATATTCATACCAATTCCATAACATTAAAATAGCAAAATTCTTACCTTTTCTTGAATTTCCGACTTGCCGCAAACGTGCTTCTTCCGCCAAACTAATTGTACCCCGTCGAAGAACGTCTTGAGTACTCTACAAATATGGGAAAACCAAGATTTTTGGATTGAAAACCAAGCAAGAAAAATTTATTGAAGTGGGGAGAAGGGGTTCGGCCGAAGGGAGTATTATTGCTCAAAGTTGAAGTTGTGATTTTTCTTGATAATTTCTAAAGAATACATTGATATATATCCAAACTAGTGAGCACATGTATGTCACATGACTTTAAAAATGGGTCATGGGCCATGCCTTATGGCCGGCCACCCCATTGTTCTTGGGCCTCAATTTGTTGTTCAATATTTCTTGGCCCAATTCATTATAATCCCGTTTGTAATTCTCGAAACTAATTTCCGAAATTCCAAATTTACCCTCGGCCTTCCCCAATGTTTTAGCACCAATGATTTCATAACCAACATAGTCATATCAACTAGAATCAAAATATTTCCTCATAACACACAAGTCTTAATTATTTCTCGATTTCCAATTATGCGAAAACACGGGACATAACATTCTTCCCCCCTTAAGGACATTCGTCCCCGAATGTTAAATTAACCTTATAAAGTCTCATGATCATGGCGGGGGTGTCCCTTTTTAATAATGACATACGTAGTTCATTTTGTCACTCAACACAACAAACTAAAAAGTTTAGATTACCTGTGGACGTCGGGAACAAATGGGGGTATTTCTTCTTCATCTCGTCCTCCGCTTCCCAAGTCATCTCCTCCCGATTGTTGTTGCGCCACAGGACTTTAACGGAGGGCACTTCTTTAGTGCGTAGTCTCCTCACCTGTCGATCCAGAATAGATACAGGCTGCTCGTCATAAGACAACTACTCCGTTACCTGAATGTCATCCACTGGAAATATCCTGGAAGGATCACCAATACATTTCCGCAACATAGACACATGAAACACCGGGTGTACGACCTCCAAGTCGGATGGTAAATCTAGCTCGTAGGCGACCTCGCCTATCTTTCGAACGATCTGATACGGCCCAATGTACCGGGGGCTCAACTTACCCTTTCTACCGAATCTCATGACACCCTTCATAGGCGACACCTTCAGAAATACCCAGTCGCCAATCTGGAACTCTAGTGGTCGACGTCGTCTGTCTGCATATGCTTTCTGTCGACTCTGTGCAGCCAATAATCGCTCCCGAATAAGCTTTACCTTATCTACTGCTTCCTGGATCACATCTGGCCCGATTAACTTAGTCTCGCCCACGTCGAACCAACCAATAGGAGATCTGCATTTTCTGCCATAAAGGGCTTCATACGGTGCCATCTGAATGCTGGAGTGATAACTGTTATTATAGGCAAACTCAATAAGCGGCAAATGATCATCCCAGCTGCCCCTGAAATCAATAACGCAGGCCCGTAACATATCTTCCAGCGTCTGAATAGTGCGCTCAGCCTGCCCGTCGGACTGAGGATGAAAGGCTGTACTGAGGCTCACCTGAGTCCCTAATCCCTCCTGAAATGACCTCTAGAAATTTGCCGTGAACTGGGCACCTCGGTCAGTAATAATGGATACAGGGACTCCGTGAAGTCTGACTATCTCTCTGATATATAATCTAGCATAATCCTCAGCCGAATAAGTAGTCCGGACTGGGAGAAAGTGGGCTGATTTTGTCAATCTGTCAACAATAACCCAAATAGAATCATACCTGCGTGGAGTGCGCGGTAACCCAACAACGAAATCCATATTAATCATCTCCCATTTCCAGGCTGGAATTTCCATCTCCTGTAATAACCCACCGGGCTTCTGGTGTTCAATTTTAACTTGCTGACAATTCGGGCACTGACTAACGAACTCGGCAATATCTTTCTTCATACCGTCCCACCAATACAAACACCTGAGATCATGATACATTTTAGTGGAACCAGGATGAACAGAATACCGTGCATTATGCGCTTCGCCCATGATTTGTCGTCGTAAGCCTGCAACATCCGGAACACAGAATCTGCCTTCATATAATAATACCCCCTCAGGTGAAATTTCAAACGGAGTCTTGTCTTTATTAGGGGCCACATCTCTGTACTGAACCAGAATAGGATCTTCGAACTGACGCTCCTTTACCTCTGCTATAATAGATGATTCAGCAACTGCACGAACAGAAATCCCAGAATCTCCAGAATCTGCCAAACGAACTCCAAGGCTGGCCAGCTGATGAATATCACGAACCAAATCTTTCTTACCAGATGGCACATCAGCCAAGCTGCCCATAGACTTGCGGCTAAGTGCATCCGCTACCACATTGGCTTTCCCCGGATGGTACAGAATATCAATATCATAATCCTTCAGTAACTCAAGCCATCTTCTCTGCCGCAAATTCAATTCTTTCTGCTTAAAAATATACTGGAGACTCTTAATGTTACACTCCATAATAATCCGTGCTACTGTGTTAAAACAAGAAAGAATGAGTTAAGAAGGTTCAAGGAAAGTTAATCGAGTTAGTAAGAATATCGTTATATATATGGTTGTCTTAAGTATCTCGAGGTGACATGGTAACCTAAAGGATTTGAAATCGCGTTATGAGTATGTATATGAGGTAATGCGAGTGACCTTTTAAAGTATTTGAGATTATTAGTAATGATATAGAAGATGGACAAAATATATGAACATACTTTTGCGATTGGAGTTTCGTCGAAGCTGTGTGAGTTCTCTAATTATGTTTAAGGTTATTGTGATTCTCTGGACCTTTCGAGATGTGTATATGGATATTTATTGATGTATACAAGTGTGTATATGTATGCATAATAGGTTACATGAGGTTGGAAGAGGATTAGAAGTTAAACGAAATGAATCGGAACAACTTCAATAAAATCTCGGACCCGATTTTAGTCTATATTGTAGGAGGCATATCTCCTAGTATATGAGGAGTTTTAAGGTGTTTCAAAAGCCTAAAACGAAGTTCATCGAGTCTAGTTTTCAATGAAACAAACCTCTTGTCAAAACGATATCGGGGTAATGAGATATGGACGATGCAAGTTGGATGAGCGGGGATTAAGACTTAAATGTTCACAATTTTTCAATTGTGGCCGTGTGGGCCCCACAAACACAAGGCAAAAATCAGATTTTTGCCCATGCTCAGTTGGGGGAACGTGCAAGACCCCTTGGGCAGAAAAATATCCAACTTTGTTGACCAAAAGTTGCATGCCAACTCATTTTTCCCAATGCCACAAATTGAACAAGAGAGAGAAGCTCTCATCTTCTCCAACTAGAGAAAGAGAGCCACGGCTATGGCAGCTCCTCCACCACCAAAAAAAATCAGTTTTCTTCCTCAAATCAACTCCTCATCTAGTGTACAAGAACGTGTAGTAGTTGTTGGAAAGAAACAAGGGGGTGTAGCACCTCAATAGGGTTGAAGATTCGGCCAAAGTGAAGAACAAGTTGTAAGGTAAGAATGTTTATTGTTCTTGTGTTGCATGATGATTTGAATGTATAGTTCATGAAGGTTGTTGTTGGATTTTTGTTGTAGTTGAAGTAGAGAGTGAGCCGTGAGTGTTGGGGAAGCCATGGTTGGTTTCATTTTGTATGTATTGTTGGTGAATTGAATGGGTGTCAACATATGTAAATGAACAAAGATTGTAGAAGTTGGTTTATGATGTTGTATGTTGGTATTGGACTGTTTTGTGAGGGAGTTAGTGAACTGTTTTTACTTGATATTTTGATTGTTATTATCATGAATTTCATGATGGAAATGAAGGTGTTTAATGGTTGGAGTTGAAACTAAAATCGTTTGTGAGTTGTTGTAAGGATTATAGAAATGACGATGTAGTTTAGTTGTGTACGAATTGATGTTGTATTTGTCGTGTGGATAGCTGGTCATAACCTACTGAAAATATATGAAAAGAAGGCATGAAATAATGTGTAAGAATCATAGGTGGTTTGCTTAGTATGTTCGTAAATGTTTGCAAGAATTCCGAACATTGTTTAGGGACTGTTTTGGACATGTTATTGGACTGTTTTGGACATGTTGTGGTAATGGACTGTTTTCTAAAAAGTTTAAATGAGCCATGTGTTGTAGGCTTTAATGGAATCAAGTTTAACCTCCTTGTACATGTATTGGAAATGGATTGAATGTGTTGTGGTTTGGATGAATGGATGAAAATCATGAAGTTGTTATAGTTGTGTTGAAGCCGTGTAAAGGGGCTGTTTTAGGGGAAATTATGGACTGTTTTGTGCCAAGTTTTGATTGTTGTTGTTATGAACATTGTGGTATATTGTATGTATGTTGAATATGTGAATTTAGGTGTTAAAGAAACAAAGCAAATTGAAGTACGCAAGCAGTCCAAAACAGTGGACTGTTTTAAGGTTAGAAGCAAATTAGTGAATGTTGAATATTGATTGTTGCTATGAACGTGTAGTGAAAGTGAAGCTTAATGATTCAAGTTGAAATTGAAATGGTTTGTGGGATGTTATAAGAATAAATATGATGCTGAAACAGTTCCGATAATCGCATAAGTAATGTTGTAAACGTGTTGTTGTCGTTGTAATTGAAGTTGGAAAATTGCGAAATAGAAATTGTAGTGTTGTGTGTGCTGTTTGGCCGTGAATATGGGACAGTTTTGAATGATGTATGGACTGTCCAAAGTCCCTTAAATCATGTTTATACAAGTTTGGATTGATACATGAAAGAATGACTAGCAATATTAGCTTGTAGCACTAGTTGGTTTGAATGCGAACGAAACGTCGTCTAAATGTTAGAAAGGGATTGTGAGTGTCAAAATACGTATCGAATTCCCTCGTAAACTAATCATAGCTTGTGATATCTTGATATAGGATAAGTACCATTGGGCAGCAAGTACAAGTTATTATACGACTAAACGCTAAAGGTATGTAAAGCTTATTCCTTCTTTTCTTGGCATGTCCTAGACGTAAGTATGAAATGATATGAACCTTGGGGTAAATTCTATTCTCTAGTTCCATGCATGACTTATGATTCTATATTTCCTTAATGCTATTGTCACGAGCCTACTACATGATTGACTAATGAATGATGTATAGAAGTTCCTACTCTTAAAAGAATGGCATGAATAGAAGTATCCTTGATTTTCAAAAGCTACATCATGAAAATTGATACATGTACATGAAAGCTGAAACGTTCCTTGCTATGGCTTATAATGAGAGTTGAAAAGAATTGAATACGATTATTATCCCAATACTTTAGAGCTGGTTAGTTGTTTATCTATTGAGTCTCAAAAGATGCATTGCATATATGTGGTTGCTTATTATTCTGCTCATGCTTATCGCTATATCCTTCACTGAGTCCCGGGCCAGGACACGTTCTCGTGCGCACATCTACTATATTATTACCGAGTCCCTCATTAAAGGGCCGGGACACGTATATGTTTATGTTTATGATGCTATGACTATATTCACCGAGTCCCTCACTAGAGGGCCGGGACACGTTATATATATATGATGATATGATGATGTGATGATATGATGATATGGAGATGGTGGCCAGGAGGGCATATATATTCCTTATTACCGAGTCCCTTACGAAAGGGCCGGGACACGTCTATGTGCATGTTTATGATACTATGATTTTAATTACCGAGCCCCTCACTAGAGGGCCGGGACACGTATATATGTTATATACAGAATAATTATGCAGCTTTGATTACAAAACACTATATTGACATTGATATGAGAATGATACAGATGAAATATGTTCAAAGGCAAGTCTTTATGAAATTCTGTTAGTTTCATTGAGTCCTATACATCTTATCTCAGTATGAGTCTATCACTATGTTTCATGTTTTACATGCTCAGTACATATTCCGTACTGACCCCCTTTCTTCGGGGGGTTGCGTTCATGCCCGCAGGTACAGACGTTCATTTCGGAGATCCGCCAGCTTAGGACACCTATTCAGCTATTTTGACTGCTCCTTTGTTCCGGAGCCTAGCTTGTGGTATAACTCCCTTATGTTGAATTCATATGAGTTTATTTGGGTACGGCGGGGCCCTGTCCCGCCATATGATACGGTCATTACTCTTAGAGGTCTGTGGACATTTGTGTGGGTCTGTTTATGGTTGTTGACGCGTTTTATGATTATGACATATGTTTGAGGCGTACCCATTCGTAATGGCAGCCTTGTCGGCTTGCATATATATGTATGTTTGGTATGTTGCATATCGTGGCAGCCTTGTCGGCTTGCGTAGAAAAATATATGTTGTTGTTTAAAAAATTGTAACTCCTCAGGAGACAGGTGCCTACGACATACAAAAAAACAAAATTTTGACAGCTTTAAAACAACACCATACCTTTTTATACAAAAACGTTCATGACATACTAGTTATAAATGATTATAGTTAACAAGTGACATGAGTGTCCAATTCAGGCACTAGTCACGACCTACGGGGTTGGGTCGTGACACTTATGGTCCGTATAAATATCGACATGGACCCCATATAAATAATGCCGCCAAATCTTCAAAGCATGAATCACTGCGGCCAACTCAAGATCATGAGTGGGATAATTCTTCTCGTGCGGTCTGAGCTGCCGGGAAGCATAGGCTATGACTCGACCGTGCTGCATCAACACACCACCTATCCCAATACCAGAGGCGTCACAATAGACAACATACCCATTTGATCCCTCTGGAAGAGTCAAAACTGGTGCTGAAACTAACTTTTCTTTCAACATCTGGAAGCTGCGCTCGCAGGCATCGGTCCACAGAAATTTCGCTGCTTTCTGAGTAAGCTTCGTCAGTGGTGCTGCAATAGAAGAAAAATTCTCCACGAACCTGCGATAATACCCGGCTAATCCCAGAAAACTGCGCACCTCTGTCGGTGTAGTAGGCTTAGGCCAATTCTGTACAGCCTCAATCTTCTGCGTATCGACCCGAATACTGTCTGCGCCGACAATATGGCCCAAGAATGCCACAGAAGTTAACCAGAATTCACATTTGGAGAATTTGGCATATAATTTCTGTTGACGGAGAATACCAAGTACCGTCCTCAAATGATCCGAATGCTCCTCGGCTGATCGCGAGTAAATCAGAATATCGTCAATGAACACAATAACAAACATATCCAAGAAAGGCCAAAATACCCGATTCATGAGATCCATAAATACCGTTGGAGCATTAGTCAACCCGAAAGACATAACTTTGAATTCATAATGCCCGTACCGGGTCCTGAAAGCAGTCTTCGGGATATCTGATTCTCGCACTCGCACCTGATGATAACCTGAGCGCAGATCTACCTTCGAAAAAATATTTAGCACCCTGCAACTGATCAAACAAATCATCAATCCGGGGGAGGGGATATTTATTCTTTATCGTCACCTTATTCAGTTGCCGATAGTCAATACACATCCGCAGTGACCCATCTTTCTTTCTCACAAATAATGCCGGCGCTCCCCAGGGTGATGTGCTGGGTCTAATAAAGCCTTTATCTAACAAATCTTTCAGCTGCTCCTTCAACTCCTTCAATTCAGCCGGTGCCATTCTGTACGGAGGAATAGATATAGGCTTCGTATCCGGTATCAACTCTATAGTAAAGTCTATCTCCCGCTCAGGCGGAAGGCCAGGAAAAGCTCGTCAGGAAATACATCTGGGAATTCACTAACGACCGGAACAGACTGAAGGGTAGGTGTCTCAGCTGCAGTATCGTGCAAACGAACCAAATGATAGATATAACCTTTCTGGATCATCTTCTTAGCCTTGAGGTATGAAATAAACTTACCCCTCGGCGATGCTGTAGACCCGAACCACTCTATAACTGGTTCCCCTGGAAACTGGAAACGGACTACCTTTTTCTGGCAGTCAACATTAGCATAACAGGAAGACAACCAGTCCATACCCATAATGACATCAAACTCAAGCATGTCTAACTCTATCAAATCAGCTTTAGTGCAACGATCATAAATAGTCACAGAACAATCCCTATAGACCTGCCTCGCTATAACAAAGTCCCCAACCGGCGTAGCTACCTCAAATGGCTCTATAGGCTCAGACACTATCCCAATCTTACTAGCAACAAGCGGGGAAATATATGATAAGGTAGAACCAGGATCAATCAGGGCATATACAGATCTGGAGAAAATCAGTAGTGTACCTGTGACGACATTCGGCGAAGCCTCCTGATCCTGGCGGCTAGCCAATGCGTATATGCGGTTCGAGGGACCGCTAGAACCTGAAACACCACCGCGGCCTCGACCGCGTCCCGCCGGAGTCGGCGCACCTCGCCCTGCAGGGTGTGCAACAGATGGAGCAGATAATGAACCGGTGGCTGACCCTGTCGGCTGAGCCACACTACCAGAACCACTAGCCAACGGACAATCTCGCATAAAATGGCCCTGACCACCGCACGAAAAACAAGCTCCAGTAGCTCGATAGCACTCCCCAGGATGAGACTTCCCGCAATGAGAACAACGGGGTCTGGGTGGTCTGGCCTGGCTGGGACCTCTAGACACCTGTGAACCTGCCGCCCTGGAGCCCTGACCGGCCCCAGACGGTCCTGCACTATCAAACCCCCTGCCGCCAGACTGAGTACTCCGGCCGGACGGAGGAAGCTGTCTGCCTGTCTGCTGCTGCTGAGGCTGTCCGCCTCGAGAATCTCCAGAATATCCCGCGGACCTAGCCCTCTTGGGCGGCCTCCTGTCCCGATCTCTGCTAGAATGATCAGACCTGTGACGGTCCTCCATACCCATCGCATAAGCCTGAAGTCGGGCAATATCCATATCCGTCTGCAATGACACTGCCATACACCCGTCGATCAAATAACGATCTAACCCCATAACATATTTGTGCATCCGATCGGACATATCTGCTACTACGGCAGGTGCATACCGGGCCAGGGAATCAAACTCCAGATTATACTCACGAACGCTCCGACCCCTCTGCTGCAGATGTAAAAATCGATCAGCCCGCGCCCGTCGCAACTCTGGGGGCAGAAAATGGCGGGTGAAAGCAGTCACAAACTCGTCCCAAGTAGCTGGAGGAGCACCCTCGCCCCTAGATAGCTCCCAGGTCTCATACCAGTGAGCAGCAACATCCCGAAGTCTATGCGAGGCCAACTCGACCGACTCGGTCTCTGAAGCCCTGACCAAGTCTAGTGAGCGCCGCATCCCCCGAATAAAATCATGGGGGTCCTCATCGGGCTTAGACCCGAAAAACTCTGGAGGGCCACACAATAAGAACTCTCGAACCCGCAGGCTGTCACGCCTGTCATCATCATCATCGTCCCTCCGCCCGCGTCTGCGAGCCTGCCCCGCTACCAATGTGGTCAGCAACTGTACAGCCTCCCTCAGGGTCCTGTCCTCCGCCCCTAGCTGAGGAGCTGGAGTCTCGGGAGCGGGTACTCGGGCCTCTGGAGCTGCTGAAGGACCTGCTCCAGGCTGTACCAATGGTGGTGTAGCGGACCCCTCAGAATGAGGCACAACCTCAGGCAAATCATAAACACGAGCCTGGGTAGCTCGTTGTGCCTGACTAGTCTCTCCCATCCTCGCCTTGCCCTTCTGGGCCGCCGCTGCCTTCTTCGGAGGCATCACTGCAAACACAATAACGGGTCAGATCAGAATCGTCCTAATAGCACAGCTCTATCGCACGATCTAAGATTCCAAAGAAAAGTAACACCCTAAGTGCCCTGTAGCCTCCTGTTTATAGATGTGGTGCACAACACATCGATAAACAAGACTCTACGAGACACGGCCTGTAGACATTCCGAGGACAAACTGCTCTGATACCACTTTTGTCACGGCCTACGGGGTTGGGTCGTGACATATACAATGATCAACATCAATGAATCGTAATAAGAATCATTAGCTTTGTAAAAATATAATATCATGGGCCTTAGACTCTTTAGACTTGGACTCATCATCATCATTATCATGCTCGTAACATATCTTTTATCTTGTCTCATATGAAGCTCTTTACCAAGATTGGTTCATAGTTTTTGGACGTAGAAAAGTCATGAAGAGACAAAGAATATCATGTCATAAGGATCATGCCTTGGAAAGAAGGGACTAGCCTTACATACCTTTTCGTTTAGCTACTCTATCGCCTGAACGTTCCTCCCCAATATTCACATTTCTACCTTCAAGAGAGTTTACATTCATATTAGACAATCGATAACATAAGCGTGTTTGAACTAAAGCTATAGAAAATTGAGCAGCATCTCCTTTGTTTCTACTACTTTCTCCGAATCATATATCAACTCCCAAACGTCCATAATAACATTCATAATATCATCATCAATGACTTTAGTCAAATTCATCACTATACAATCCCTATAATTTCCTCTCAAGGTCATCCATAATCATAATTATAATACAACGTCACATTCATTCTCATCTAATGGTTTTCTCATGCTCCTAACATCATTCATAACGTAATTACAATCACAACGTATCAAGAATCATGATTCATATTAATCTACTACTCACAATTGCCACAAATCTCATATTTTGTAGCCCATTTTCCATCTTCTTCCATAATCCAAGTGTTTCAACTTTTCAATACCCTAAACAACATGAAATAATCATAAAACTCACCTTTTAATGTGTAGGAACAGGTTTTGGTTGGCAATACTTCACTTGGAGAAAACCCTAGCTTAACCTTCCAAGAGATTTCTTGACTCTTGCAACCCCAAAGAGCTTCCTTGCACTCTATTCAGTTGAATTTATGGTGTGAACCTTTGATTTCCCTTTGTATTCTTAAAAGTGATATGTATGGAATATTCTAGAAGCTTGGAGAGAAGTGGAGAAGTGGAAAGAATGAGAAAATAAAGTGGGAACATGTATTTATAGTTGTAACTTAATCAGTCTGTCGGGCATTATACGGACCACTTATACGGTCTGTATAACATTATACGGTCCGTATAATTGTCTGTGGTTCACCACCATGGAAAACATTGTTGCTGTTGGGTTATACGGTCCGTATAAAGTTCCACGGTCCGTATAACGTGGTCGTGTAACTCACAGTTTTTCCGAAGTTGTCCTCGTCGTTTCGTTTGATCTCCAATTCTTATACGACCTTCTTAACACTTGTTTACTACTTCATTAATGATCTAAACATCCCTATAACTCGTCCTCAAGGCCTTACCAAACATTTCTTAATGCAATAATTCTACGAAACCTTTCCTAAACCCCACTTATACTCCACTTGTCCCTATCATTCCTTATTTTTGTCAATTCATATGACTTCAAAATCTTTACGTTGCATCCTAAGATCACTAATTATCCGTCTTATAGTCTTAAGAACTTCCTGTTACCCTTAAGCTCGCATTGGTTCATTCACTATGCGACGACATGAAATTTCCAAGGTGTAACATTGTGAATGTGTTATTGACGTTTGGGAGTTGATAAATGATATGGAGGAAGTCGTATAAATGAAGGAGATGCTGTCCAATTTACTCTAGCTTTAGTCATGTATGCTAGTATCGATTTCTAATGATAGTATAACTCTAATTAAGGTAGAAACTTGAGCATTGAAGGAGAACGTGCAAGTGATAGAATAGTTGAACGGAAAGGTATGTAAGGCTAACCCTTCTTCATAAGGCATGGTTCTTTGGCCAAATATCTATTCTTCTATGAGCTTATGATGTCCTTCAAATGATTCTATCTTCAAAAGCTACTAAGCTCATGATTCTCGATATATTACGATTGTACTAAATTCCTCATATGACGAATGATCCTATAAGGATAGATGTAATGATGACGACGATAATAGTGATAGCGATAATGATGACGACGATAATAGTGATAACGATAATGATGACGACGATAATGGTGATGATGATAATGATGACGATAATAATAGTAATGATGCTAAAGATGCTTATGAGCTTTTATGTATATATGGCTATGTATGACTATTATGGAACCCCGAGCTTATATGGCTGGGTAGAATATGTATTTATGTAAAGCGCGCGCACCGCTGTAGTTGGGTACGGATAACCCTGAAGCCTTGGTAGGGCCAGGTATGTGTAACCTGAGCCTTGGTTGGCCAGGTATGTATGATAACCGAGCCTAGCCATGGTTGGGTACGTGAAACACCGAACCTTCGTGGTCGGGTATGCTATGTAAATGCTATGTATATGATATGGATATGTATACGATATAGATGTGAGTATGAATACGAATGTGATATGAATATGAGTAAGAATATGTATATGATATGGATATGTGTATGATATAGCTATGAGTATAAACATGAATTGGTATATGGATGTGACTATGGATACGATATGTAAATGAGTACGGATATGAGTACGGATATGGATACGGATGTATGTACACAATTTCGCATTAGAAATGGAAAGTCCCTATGAAAAGCAAGTAAGTGCTTATGATGACGATACTACTATCTCCAATCTTGCGCTATTTCTTATGTTGCTTATTATGCTTCTATAATGATATTGATCATGCTTTACATACTCAGTACATTCTTCGTACTGACGTCCTTTTGTTTGTGGACGCTGCGTCATGCCCGCAGGTGGCCAGGGAGACAGACTTGATCCATAGCTATATTACTCAGGGACTACATAGCGGAGCTCCATTTCATTGGGAGCTGCAGCTTTTGGTAGTGATTCTTTTGTGTACATATTTATGGGCATAGCGGGGTCCTTTCCCGCCTATATGATATGACATACTCTCCTTAGAGGCTCGTAGACATGTGTATATAGCTAGACGTGTTTGGCCTTGTGGGCCTATGTTTTGGATATCATTTTGTTAGCCTCGTCGGCTTATGTACATTGCTATGGGCATTGCTATAAATGGTGATATATGTATATGTATTGTTGCCTATGGAAATAGTATGATTGACGGATAGAAAGTATGATTCAGTTATGTGGCTCACCTAGATGTAAATGTAAAGGTATGCTAATGGGTGTCCGGGTGGGCTAGCACCGGGTGCCCGTCGCGGCCCTCCGGTTGGATCGTGACATTTTTAGTCCATATCCAATAATGGACTATTTTGGTCCTTTTCTCAAGTCTTGTGGAACACCACTTCCACTACTACTTGATGAGTTCGCCTTTTGGAGCTAATGTTAAACAAGGTTTTTTACACTGTGTTAACAGTTAAATAACATTGTTAATCGAAGATATTTTCAAATTTTAGGAAAAAGGAAAAAGAAGATGAAGCCCTAATTGGAGAAACAAATGGCGGAGAAAGAGAGTAATAGAGAGTTTTTGGGATCTTTTTCAGCTCAAGTAAAAGGGAAGAAAAGAGTCCAGGTTGTCTAAGTTACTGAAATACCCTGATTTTATGTACATAAACGTAGGTAGTGTGCGAATTTTTTTTACTATGAGTGAGGAACAACTAAGAATAATTAAGAGAGGGCACCTTCTACTCTTGACAAGTGTTTTTGTGGGCCCTCCTTGTCTGCTCTATCTCTCTCTCTTTAATTTCCTGAATTTTCCCTTCGTTCCATATATGCATTTCTCTGTTTGGTTCTTTCCTTTTTTTCTCCAGCACCTTTTCTCTATCTCTCACTCACTTGTACTCCAACAGGTCTTTTTCTTACCCTATCTTCAATTGCAGAAGAAAAATGGATCGATACAATTATTTCTCTACCGTTTTCTATTCATACTCCTTTTAGCTTTCACAAATTCGCTTGGTTGGTTCTTCCTTTCCCATTAATCCTTGTACCTTGAGGTGTTCAGATTCGGTTCAGGTCGATTTTTCTCTAAATGGAAATTAAATTAATTAAGTTAGTTTTTAAATATTGAAATCACAAAAAATCAGTTAAGTTGATTTTTTATCGCTTCAGTTATCCCATTTTTATCGGTGTATTCGGTTATTTCAATTTTTTGTCTTTTAAAAAGAAAATATGATTATATATTTCAAACACATACTCTCTCTGTTTCAATTTATGTGAACCCTTTACTAGTTGGGAAGTCTACGAGATAGTTCTTTGACCACGCTTTCCTTATATTTTTTCTAAATTATTTTTATTATAAATTATCATGACTTATAGAATTTTTAATGTAGTTTCTAAATATATAACTTTTATTTTTACAAACTTGAAAAATCTATGTCAAAATTTAAGGTTAAAGTTATACAGTTTGACCCTCGTACTCCGAAAAGGTTCACATAAATTGAAACGGAGGGAGTATTATATTCTAGCATAAAATTACCAAATCAATTATTCTTTAAGAAAAGAAGGAAATGTATATATGCAATCAAATTATATGTAGCTTCCTCCAAAATGTCGTATGTATTATCCAAGAATTTAGTCATTTTCAAGGAACATAATGAAATTTCTTATAGTGAATCTTTTTTGTGCAAAAAATTAAAGATCTTGCTGTGATATGTCAAGATACCTAGACGATGATTAAATTAAACAATAGTTTATGAATAACTAAAGGGCTCAAAGATAAGTTATTTTGAACATGACATAGATTTTTAAATTATAAAAATAAATAGTTACAAATGAAACTAGAAAGTAAATCCAACGAATTAGTTTACTGTAAACGCAAACACCTGAATGACAAACTAAACCCTACACAATACCTAACTCTTATATCACCTAACTCTTATACTACAGCCACACATGGCGGCGCCGGCCGGCAGCCAACCTCCAACGGGGGTTGGTTTGCCTATCAACACTACTATCATCGCATCTACCAATAACACCAATCCTACACCAATGAATTATGGTTTTGCCTTACATAATGCACCTTCACAACAAGCCCCGAACCCTATTGAACCAAAGACTGTTACTTTCTTGCATAGTGAACCAACAGTCACTTGGACGAAGAGGGAGTTTGAAGAATTAACGAAACGACAAAACCTACAATTTGCTATTGTAGCAAAATTATCATATGGCAGACCAGATCTTGCGGAACTAAGGACTACATTGCCTATCCAACTGGAAATCAAAAGAACATGTACTATTGGATACTTGGAGGAATGCTACATTTTGCTTAGGTTGTCATTGTTAGAGGACTATGCAGCACTAATGTCGAAACCTTGGGAACTAAAGGTCAGGAATAGATATTTCCCTTTAAGATTTCTTAAATGGGATCCATGGTTTAACCCGGATGAAGAAACAACAATAGTAATTGTGTGGATCTCTTTTCCTGATCTACCAACTAATCTATTTGACAAAGAGTCAATGTTTACTTTAGCAAGTGCAGTTGGTACTCCATTAGTGATCGACAAAGCCACAAATAATAAAACGAGACCTAGTTGTGCTAGGATTAAAGTGGAGGTTGACCTGTTGAAAAGTTTACCCAAAAGAATACAAATCAATTGCCAGGATGAAGAGACTGGAGAAGTGAAGTCGAAATGGCAAAAAATTCAGTATGATTATTTGCCAAAGTATTGCACACATGGTAAGTTACAAGGGCATGATATTCATGGATGCTGGGTTTTACATCCAAAACATAAACCAAAAAAGGAGGAGCACGTGGAAGAAATAAAGGGAGCAAATATGACAAGAGATAAAGAACAAACTTTGAAAACTAATGGTCAAAGGACATCCACTGACCTGAAGCAGGAAGGGGTATTCAAAAATGGGAAATTAGTGTATGAAAGTTGGAATGTGGTGAATAATAGGAAAAATAAGGGCATGACAAACGGAGAAGTTCAAAAAGAAAAGCAGACTTACATCAAGGATACTGCAAATGCTAACAAATTTAATACCTTAGTGGATTTGACTGAGGAAATGCAAGACGAAACAGGGAACAAGGTTGCACATCAGAACATTGAGAACACTTGCAAACAACAGGAGACATCCAAATCATGGGTTGAGGCATCATTTGGGAAGATGAATGGCGCAAATAATGAAATAGGTGAGAGTCAGAAAGGGGAAGCAGTGAATAATGCAGACAAACAAAGCAATGATAACAATGCAAGCAAGGATAATATAAGCAAGGCATCAGAACCAGCACGGCAGGCAAAAGTAAATGCAGTTACACAGATGGATGAGAAGGAAATACAAAACAACAAGAATATTCATGATGCAAAGGATGTGTCTGATATAAATATTAGGCAGCAGCCGATCCCGGACCAGGAATGCAGTTCATGGAGGGGTAAGGAAGATGATAAGCATGCAACATCCAGTCCTAGAGATAAAGTTACACCAAAAAAACCTCCTGATGATGCAGCTCAAATGGTACATGATGGTGTACCTACAATTTCAGTTACAACAGGCACATCAGATGTAGCAATAATGAAGATGGACAAGTTGATACAGCTAACAGCAAGGAGGAAAATAACAAAGCACACAACAATGAGATGGAAATAAAATTCAATGCAGAACATAAATGCAGTGATAGCATACAACAGTTGAATGAGGAAAAAGAAAAGGAAACTGCTATTGGGGACGATAAGGAGGTAGATAAAAATGTCAACTTAATTGATGGCAAGTATACAGCAGACATCTCCCCCAAACATACTGCAACAAATAGGAAGAAAAGCAGGCAATACAAACAAAGAGATAAAAGTGTACCTCCTAAGACAGTGGGAGGTGTACAAACAAGGAAAGCACTTGCCATGTCAACCTCTCAATGAATTGTTCTCTCATTTGGAATATTAGGTCTGTTAACACTCAACAGGCCTTTGAAAGAGTAGCGTTGTTACATAGGCAAAAACAATTCAATGTTATCGCTTTAATGGAACCTTTTCAGCATATTAGGCATATTGAAATGTACAGGCTATGGCTTAATATGGAGACTGCTGCATACAATATAAATGGAAAGATATGGATTTTTGTGGAAGCAGGAATACAAGTGGGGGTTTTAAAGGACACTGATCAGCTATTGTCTTTTAAACTCACTCACTTAGATAGAGGGCAAGAAGTTGGTATGACTGTAATTTATGCAAGCACTGACAGGGATACAAGGAGGACACTATGGGATGATTTGTATGACATTGCTTCACATGTAAATCTCTCTTGGCTGGTGGGGGGGGGGGGGGGGGGGGGGGGGATTTTAATGTGATTACTGAGGCTGCAGAAAAATATGGTGGACTCCCAGTTCAATTTACAGAGACAGAGGACGTCAGGCATTGTATTGATTCATGTCATCTAGTTAATCTTGGTTTTAGAGGGAGCATTTACACTTGGTGGAATGGAAGGTCAGATGAGGCATGCATTTTCAAAAGGCTAGACAGATGCTTAGGGAATCAAGCACTTCAGAATACCTTTCCAAATCTTGAGGTAGAGCACCTTATCAAGCAAGGATCAGATCATTCACCCTTGTTGATAAGATTAAAACAAGATAGTAGACTAGTAAAAAAGCCTTTCAGATTTCTTAACTTCTGGGTGGAGCATGAGACTTTTCAAGATGTGGTTAGAGACAATTGGGCCTCAAACTTTGGCTCAAATCCTTTTTATAATTTTCACAACAATTTGAAAAGGGTGAGCAAGGCTCTTTCTAAGTGGAGCAAGGAGACATATGGTGATATTTTTAAGCAAATTGCTACTTGGGAGGAGGTGGTGCAGGTACATAAGCAAGAATTTGAGCAAAATCCCAGCAGTTTGAATAGGCAAAGGTTATAGAAAGTACAGGCTGAATTGATAAGATTTTATGCTATTGAAGAAAAGTTCTGGAAGCAGAAGGCAGGAATGCAGTGGTTTAAAGATGGAGACAGAAACACCAAATTTTTCCATGCTCATGTAAATGGAAAAAGAAGAAGACTGCAGCTTAAAAGAATCCAGGACAGTACTGGAGTTTGGGTGGAAACTGAAGAAGATATTGCTAATGAGGCCATTAGATTCTTTTCAAGCCAATTCAAAGAAGAAACTTGGCCTACTGATTTTGAGATGCTGAAACATATCCCTAATTTGATCACTGATGCACAAAATGAAAAGCTAAATGAACTTCCAGAAGAGGATGAGGTAAAAAGGGTTGTTTTTGGCCTAAATGCAGATAGTTCTGGAGGTCCTGATGGCTATACAGGTAAATTCTTTCAAGCATGTTGGGAAATAATTGCAAAGGATTTGACCATGATGGTGAGGGAATTTTTCTGTGGACATGAACTACCTAGGTACATCACTTGTACTAACTTAGTTCTAATTCCTAAAAAGAAAGAGGTATGCACTTTCTCAGATTTGAGGCCTATCAGTCTGAGCAACATTACCAGCAAAATTTTCTCTAGAATAATTCATGAAAGGATGGTATTGTTATTACCGAATCTCATTTCGCCACAACAATCAGGATTTGTCAAAGGTAGAAGTATTGTAGAGAATATACTACTGGTGCAGGAGATAGTTCATGATATCAGGATTAGGGGTAAGCCTGCTAATGTGGTCATTAAGCTAGATATGGAAAAGGCATATGATAGGGTCTCCTGGTTATTCCTAACAAGAGTTTTGAGAAAAATGGGCATTGGAGAAAGACTAATTGACATGGTATTCAGGATCATATCTAACAACTGGTACTCCATTCTGATAAATGGACAGCCACATGGTTTTTTTAGGTCTACAAGAGGGGTGAAACAAGGAGATCCTTTATCTCCCACTTTGTTCATACTTGCTGCGGAGTGTCTAACTAGAGCTTTGAATGCTCTACATACTGATGCAAAATTCAAAGAATATGGGATGCCAAAATAGAGTCCATATGTCAATCATTTGGCATATGCGGATGACACAATTATTTTTACCTCTGCAGATGACCAATCTATGAGACTGGTCATGGATATTTTGACAAAGTATGAAGAGGTTAGTGGACATAAGATTAACAAGGGAAAGAGTGCAGTCTACATGCATCACTCTGTTCCACAGACCATTAGTGACTTGGTGTGCAATGTTACCCAAATTTCAAGAAAGGAATTTCCATTTACATACCTAGGGGTTCCAATTTACTATGGCAGAAGATAATTTAACCATTACCAGGAACTTATTGAAAAAGTTCAGAACAGGCTTAGTTCCTGGACTGAAAAGCTATTATCTGTTGGAGGAAGGACCACGTTGATAAAACATGTACTGCAAAGTATGCCCATACATCTCTTATCTGCTTGTGATCCACCGGCTGGAGTCTTAGCCCAAATTCACAGGCTTTTTTCTAAGTTCTTCTGGAGTAACTCTGTTGGGAATTCTAGCTAACATTGGGCTACTTGGACAACTCTATGCCACCCACAGGAAGAAGGAGGGATGGGTTTTAGAAGTCTGCAGGATGTCTCCAAAGCCCTATTTGCAAAGCTATGGTGGAACATGAGAACTAAGCAGTCACTATGGAGGACTTTCATGAGCAACAAGTACATAAAGAAGTTTCATGCAGTGATAGCACCACAAAAGAATACTAGTACCTATGTTTGGAAAAAAATGCTCAAAGTTAGGGAAGAAATAGAACATGAGATTTGGTGGAAGGTGCAACAAGGAAATTCCTATTTCTGGATGGACAATTGGACAGGTTTGGGAGCATTTTATCATATTACCCCACCAGATTTTGAATGGAATCCAACAATAATCCTTGTTAAAGAAGTTGCAGGAAATGGACAGTGGAATGAAAATATGATGAGGGAAATACTTCCTGAAGAACTGGCTAGTTATATTATAAACCATATTGATCCTCCAGTAGAACACAAAGGGGTTGATAAAGCTTTTTGGAGGATGGAAGCAAGGGGAAAGTTCACAACGGGATCAGCATTTCAACTAATCAGACAAAGAAAGGAACCAAGCAAGTTGTACAAGCAGATGTGGATCAAGGGACTACCTATTAAAATTTCATTTTTTATGTGGAGGTTTTGGAAGTTTAAATTGCCCCTTGATGATAAACTCAAAAGATGGGGCCATCAGTTCCCATCTAGGTGTTATTGCTGTCAGAATCCATCAACTGAAGACATCTCACATGTTTTCCTACAAGCTCCTGCTGCTCAAAGTATTTGGAAACATTTTTGCAGACCAGTTGGGATAGACATTCAAGACTTGCACATCACTTAGGTGGTAAATAAATGGTGGGACTTGCCAGTGAAGGGTGAGGTCAAATATATTTACAATGCAGTGCCTGCAATCATACTATGGGAGCTTTGGAAAAGGAGAAACACATTGAGACATGAAGGGAAGATTTCAACAGCCAAGATGATTTATCAAGTGATGCATACTTTGATTTTGTTTATGAAGGTTAGAAGGAAGAATTTCAAGTATGCTCCTTACATGGGTGTCAGTTGTTGAGGCTCTGGATAGGTACCCTCAACCTGTGAAAATCACTACTGTGGTGTGGAAGATGCCAGATAGAGGTTGGATAAAAGTTAACACTGATAGTGCTTCTAGAGGAAATCCTGGGAGAAGTGCTTGGGGTTTCTATGTTAGGGATGAAAATGGAGATTTATTGCAGGCAAAAGCACAGGAAATGGAGGACCATCTAAGTACTAACACTCAAGCAGAAGCAATGGCAATCCTACAGGCTCTCAGATATTTGGATAACACTCAGGCGGAAAGAATTATTATTGAAACAGACTCTCTTCTCCTAATGAATATCATTAAGAAGACATGGGAAGTCCCTTGGCAAATTATAAGCTTGGTGGAGGAAATATGGGAAATCATGGAGAGGAAAATAGTGGCGATTCAACATATATACAGGGAAGGCAACAAGGTGGCGGATTATTTAGCTAATTTGGCTTTGGACTCTGGAAATGTGGTGGCTCATAATTTTAAAGAGTTAGACAGTCATGGAAGAAGACTGTTAAACAGTGATAAGTTGGAAAGGCCATATTTGAGAATCAAGAAAGGGATCAGGCTATGAAAAGGAAAGAAGGAAGGAGAAATAGAGTAGATCCCCCTATTCAAATCCTTTGGGAGGAGAATAGGGAGGATTTTAATTATTACTAACAGGTTGCTTATTAATGCAGGTATAACATTTTCAACAACTCAATGGAAGCAATACAAGGATAAGCTGGAAAGGGCAAACATGAAGGAAGCAATAACAATTATGAAACAGCTACAACATAGAAAGAGAGAGCACAGGAATACAGCCAGATTAAATTTCATACTAATCCTTTTGTTTTTTGTACTCTGTGTGGTATCAGTACCTTTGGGTACTCAATCTATTGGACAACTTTCAAAAGGAGGTAGTAGGAACCAGGTTCAACATCAGATCTCAGTGAAGGATGAGGAACGAGCTCAAATCTGACAGCAATTCTAAGCAACACCAGCTGAAATCGTCAAGTTCTAGCTCCTGCAAGCAACATACAAGGCGGAATCGGAGAACTCACATATGCAGGAACAAAATCACAAGTTGGAGCTTTTACACAAATCGAAAACGAAATGCACTGAAGAAGAAATCGGAGATACAAAAAGAACAACAACAGAAATCAATTCGACAAATGAAGGCAAAGAACGAGTCATTGAAATTACCAAATTCAAAAATTTGGGATTTCAGCTGCCTATTCACAATATTGGGGCGTGTTTTAAATGACCATCTTCATCAGCTCCAAGCCAACACCAAGGATATAAGACAAATGAAATGGGTCTTGATATGGAGTCGGATTCGGAAGGCAAGCTTCATCACCGGCAGCTTAGTTTTCACTTTAGGGATTTATTTCTTGCATTTTACTTTACTCTTTGCTTAGGATAGACTTATTTTGTAGGATTTCTTACAAGACCTCTATTTTTCTATAATTTATAAAATAGCCCCTGGGCCTTAAAAAAAAATAGAGTTGCAGAAATAAATAAAAAAAGTGTGCAAAAAATTAATATAGTCAGTTTGGTTCAATTTTTTTAATTATTTTTTACTTAAAATCATAGCCAAACCAAATCTTATTGTTTTCTAAAATTAAAAGACCAAAGTCAAATCAAACAAAAAAAATATCAGTGGTTTTCTTCAATTTGATTCGTTTTCAGTTTGGTTCGATTTTTTGATTTTCCATGAATACTACTTGTAACCCACAAAAGAAAAATGAATTTTTGAAAGTTTTCATTTCACATAAATTAAACCAACCCCCAAGGAACCTCAAAAATTAATTCTCAATAGAATTCTTAAGTGATGAAATCTAAAAATCAACTAAAAGAAAATAAACTCGGAAAGAAGACTGGAGCCTTTATAAAAGTTAGTGTTTCAGGGATATTAGGAAACACAAAAAAAAAAATCTGGGTTTGTATTAATTCATTTAGCTCTATTTGATTTTTAACAAATGAAGAACAAAACTATGAAAATAGTGTTAGAAGAAAATGGTATAGAGAAAGTAATTCGTTAGAAGATAGGATAACACTCAGAGAAAAATGTGTTAGGCTAAAACGGCCCAAAGATACTCTTAACATGATGTGATATTGTCCGCTTTGGGCCAAGCCTGCACGGTTTTCCCTAAGGCGTCACATCATTAAGAGTATCCAACTCCTTATAAATAGCTTCCTTTTCTTTTCAGCTACCAATGTGGTACTTTGTTCGCACACCCAACAATCTCCCCCTCGAACTAAGTTCCACGTGGCTCATTATCATACCACGGGTCAGAGATTCAACATGTCTGTGTGCCACCCACACTGTCAGAGTATTTACGGTCACCGAAGCCCAAAGGCTGTGAATGCGTCTTCAAAGCTACGGGTAAAGGTCGTAAACCGGCCCATAGACGGGCAAAGGCACTAAGTCGGGCCCCACGCCACACTCCGCTATCTTCATACTCGTCCCGCCAAACCATGGCCTTTGATACCAGTTGTTGGGCTAAACGGTCCAAAGATACTCTTAACATGATGTGATATTGTCCGATTTGGGCCAAGCCCGCACGGTTTTCTCCAAAAGGCCTCACATCATTAAGAGTATCCAACTCCTTATAAGTAGCTTCTTTTTCTTTCCAGCTACTAATGTGGTACTTTGTTCGCACACCCAATAATCTCCCCCTCGAACTAAGTTCCACATGGCTCATTATCATATCATGGATCAGAGATTCAATATGTCTGTGTGTCACCCACTTCGTCAGAGTATTTACGGTCACCGAAGCCCAAAGGTTGTCTATGCGTCTTCAAAGCTACGGGTAAAGGTCGTAAACCGGCCCGTAGACGGGCAAAGGCACTGAGCCGGGCCCCACGCCACACTCCGCCATCTTCATACTCGTCCCGCCAAACCATTGGCTATGATACCAGTTGTTGGGCTAAAACGGCCTAAAGATACTCTTAACATGATGTGATATTGTCCGCTTTGGGCCAAGCCCGCACGGTTTTCCCTAAAAGGCCTCACATCATTAAGAGTATCCAACTCCTTATAAATAGCTTCCTTTTTTTTCAGCTATCAATGTGATACTTTGTTCGCACACCCAACAAAATGGTACAAAGATATGAAAAGAATAGGATGTAATATTGAATTCTTTAAATGGTTTGAATACTCAGGAGAGTTTAACCAAAAAGATTCATTGAATCTGATAGTCAATAAGTGGTATACAATGTCAAATAATAAGATAATAGAATCTAAGGTCCCTCCTTTCGAAGAAATTAGTATTCCGGTAGATAACAGAGTAGTAACAGCATCCCCTTTTAAGCTAAATATAGTAGACAAGCAAGGATATCCTAAAAATAAAGACCTTAATAAAATAATAGAACAAAAAAATTATACTAATGAACTTCTACATTTAGTAGCTAACCAGCTTCTTGAAGCAGGTAGTAAATCCCCACTAACACTTATGTCCATAACGAATAGGGAAATTGATTAGATAGAAAGGAATCCTATATTTAAATTACAAGAATTCCCGAAAGATAAATATCCAAAATTAAACGACAAAATGGAAATGACTGAAGAAGTATTAGAAGATATAAATACAAGACTAAGAGCAGGATTAAAAATAAGAGATAATGCAATCAAAACGTTAAAGGAAGAGCAAGAAGATCAAATTAACAAGTTAGGATCAAGATACCATAACAAGAAAAATTATTATAAAAATCCTATTTTCCCATATATGCAATATGAAGAGAATTATCTGTTAACAATTGGCTCTCACTCCGAAAAGGATATCACTGAATGGAATATTGATGGCTTAGCAGAACAACAAATATACAATAAATTACATGAAATGGGTATAGCTGCAACTGCTTATAAAATGAGAAAAGCTTCTGATAAAGATGTTGCTCTTATGATAAAATCAGAATTAAGGGAATGTTAAGAAATTGGTGGGATAATTATATCACAGATGAACAAAGGAATATTATATTAAAATGCTACGACAATAATACCAGTAATAAATAAGAGGGAACTAGTCCCTTCTTTCTAAGGCATGACTCCTATGGCATGAATCCTCCTATCTTTCCATGATTTTCCTACATATCGGAAATTATGAGCTTACGATTATAAAGAGCTTCATACAAGATAAAGAAAAGAGATACGTTACGAGCATGACAATACTGATGATGAATCTAAGTCTAGAAGTCCTAAAGCTCATGATATGACATTCTTACGAAGCTAATGATCCTTATATGATTCCTATGATATTATTTTCCCTACCTCTCCATGACTTTCTTACATTCCGGGAACTATGAGTCAACGTTGATAAAGAGCTTCTTATGAGATAAAGATGAGAAATATGTCATGAATACGATGATAATGATGACGATGAGTAAGTATAAAGAATCTTAAAGTGAGGTACGATGTCCATGAGGTTAATGATCCTAAGTATGGTTCTATTGATGCTTTTCCTTGTGTACACTCACCTTAAAATGTTAGTCCCCTCAAGGTGAGATATGATGATTATGATCACTCCATAATATAATCGGGGGTTCACGACCTTATGTCACCCCGACATAGCCATAGTTGCCTTCAAGTTCTAATGTATGTTTGATGATAAATGTATAATGATTCTAAGCTTATGATATGCCTATGCAATGTATAATAATGTTAAGTTTATGATGAGTATATGACGATGCGATTCCACCGTGCCTAAATGGCCGGGTATGTCACCGCGAAGGCGGGCTGCATACGATTACACCGTGCCTAGAGGGCCGGGCATGTCACCGTTAAGGCGGGCTTCTATGTTTACACCGAGCCTAGAGGGTCGGGCATGACACCACTAGTGGGCGGCATATGATAGTTACCCGGACGCGGGTTAACGATGATGGTATATATACGATATGGTGATGTATGTGCTATGACGATATATGTACTACGATTATATATGTTATATATATGATGTGCATCCACTCTAAAAGGTTAAGCAGGTTATGTCTTCATCTTATGTCTTATGATTTCTCTATTATGTTAATTTCATTCATGCTTTACATACTCAGTACAATGTTCGTACTGACGTCCGTTTTCTTTGGACGTTGTGTTCATGCCCACAAGTAAACAGGGAGGAGATCCATACTCGTAGGAGCTGTTAGCAGGCGTTGAGAGCACTCAATTATTCCGAAGGTGCCATTGCTTATTGTTTTGTGTATATGTATTTTGGGCACGGCGGGGTCCTGTCCCGTCCCTATGTCTAGCACTCTAGTAGAGGCTCGTAGATACGTATGTGTGGGTAGTATGATCTCACGATGTTCTTATTGTATATATATTATTTTGATAGACGAAGGGCTTATGTATATAAAGGTAATTATGTTCAAAGTGAAAAATGGTTTTCCTACGATTTGAGTATAAGATTAATGAATGAACGCTTGATGTGTACGATGGGTAATGGTACAAGCGGTGCTCGGTGGTTAGCCCCGGGTACCCGCCATGGCCCCTATCCGGGTCGTGACAACTTCCTCCTTTATGAATTGACTGCACTCTGCCGACTCCGGACGTCTTTTCTGCTCGATGGTTTGACAATCCGGGTTCACACTCAGCTTATGTGTGGATAATTCCGGAGTAACGCCTGCAACATCCATATCCAACCAAGAGTAGCTACTCATGTTATTTATTAAAAATTCAAGCAGTTTTCCCTGGAACTCTGGGTTAAGGCTCGAGCCTAGGTATACCTATTCCTTCGGTAGATCTGACTACTAGCAGTTAGTTCAAGGTCTTCTGCCGTGATACTTCTCTGTGTCCATCCCTTCCAGTGCAACGAATCCTCTTGGTATACTGACCTGCAAATCCTCACTGGGTGAGTTTATTACATGCTCTTGTTTATATCTGTCCATGTTCAGGGCACCGAGGTCGGCGTTCTATAATTGCTAGTAACAGCCATTCCCCTGGTCATCTTCAACAGTCACTCGGGTAGCATTTTCTTGACTAGGCTCTGGGTCCCTTCGACTTCAGCAATTCCCCAAGGGGTTGGAAACTTCATGACTAGTTGGAATATAGAAGGGACTGTCTTCATGGCGTGCAGCCAGGGTCTCCCTATCAGTAAATTGAAGGGAATCTTGCCCTCGAGGATGTGAAGCAAAGCCTTCAAGCAGACCCTTTCCACATGCGTAATCAGCTCGATCTACCCCCAGGAGGTCTCGCTTGACAGGTTGAAGCCGGTCAGGATTTTGACCACCGAGATCATTTGCTCTATCACCTGCATCTCCTTGAGAACTCGGAGCTGCACCACATTTACAGCGCTACCTAGATCGATAAGCACACGTTTAATGTTAAAATTAGTAATTTGGAGGGATATTTCCAGTGCGTCGGAGTGTGAACCTCCGATGTTTTTTCCCTCCGCAATATCAAAAGTGACGTGGTCTTATGGGTGATCCCTCCCTCATTTTCTAGAAGAGGAAGATTTCTTGTCATTAGGTTCTCAGGACAATGCCCTGATGATTTTTCCCTCAAAAATCACGTTGATTGTGCAGGGGGCGCTGGTTGCTCACGCGAAGTCCCTGCCCCTTTCTCCCGGATAAACTTTGACTGGTTGCCTAAGAATTCCTTCAGGTGCCCCCTCCTCAATAAATTAGCTACCTCGTAGCGTAAGTGTTTACAGTCCTCCGTCGAATGTCTCGGAAGGGTATGAAACTCACACCACAACTCCATGTTGCGTTTATTAGGCTTAGACCACGTTGCTACTGGAAACCTTGCTTCCTTCATCTTTTTCATTTCCATGACCAATTCACCAACTTCCATATTGAATTTATACGATGCCACACTTGGGGGACCTAGGCCATTCAATGACTTTCTTTGCAGAACCTCCCCAGCTTTCCTGGGTTGGCCTTGGTCATATCATAGTCTGCGGGTTCCTGCTTCACCCCTTGGAGGGAGGCGAGTCGCGTATGGCTCGTACCAATCCCTCGGATTCCTTTGCCTAGTATGGAGGACATTCAAAGGTCTCTCCTGCGGCTTGCTTCTTATTTCAATCCGGGCATTGGTTCTGAGGTCATCCTCTATCCTCATTTTGGCTATGTACCTGTTGTTCACCTCATTCCAGGACTTCGCCGGGAACTCCCTCAAGCTTTCCTTCAATTTTCTCGACGCATCTGATCCGTTGGCATTCAAACCATCTACGAATGCCGCTACGGCCCACTCCTCGGTTATAGCAGGCAGCATCATCCTCTCCCGTTGGAACCTTTCCACATAGCTTTAATGCAACTCGTCGTCCTTCTATTTTATAGCAAATATATCTTTCCTGTACGTCTCAACCTTTTGAAATCCAGCATGAGTTTTCACAAACGTATCTGCAAGAGCAGCAAAAGAGTCAATAGAATTTTCAAGTAAAAGAGTATACCAAGAAAGTGCTCCCTTAATGCGCGTGTGTTGGAATTTTTTCAGCATGACTGATTTGATCTCATGCTGCTTGAGCTTGTGCCTGGTACGATCCTCTTTTACTAACTCTTTTGCTGCTCTTGCAGATACGTTTGTGAAAACTCATGCTGGAGCTCAAAGGTTGAGCTTGTGGAAATAAGTACTAGTCCGGAACAAAAGAACAACAAATATGCTTGTAATAGAGACTGAATAATATGAATAGGTGTAGGAAGTTATATCTTTTATGCCTTTTACAGTGAGCTTTTAGGCTCTTTTATTAGTACAATCATCAGCCTTGTGCGTCTAATTCATCCTAATAAGTGATAATAATAATCAATAAATGTTATTCTTTAATGTAGAATCGTAACGTCTGATCTGAATCTGGACCGGTTATGTAACGTTAATCTTCCTTAAATTTACCTTACCATCTGCTTTGTAATATTTGGTCCAGGCTCCCACAGGGTCACTGTATGACTCCATTTGCCACGTGTTCCACTTTCATTTTGCTACGTGTCAAGCTTTTTTTATTTTTCAATGTATACAACTTTCTTTAGAAGAAAACAATTCTTTGTTTATAGAATTAACTAAATAACAAAATTAAATATATCAAAAAGGAAAAATATGTCATCTTATAATTCTTAAATATTTATAATAAACAGGTTAAAAGATTGGAGTGAAAAAATCGAAGAAGTCTCTGAAATTATCCCATTTTAGGGAAAATACATAACCCCCCCCCCCAACGTATAGCCAGATTAATTATGACGCACCCAACCTTTGCGGGCGACCTATTACCCCCCCCCCCCGGTCTTAATTTTTCTGTATTTTTGTACCATTGTTTGACTGACGTGACAAAAAAAAATTGAAGCCCAGTTGCACAGTGGAGAGTGTTGCACACTCTCCGCCACATTGGTGCCACGCTGCTGCCACGTCACTGCCACTTTTCTTTTTTTTTTTCATTTGATTTTTCTTTTATTAATTATATTTACACTAATTAACCTCTAATTAACGATTAAACCATTAATTTTGTCTTCTTCATCACTAAACTCTTCTTCTTCATCACTAAACCCTTCTTCTTCTTCTTCATTTCAAGAAATCCATCAACCCTTTTCTTCCTCCATTAGCACACACACATTCAACCCATTTTCTTCCTCCATTAACACACACACACACATTTAACCCATTTTCTTCCTCCATTAACAACACACATTCAACCCATTTTCTTCAACCCATTTTCTTCCTCCATTAACACACACACATTCAACTCATTTTCTTCCTCTATTAACACACACATTCATTTGAAGGCAAATCAAACACCAAAATATCTCCTCTACCGAAGTGGGATTATGTTTTAATGGGTCAGACCCATTTTCATATTGGTGTTGTTGTTGTTGTTCCTGTTGTTGCTCCTGTTGCTGCTGCTACTGCTGTGTGGCGGCGGCGGCGGTGTGGCGGCGGCGGCGGCGGTTGCTGCTGTTGCTGCGTTGTTGTTGCTGTGTGGCGGCGGCGGTGTGGCAGCGGCGGCGGCAGTGGTTGAGGAGAAAGAAGAAGAAAGAGAAAAAGGAGAAAGAAGAAGAAAGAGCAAAATAAATTGCATTTAAAAATTGAAATGTGAAAGAGAGAGAGGGTGGGGGTGGGTGAGAGGATAAAATATAAATTAATTTTTAAAAATTAATTTTTATTAAAATATAAAAAATATTTTTACTGCTTTCACTCGCCATATTTTTTTTTTTGCCACGTCAGTCAAAAATGGTACTAAAATACTGAAAAATTAAGACTAGGGGAGTAATAGGTAGCCCGCAAAGGTTGGATGCGTCATAATTAATCTGGCTATACGTTGGGGGATTTTTATGTATTTTCCCTTTTATTCAACGAGACAATTGACAAGTATCTCACCTCTCAATGGTCTAGTGACTGTAGTCCAAGCATTTTTCAAATCAAATCAAAAGCTCTAGAGATTTTGGAAAAAGTCAAAAGCATATTCTCCTTTACAACTCGGCAGTATATCTAGGGGTTAAGTTATTAACAAAAAACCAATGCGCACCCAAAGGGTAATATTGGCAGGGCCGTCTAAAAAATATTGGGGGTCTAAAGTCAAACTTCAAACATAGGCACTAATTTTTTTAAAAGAGAAAGTCATATATATTTTTATTTAAAGTCTACTTTTCTAGATTTTTTATATGAGAAATCATTAATTATTATTTTATAATCGATTTGTTCTAACAATTCCATTTCAATTGATAATATAATTAATTCATTCAATCTCTTGAGACATTGTTGATCTAAATAAGATTTTATCAATTTTAATTTTGAAAAAAATCTTTTCAGCTGAGGCAGCATTTTATACATAAAATACATCTTTAATTGAATAATTGGGGCCCCAAGCGATTGCTTTATTCGCCTTATAGTCGAGTTGTCCCTGAATATAGGTATTTTATCTTCATTACCAAACATAACAAGATTTTACAAAACATAACCGTTTATTGTATGTTCTTGATTCAACACGCTTTCACTGTAGAGTTCGAGTAGATACTGTTACTTTCTCTCGAACCATAGTACTATTATTTGACTAATTCATCAAATCCGGAAAAAAGTGCACGTCCACAACCCTTCAGCGCCCTTGTCATTCACGCTTTTCTTCCTTAGTGCACGATGATTTGCATCCTACTGCTTACCTGTATTTGTATATCTGGACAACCCGAGGAGCTATTCGAATTGATGTTTATCATCATTGATAGAAGGGAAAAGGGTCAAATTTACTCTCTAAGTATGATTTATAGTTTAAATTTACCCTCCGTTAAAGTTTGGGGTCAAATTTGCCCCTTCCGTTAGCATACTTGTTATAATTGCCCTTATTATGGATGGAAGTGTGACTAGGACTCCTCATCCGTCCACATAGGCGCCATGTGTAAATAAATTTGTTTTTTCTTTAAGTCATGCGTGTTAGTGTAAAAACATAAATGGGTCCATTGTTGGCAATATAATCTGTATAAGTTTAAATAAAGTTTCAGAATCTATAAAACACTTAGTAAAACCAGATTACACAATCTGAAAAAAAAAAAAACTTAAAACCAGTAAACTACAGAAACTGGAAAATGAACAGAAATAGTGTTGAAAAAATATTTTCAGAATATAATCGAGCCCACTTAGTTCAAAGTGTGTCCTTAAGGAAATTATTCCCCTCACAGTACTCGAGTTTGATGGAATATCCCCTCCCAGGATAGAACGATTATCTTACCAGAATAGTAGTACTCCAAATTCTGGTAGCGGCGAACCACTCTATGACAGTATATCACACAGAAAAGAAAACTTTTAAGAAGAGTAGAAGAATAGAGAATATCAGAAAATTCGTAAGTAATAATCTGAATATTAACTGGAATTTATAGCCATTAATGCATTGGTTGGGAAAAGGTTTGCAGCTTTTCACAAAGGTTTGCAACCTTTCAGAAAATAACATTTTTGTTTTTAAAAATAAAACGGAGGGAAATTTAAATTAATCCGGGAAGAAACGGATTGCGGGTCAGACACGTGGATCCGGGTCACTAACGGGTCAGGATCTGGAAATAATTAATTAATTAAATAATAATTAATTAAATTAAAATTAAAAGAATTTTGGTGCAAAAAGATTATCAATCAATCAGATCATTTGACCAAATCCAAAGCCAAAGCCGAGCGAGCGACGACGACGGCGCGAGGGGTCCTTGCCCCCTCATCCCTTTTAGCAACTAGAGAAGGTGTAATGTAGTATATACATCTCTCTTTTCCTCTCTTCTTCCTATGTGGGACAAATGTTTTAACCAAATCAAAAAGGGACCTTTTACATTCCTTTCACTTTCCATCCCATCATTTCCCATTCACCAATATCAAAACCGAACAATCCCACACATGAATAGGGAATGGCCATAATATAAAAGAATGCGCGGACAAGTGTGATATACAAGCGAAGATTGACTGCATCTGGATAAGTAGGTTTCCCTTTGAACTTTCCGTAGTGAACTTATATCGGACATACTCGATCAATCGGTAGATTTGATATCTTTGAACCGTCAAACTTTGTTGTATACCTAGACAACATAAGTCACACAATCAACCCTCAACCGTTTATGGTTCTCACGGTTGTGTTCGTTTCAGCCATGAACACCGCCTGGTTTCATGAGTGCATAGAGAATGGGCCTTCACTGTTACTCCCCTTTAAAGCGGCTTACACTTAACACTCACATAGGTGATTTCTAAACATGTGGTCCTACAGCCACATTATCTGGTCATACACTGCCAGATTTAGATAATCATTAAAAAACCTTAATGCTTTATTAAGCCATAAAGTTTTATCCTTATTTCTGAACATTGTCTTCATCCGAGAATGGGCTGAGTTATTTGACAATGTTGAACCGTCAGTCATAACTTTGTTTAATCTCCTTGAACCTAGCTCTTGGGATCTCCAGTCTACTAGGTAGAGTTACCGCCATGATGACTTGTCCTCGGCCTTAACCCCATTCCCATTGATGATCTACTAACTCCCTCTCTAGATAAGCCTTTTGTAAGCGGATCCGCTACGTTATCTCTTGACTTTACATAGTCAATCGTGATAACGCCACTAGACATGAGTTGTATAACGGTATTGTGTCTCCGTCGTATGTGACGAGATTTTCCGTTATACATTACGCTCCCTGCCCTACCTATTGCTGCTTGACTATCACAATGTATACATATCAGAGCCAAAGGTTTGGGCCAGAATGAAATACCTTCTAAGAAATTCCGGAGCCATTCAGCTTCTTCACCGGCCTTGTCTAAAGCTATGAATTCAGATTCCATAGTAGAACGGGCGATGCAAGTCTGTTTGGATGATTTCCAAGACACTGCTCCACTCCCAATTGTGAAAACATATCCACTCGTGGATTTAACTTCAGACGATCCAGTGATCCAATTTGCATCACTATATCCCTCAATCACTTTGGGATATTTATTATAATGCAAAGCATAGTCTTGAGTATGTTTTAGATACCCCAAAACTCGTTTCATTGCCATCCAATATGTGTAATTGGGATTACTTGTAAACCGACTCAGTTTGCTAATAGCACATGCTATATCCGGTCGTGTACAATTCATGAGATACATCAGACTTCCCAACACTCTCGCATAGTCCCCTTGTGATTTACTTTCACCTTCATTCTTTTGAAGTGCGTAACTCACATCAATTGGAGTTCTGGCAATCTTGAAATCCAAGTACTTGAATTTGTCAAGTACTTTCTCTATGTAGTGAGATTGTGATAATGCTATACCTTGTGGAGTTCTATGAATTCTGATTCCTAGGATTACATCAGCAACTCCTAAGTCTTTCATGTCAAATTTGCTAGCCAGCATGCGCTTTGTAGCATTTATATCTGCCATATCTTTGCTCATTATCAGCATGTCATCAACATACAAACAAACAATGACTTCGTGGCCTGGAGTGTTTTAATGTAAACACATTTATCACACTCATTGATTTTAAAGCCATTTGCCAACATGGTTTGGTCAAATTTAGCATGCCATTGTTTGGGTGCTTGTTTAAGTCCATAAAGCGACTTTACAAGTTTGCACACTTTCTTTTCTTTACCAGGAACCACAAAACCCTCGGGTTGTTCCATATAAATTTCTTCCTCCAAATCACCATTTAAGAAAGATGTTTTAACGTCCATTTGGTGAATTTCAAGACCATACACCGCGGCCAGAGCCACTAACACCCGAATGGATGTTATTCTTGTTACAGGCGAGTATGTGTCAAAATAATCAAGACCTTCTTTTTGTCTATAACCTTTGACTACAAGTCTTGCCTTATATTTGTCAATAGTGCCATCAGCTTTCATTTTCCTTTTAAAAATCCATTTAGAACCTAAAGGCTTTCATTTTCCCATGTGTGGTTATCTAAGATTGATTGAATCTCACTATTGACTGCCTCTTTCCAAAATGCTGAATCAGAAGAAGACATCGCTGCTTTAAATGTTTGAGGCTCATTTTCAAGCAAGAATGTCACAAAATCTGGTCCAAAGGAAGTAGATGTTCTTTGTCGTTTGCTACGCCTTGGATCCTCTTCACTTGGTGTACTTTCCTTTGGTTCTTCCCGCGGTCGTTTGGATCTTTCACTTGACGACTCACATTCAATTTTATAGGGATAAATATTTTCAAAGAATTCAGCATTATCTGATTCAATTACCGTATTAACATGAATTTCAGGATTGTCGGATTTGTGAACCAAAAACCGACAAGCTTTGCTGTTTGTAGCATATCCAATAAAAACACAATCCATAGTTTTTGGTTCGATTTTTACCCTTTTAGGTAAAGGAATTTGTACCTTTGCTAAACACCCCCACACTTTGAAATATTTCAAGTTGGGTTTTCTTTCTTTCCATAGTTCATATGGAATGGATTGTGTTTTGCTGTGGGGCACTCTGTTGAGTATTCGGTTAGCTGTAAGGATAGCTTCCCCCCACAAGCTCTGCGGTAAACCGGAACTTATTAGTAAAGCATTCATCATTTCTTTCAATGTCCGATTTTTCCTTTCCGCAACTCCATTGGATTGTGGTGTGTAGGGGGCAGTGGTTTGATGAATAATTCCACATTCTAAACATATCTATGCAAAAGGAGATTCGTATTCTTCACCCCTATCACTTCTAATCATTTTTATCTTTTTATTCAATTGATTTTCGACTTCATTCTTATATTTCTTAAATGCTTCTATTGCTTCATCCTTGCTGTTTAGCAAATAAACATAACAATATCGAGTGCAATCGTCAATAAAAGTTATGAAATACTTTTTCCCACCGCGAGATGGTATTGACTTCATATCACAAATGTCAGTGTGGATTAAGTCTAAAGGATTTGAATTCTTCTGAACAGACTTATATGAATGCTTAACAAACTTTGATTCAACACATATTTGACATTTAGATATATTACACTCAAATTTAGGCAATATTTCAAGATTAATCATTTTCCACAAGGTTTTGTAATTGACATGTCCTAAACGAACATGCCATAAATTATTTGACTCCAATAAGTAAGAAGAAGCAGATTTTCCATTAATACTGGCAACAACCCTTACATTAAGTTTGAAAAGGCCCTCGGTGAGGTAGCCCTTTCCTACAAACATATCATTCTTACTAAGTACAAATTTATCACTAACCAGCACGCACTTAAACCCATTTTTCACGAGTAGTGCGGCTGAAACTAGGTTCTTCCTAATTGATGGAACATGCATGAAGTTGTTGAGAGTCAGTACCTTGCCGGATGTCATCTTCAACAGAACCTTTCCATATCCTTCAACTTTGGCTGTTCCAGTATTTCCCATGTATAGCTCCTCTTCGAGTCCAGCGGGAGTGTAGGTTGTAAATGCTTCCTTAACAGCACACACATGTCGAGTGGCGCCAGAATCAAGCCACCACTCCTTTGGGTTACCAACCAGGTTGCACTCAGATAGCATTGCACACAGGTCATCAACATCTTCCACCATGTTTGCCTGACCCTTGTTTTTCTCTTTGTCCTTCTTGGGGGCACAACAGTCGGGAGCTTTATGCCTTGCTTTACCATAGTTATAACAGTTGCCCTTGAACTTTTTCTTGTTAGGATACTTCTCCTTTCCAGAATGCCTCTTCCTTTTATTGTTCTTTTTCGGAGCAGCATCTTCAACGACAATTGCCCCTTCAATCGGTGAACTCTTACGGTACCTCTTCTCAGCGGTTTTGTTATCTTCCTCGATCTTGAGACGAATCACAAGATCCTCCAACTTCATTTCCTTTCTCTTGTGCTTAAGATAATTCTTGAAATCTTTCCATGAGGGTGGCAATTTCTCAATCATTGCAGCCACTTGGAATGCTTCATTCACTACCATACCTTCAGCAATAAGGCCATGGAAGATAAGTTGAAGCTCTTGAACTTGGGTTCCAACAGTTTTTCCATCCACCATTTTGTAGTCTAGGAATTTGGCAACCACAAACTTCTTCAAGCAAGCATCTTCGGTTTTGTACTTCTTTTCGAGTGCACTCCACAGTTCTTTGGAGGTCTCTACTGCACTGTAGACGTTGTACAAATCATCTTCTAAGGCACTCAAAATGTAGCCTTTGCACAAAAATCAGCCTGTTTCCAAGCCTCAGTAACCATGAACTTCTGGTTGTCAGGCATGTCGGCGGCAGGCACGGGAGGGTCCTCACTGGTGAACTTTTGCATACCAAGGGTGGTAAGCCAAAAGAACATTCTCTGCTACCATCCTTTAAAGTTGGCACCGGTGAACTTCGCAGGTTTCTCAGCCGGTGGCACAGCGGTACGGGTTGTCGGAGTAACCACTGGTGCAATACCCGCAGAGGGAGTTCCAGTCGCAGAGGGAGTTCCAATCTCAATTGCCATTATTTGTTTGTCACTGTCAAATGGACAAACTGTTTTAGTTAATAAAACCAGAATAGCAATTAAATCACAAACTTAAACGATGAAGATTTTATTTCTTCAAATCGCAGTATAATTATGAACTTTGGTATTCCAACGAAGTTTTTATATCTTCGAGTCAGAATACTAATATTCATATGGAGTAGAAAACTACACAAGTTTTAATCTCCTTAAACAGAATACAGATTACATATAGTTTCCTTAAGATTGTTGGCAATATAATCTGTATAAGTTTAAATAAAGTTTCGGAATCTATAAAACACTTAGTAAAACCAGATTACACAATCTGGAAAAAAAACTTAAAACCAGTAAATTACAGAAACTGGAAAATGAACAGAAACAGTGTTGAAAAAATATTTTCAGAATATAATCGAGCCCACTTAGTTCAAAGTGTGTCCTTAAGGAAATTATTCCCCTCACAGTACTCGAGGTTGATGGAATATCCCCTCCCAGGATAGAACAATTATCTTACCAGAATAGTAGTACTCCAAATTCTGGTAGCGGCGAACCACTCAATAGTAGTATATCACACAGAAAAGAAAACTTTTAAGAAGAGTAGAAGAATAGAGAATATTAGAAAATTCGTAAGTAATAATCTGAATATTAACTAGAATTTATAGCCATTAATGCATTGGTTGGGAAAAGGTTTGCAGCTTTTCACAAAGGTTTGCAACCTTTCAGAAAATAACGTTTTTGGTTTTAAAAATAAAACGGAGATCATTTGATCAAATCCAAATCCAAATCCAAAGCCAAAGCCAAAGCCAAAGCCGAGCCGAGCGAGCGACGACGACGGCTCGAGGGGTCCTTGCCCCCTCAACCCTTTTAGCAACTAGAGAAGGTGTAATGTAGTATATACACCTCTCTTTTCCTCTCTTCTTCATATGTGGGACAAATGTTTTAACCAAAGCAAAAAAGGACCTTTTACATTCCTTTCACTTTCCATACCATCATTTCCCATTCACCAATATCAAAACCCAACATCCTATTGGGTCAAATTTATACTAAGTCAAATATTGTTGTCTATACATACTCCTAATGTTGATCTTCGTGTTGCGTACTTGTAGAAGCAACATTACTTTTATCAATTTTAATGTCACCACCATCTCCAGCTTCTTGCTCTTCAATTTGAGCTACTTCTGTTGTAACTTCATCAGGAAGCTTCACTAGAACAATAATCAACTCGTCGTCGTCATCCATTCGGACGACCCATATTTGAATTCTATCGCCCTCTTTGATATCATTATTGACATGCATTTTTGTCCATTTCCCATTCAACACATAACTTACGCTCAGTTTTAGATTCTTCCTTCTGTTTCTGCTTAGAGTTCAAACTCTTCATCACTTCCTTACTTACTTTCTTCATCTCCCATCTCCTCAACCCCAGTACACTAATCTTGAGGGACGGATCGATCACTTGGAATTCCAGTGGATTCACTGTCTTTTCATTGCACATACAGAGATGCTTTTCTTCTTTATCTCTTAGAAATTTCTTCGTAATTTGTGCTGCTGGTATCGACAGGCGATTGTGACTTTCACTAGCATCCGTTTTGTATATTACTTTCTAGGTTATCAATTTCACCTCTTTTACTCGTTTTCCCAACTGATTGATCTGATTCTTGAAATTTTCAAGCAGTTCAGCATGTGGGATCTGCTCTGATTCACATTTTGTCCTCTTGAACTTGATGAAATTCCTCTTCTTTGGAAAACATAAAGAAAAAACAAATTTATTTACGCATGGCGCCTATGTAGACGGATGAGGAGTCCTAGTCACACTTCCATCTATAATAAGGGCAATTTTAATAAGTATACTGATGGAAGGGGCAAATTTGACTCTAAACTTTGACTGGAGTCAAATTTAAATTACGGAAAAGGCTCAAATATGTCATCGAACTATCAAAAATGGCTCATTTATGCCACTCGTTGAAAGTTTGGCTCAAATATGCCACTGTCGTTACCTTTTTGGCTCATCCATGCCATTATTCACTAACGGTGGTTTTAAAATACCAAATATGCCACATGGCAAAAATTTATTGGTCCACGCCATTTTAATGAAAACCAGCCAAAATAAATCCTAGTTAATCCAAACCCGACCCACCCGACCTATACTTATTTCCTTGCCCCTCTTTCATTATTTAATTAAATCTTAAGGTGTAAAGCCTCATCTCCTTTCCCGAATGAAGAAACCATCTATGAAAATGGATAACAAGAGGGGAAACTAAGAGAACAAGATTCTGGGTTATGGCCTCTCTAATTTCTGCCTTTTATCTTCTTCTTCATCGTTTCCCTTCCTTTTATGAGAAAGCTCCTATGGCTGACTTTTTCTTTAAATAGCAAAAACAATACTCCATTCAGAACGAGAGAGATTATCATATTTCATTTCAGTTGATTCGCATTCTGTGATTATAAAAGCTCTGTTTACTATCAAGACTTCACATTCTCACTTGTCGTGTTCTGAATTTTCAGGTGTTACCTTCAGCCTCCATAAGCTATTTCGTCTACGAGTTCATGAAGATTGTTCTCAAAGGATGGGGAAGGAAATAGGTATAGGATGGGTGGGTCGGGTTTGGTTTAATTAGGATTTATTTTGGTTGATTTTCATTTAAATGACGTGGACCAATAAATTTTTGTCATGTGGCATCTCTGGTATTTTAAAATCACCGTTAGTGAATAATGGCATGGATGAGCCAAAAAGGTAACGGCAGTGACATATTTGAGCCAAATTTTCAACTAGTGGCATAAATGAGCCATTTCTGATAGTTCGATGCATATTTGAGTCTTTTCCGTTTAAACTATAAACCATACTTAGAGAGTAAATTTGACCCTTTTCCCTTGATAGAATGGTCATTGTCTAGAATTAGTACTAGTGTCATTTGGCCCGGGCTTACATTAAGAATTGAATTTGCGGTATTTTTTTTTAAAAAAAAATCTACTTTTGTTTCTTTTTTTTTTTTGTAAATTTATAAAATATAAAGTACAAAAAGTATCTGAAAGTTAAAGAACATTTTTTTTAGTTTATATATTAAACTTTTTTTTTGGAAAAAAAAATCAAACAAATGAATGCAATAAGTCTCTTCTAATTTTGCTTCATTAAATGCTTTTGAGATTATACTCTCCGATGATTCAAATTTTACTTTATCATATATATAATTAATTTCATTTTTTTCATTGAATTGAACCGATGTTAACTAAGTTATTTTTTAGATTAGATTATACAGTATTCAACTAATGCTAAAATATTTAATGCTACACTATTGTTGAATGATGAAATTAATGAAGTTAACTTATAAATAAAATATAAATAATTAAAAATACTTTTGTTCTTTCTAATTAAACCATACAAAAAAAGGTCAATGAATTGAATTGTTTTTAAGCTTTCCTTTTCCTTCCAAAAGATGTAGGTTAAGAAATAACTTTTTTTCTTAATTTAATGGACAATTTTATGGAATCTACATTATAAAAATCTTTTCTCATGTTGATATTGGCTATTGTAGTTCGTAAAATATTTTGATATTAAAAAAAAGTGAAAAATATAATTTTTGCAATTGTTTAGTACTCTTTGGAGATCAAATTGTATTTTCTTCATACATTTTCATAATATATATGAGAAAAATCAAAGTTTGTCTTGTACTATAGTCATTTATTAGATAAATTTTATGTTAAAAGTGTGTGCACATTAAATTAGATTAATCAACGATCATACTATGAAAGTTATTTTACGATTTAGATGGAATGACTATAAGTTATATTTTTGATAAAGTATTTAACAATGTTATAAGTTATTTGTGTTTATTCTTTAATTTAAAACTTAATCCTACCTTAAGTAAAATCTACATAAAATTACAAGAGAAAATAATTAAAAAAAAAAAAAACTTTACGTTTAATCGGACGAATAAAAATTTCACATAGCAAATGATAAATGGTAAATAACATCAAAAATAATAAATAATATTATAAAAATAATAATTTAATTCAATAATTAAGCTTATATTAAGATAGAAATTGAATGACATGATAATTCTTTACTTGTCTATAATAAATTTTAAGAAAAAATAATTTAAAACAAATTTAATAATATTTTCACATAAAAGAAAGACTCAAATATATTGGGGTCACTATGTCCTTTTCTATGACATCATCATTTTAGTGACGTGTAAAAAGTCCTTGAAGTTCATAAAATTTACCCAAATGTAAGAAGAGTTACAAAGTCATAAAACTTCAACTAAGGGGCAAAAAAGATAAGAAAATCTATGTGAGGGCTACAAAAAAGTGGGATTCTCCTTATATATATCTATATATATATATATATATATATATATATATATATATATATATATATATATATATATATATATATATATTATATATATATAGTAAGTAATGCCAATGTTGTTAGAACGACAGAATATCCCTGATGAAAGCATTCTACATGACTTCTTTTAATGCGTTTTTGTAGTCTGTCAACTGAATAGGACTGCTATGGAAAGTATCAACAATTCAAAGTGCCAAAACTTATCTGCCATTAAAGGGGCTTAAAGCTCAATTTCTAAAAATTGATTTGCCGCAAAAGAACTTCGTTTAGAGTGAGTGATATCTCAAAAGAATTGGAACATCGAGGGGGTTCGAATCTAAAATTTGGGTAAGATTTAGCTAGTTTTGGACTAAATTTCAGTCGTAGTTCTTTGAAGTTCGAAGTGATAGTCGAATTGTATCAAATTTGTATAAAAATTATATGATAATTATATGTTGAGTTGGATGAAAATTGTATTTAAGCTTTGTATGTTGATATAGTTGTATTAAATTTAAATGACTATTGTATGAAAACTGTATATAGTGTTGTGTTGTTGTTGTATTAAATTTTCAAAAATCAACATGAACTTCGTACATAATTTATATAACTATATACATAATTCATACAGATTTTACACACGAAATTGTGAGCAAGATTCGAAACGTGGTTTTTCTAATCATAATCGCAATACTGAGAGAAGTGAAAGATCGAAAAAGATGAGAATAGGAGCCGCTTCTTGTTTCTCGTGAATTGTTGAAAAGTGGGATCTTTTTTCTTTCTCGAGGATTCGAGAATCTTTGGTGCTCAGAAAAATGAACCATCAGTTTTTTATTTTTCTATGAGAAAGTAACTCTAAAAGGAACCATCAGTTCTTAGTAACCTCTTTGTTATTTCTTTGAGTGATTAATTTTTATTCGTTGTCGGATTATTATTTGTGTAGGCTTGTAGTCATAACAATTGTTTCAAGTGATGATAATGAGTTCAGTTATGTTATGCTAACTTTTGATCAACACTGACCTGTTAATTGGGGTGATGAACATGTAGTGGTGAACTTAAGGGGAAAATTGCAAACATTTGTTTATATTGTATCATCCACTGGATCTTTCCTCCATGCCTTTTTTTATGCGGCCGCTTTGATGTACGGTGTTGAATTTCCCTCCTTTTTCTTTTGGTTGGGTGTGTGTGGTGTGTGGGGGGGGGGGGTGGGGTGGGGTGGAGTGACGGTTAGATTTTTTTAGTCAAAGAAGCATTGAAATTCGTTATATGCAGCTTGTCAAATAACACACTCTTAATCTAATGCAAAAGGAATCCTTTCTCACAACAATCAAATTCCATTAAGAACAAGCATTTGTCAAATACTATAATGATGATTTGACCTTGGGGAAGCTCGAAATTTATTCCGGTAGTAGCATCATTTTATTTATAGAAATGAAGAAACATGAATTAGTTGCCAGTGAAGTTTTCTTCCGCCTTTTTTCCTTTTGGTTGAATCGTGCTAATTGGTTTTCTTGACGTGAGTGTTGAAGGTTGAGGAATACTGGGTCAGGTAGCATGCACTGATGCGTTTGAATCTGCAATGGAGACCTAATGGTGAGAGTTGTTGGATTTTCATATTTTTGCCTCTTTTTGTTTGAAAGATTATTGGATCATTAGGTTATATTGAAGTGCATCTATTTTCTTGGATATGGACGATAATAGTAGATTTAAGTGCATCCGTTTTTTAATCTTTGGATACTATTGAAAGTGATATGATTTATCGTTATCCTGCCATTTTCTTTTAAACCAGCACTCAAGTAGTTGTTGCCTTTTTTTTTTGGTTGGCGAGATTGGGGATTTTTTTACCTGTCAAGAGATTTGAAATTGCCGTTACTCAAAAGTTTTGAAGGTAAAACGTTGCTCTTGCGAGCTCAACTGTCCAAATTTCGGAAAAAGGAAAACTTCTATATCTAGTTGATTGGTAACCATCAATATGAAATTTGTGGTGTCTTTTTGGTGATTGTTTAATGTAATGATTTTTAAGGCAAGAAATTTGCATTTCAGTTATTGGCAAAGTTTTTTTCACTATCATTTTGCTGCTACCTTATGGATTTCCTATATTGGCACTGCAGTCCTCTAGTTTGAATTGTGTTTGGTTCTTTAAGTTAATGTGATACACATATTGGAGCTCAAGGATGATTTGGAGGTGATTGGGAAAGCCATTTCAGCAAATTGCAAGCTCATAGGAGCCAAATTCACATTTCCATCCATGGTGCAACCAGTTCAAACAAATTTCCTTCTTCAATATCGATAAAGTTAATGGCAGAGAAAAAATATCGAGAAATTGAGGTTTTGGGATTCGAACTTGCTTTGGCAGAAACATCTTCTCCGCTATCATTTCCCCTTAAATTTACCTTATATCGATCCAGGTGAGAGGTGAGTGAGGGAGAAAGGGATAGAAGAAAATATTTGGGGGCCGGCCAACGATGAAGAGAGGAGGGTGAGTTTAAGGATTGTGTTTGTTTTGACAAAAATGGGATTAGAAACAATCAAACAAACAAATTTCAAAGGTAGGTGTATTTTTATTAACTTTCGTAACGGCAGAGACATAAATAGCCTCAACTTGTAACCTATGTTACTCGGACTCTTCACAAATATCGATGGGTGCGTGTCGGATCCTCCAAAAGTAGTATATTTTTGTAGGATCTGACACGGGTGCGACAACATTTTTAGAGAGTCCAAACAACTTATCTTGTGACGTAGGACAAATTTAACCATTGAATGAAAGTATAGAGGGGTATTTTCGACCCTTTCCCCTTTTTCAAATCAAGAGTTCTAAATTTTTTGGAAAGGTCAAATGCGTATGTACAATCAGACTATGCTTGTGATTTGTTTTTAGTAGCTAGTGGCTATTTTATTAACAAAATCCAATGATCTCTTACGTCATGTAAAAAATACAAACTTGCAAAAAAAAAAAAAAAAAAAAAAAAAAAAACAGAGCTATCAATTAGACCTAAAGTACCCTAGATTGATCTTACACAACGAAACAAGCAAGCATCCAATACTCCACAAGTCACGCCAAATAGGATGGATCATAAACTTCCATGCCAACTAGTAATTGATTTCTCCTGCTCGTTCACGTACCAAACTAATGACTCTCAGCTATCAAATCTTTCCATATTAAGTTTCATGTACTGATCATCACATTTTACCTAAGGTTTCTAATCTATCCTCGTCTTGTGTGATTCTTGTTGAAGCATATACTCAGTGAAATGGGTGCAGCGCCGACAATTTTAAAGCGGACTCCGCATTCACTAGATAGAGAAGATCATCAAGATTTCACAATCCGCTGCCAAATTTATTCCAATTCCAAGAGCTCGGATCTGAGCTCTAATTGAGAATATGCTATTTATCAAATTTGGACAACAGCTAGAGTTTGCCCTCCCAGCTACTCCATCGCGCCAATTGAACAAGTTGCAGCAACACCAGCATTCAAATAGAACCAATGAACATCACAATTAAATATCTGGGCAAAACTGGACCAAAGAAGCCATCCCAACAGCAAAAACTACCGCACCAGCTCCATTATGACACCGAAAGCGTAAAAAGAAAGTTGACTTCACCATCAACCTTGAACCACCTACAAAGCTTGTACTTGCACCCCAGGCATACCAATTACAGTAATTGAATTACTCCCATAATGCTGTGGCAACAGCAAAAAATAATAGCTGCGAGGGGCAAAATTCTCGAATTTCCGCGTTTTTGCAATTGGTGTGATTTACCAAATTGGTCATGAGTTGTGGCAATTTATATTAATTTAGTTTTCAATGTTTAGTTAACCTGTTGGCGGCAATTACATACGAGCAATCTCCACTGGTAAAAAGAATATAGAGGAATGACTCAAGAGAAACAAGTTAATTATAAGGTCAAACTCTTAACTGTGTCCCTTTTTTTTCACATCAGATATACTGCTATTTTAACATGTCCAACAAAATACGAACCAGGGCAATTTGAATAACACAACACTATGAAGCTAGTAAATACAAATCCAGTTCAACAATTCCCACAAAACCTGTTAACATACGCTAAAGCTCAACGCTGAAGTACCGCGAAAGGAGGTTTCAACGCAGACCTTTTGCCCCCAATATTGCAATGCAGAACTCAAATCACTATTATATGTCCAAATCTTTCTTCGCCTGCATAGTAGCAAGAGAGTGAATTAGTAACTCACACGTTGCAAATGCAGAAAATTAGCCATTCTTTAAGCAATAAAGCCCAAGGAGAAACCGCAATACTAGCTTACTAGCAGAATACATCATCTGCATGTTCCTTTCTTAAGTATAATCAAGAATTCAATAAAATTTTCTCACAGGACAAAAGAAACTCCTTAGGCAGTCCTGTTTTCATCGACCTTTTTCCCTCAATTCAGCTCTTCAGAAACAAAATTAAAATCCATGAGCCAATATAGAAGAGTGACAAGTATTTTTAATCGACCAGTACACTAATTAGATAATCATGACAAAGAAACTATGAGAATTCATACTGTCATAGGTGAGCAAATTGCATATTGTAAAATGTCAGTTCCACAACTTTGTTTATTAATGGGGGGGGGGGGGGTGGGGGGGGTGGGGGGGTGGGAAGAACTATATAAATCAAGAGATTACATGGCATAATCTATTCAAAACACAACGCCGTGCAATTTATATACGAATATAAAGTAATTGAAGGATGTCTAGCAAACGAAGAAAGGAATAAGTTTGCATATAAATGAAATTCATTAAGAATACTCAGAAAGATGTCAAAAATCATTCAGTAGAAAGCTTTTCTCAACTAATTAAATAAAATTGAACTTTGATGTTGTTTTACTTTACCTAGAAAAGGTTTCCACCTCTACATTGAGATTTTCTTTAATAGTACTTACCCAAAATAAAAACAGATTAATATCTTGATCTGCGCTCGATGTCAAATGGTGTCACATAAAGTTAGAGAAGGTAGTACTCTTTCTAGAAAAACTAACGCCTTCCATCTACTGCTAGTTGGCTCCTAAAACATGTTAATCTGTTGGCAACCAACCTTAATCTTATAGCAGCATTATGACTTATAATGTCTTGGTTCTTATACAATATACTGGCAGTTATTATATTTTCTAGACTACAGCAAGAAATTTCAACATGTTAAAACATCAGAAGAAACATCACGGAATGTCTAGTAGTTGTCATATTGCCCTTTTTTGAATAAGGAATATAAAAAAGAAATCTCATATTACCCTTGGCCTGACAATTGGGAATTCCAGATGATAATGTAGATCTTCCACCACCTTAGCTTGAAAAAAGTCCATTGTTGCCATCATGTGTCTTGACCGTAAAAGTAATATAATAAATATAGTGACAACAGCCACCTCCATTCACCTTCAGAACGTCCTCGACCTCATGATTGGTGCCCTAAAATGAGTACAAGGCAACGTTCTTAGCAGTCTAGACAAAACAAAGGAAAAGGGCAACTGGCAAGATAGAGCTTTTTGCTTTATATAAGAAAGATGAAGCGTGAGTAGAACATACATTACTATCATTGTAGTGCTTAAGTGCCCTTCCAGCACAACTCTTCAACTTGTCCAAATTTTTAGGATCCGTCAAGTAGCGTGGCAGGGGGTAGACGGTAGCCATCGGGCACGCACCAGGATAATCTTTAATATCAAATCCCTGTTAAATTATCATTCAACAATGAGAAACAAACATCATTTATTGCATCCTTTTTTGTTCTTGTATCAAGTTATGCTTCAAACAATTGATTTAGAAAGTTGAAAAAGTTTTTTCAGGCAAGTTTCCAGAATGTCTGGATACCACACAAACTAGTACTGTTTTGCTTGTCAATCGATGCTACTTTTCTGTTGACAACCAAGTAGTTTACAGATTATCTTTTTCTTGTTTTCTTTATTATATTAAAAAATAATCAGCCAATAACTCCATAATTTTGATGATTGTATCTTTAGTACTGAACTCTGAACTGCATATTAACTGAAAGCATTCTCATGAAGTAATTACTAGCATGCACCTATTAAGCTGCAGCTAACTTATGTAAAAATAGGCATGCATAGGCAACCATAAGAACAAAATCATACCAAAAGAAAAAGGGTAGGGAATATGTATATGCACATTAATGTAATATTTTTTTTGGTCCCTCTACCCTTAACTTAACTAGAGGTCTGGTTCGAGCCCAGGGAATGAAAAAAATCTTGTTGGGAGTGCTTCCCCAAAATGGGCCCTGCAACGTGCGATCCGAATTTAGTCGGGCTCCAATGCGGGTGGGAAACCAAAAAAAAAAATGTAATTTTGGGGTGAAGTAGAAAAGATAGTCTATAAACAGCTATATTAACAAACAACTTTGCACAAACGCTAGTCATGGACCTATTCGCACTCTGTTTGGATGGTCGTTACCCATGGTTTCATAATGTATAGTATCGTATTGTATTGTATTAAAGAATACAACGTTTGGATAGACTGTATCGTTTGTTGTGGTTTAATAACATTTTTATTGTTTGGTTTGACTGTATGGTACTCGCTCCGGATCAAAAAGAGTGTCCACTTAGCCATTTGCACACGCCTTAAGAAAATATTAACTCATAAGTAAAAATAGGTAATTTGACTAAACTATCCCTAATTAAATAAGTATTGAGATTTGATCACTTGATACAAAATAAGAGCAATTTTGGAAGAATAAGGTTAATTATTTCTTGATTTGATAAGTGGACAATAGTTTTTATCCGGTGGGGGTACTGTCTAATAACATGTAAGTTTACTAAAATAAACTTAACTCTCAATTACAAACTAGTTTACATATATTAATAAAACTAACTAAAAGATAAAAATAGGAACTTTGAAAAATAAGTCGGTGGTGGTTGGGGTGGGCTTAGGTGTGGGGTATAATGGAGAAATAAATTAAGTAATCACGCAAAAACTACTAAATCTGTGGTTATAAAAATTATGTTTTTTTCACGGCTATATGACCACGAAATTACAACACCACGCAAAGAAGGATGAAAACAAACATAGTTTGATAGAAAACGATAAAATAATGAAAATAACCATCCAAACAGGGGGGTAACAAAAGGATATTGCGAAAACAAATGGATGGGAGTTGAGAGAAAGGATTAGGTACCTCGCTTTCGTCGAGCTGTTTGAGGTACTTCTCCCAGACAGCTTCATCCCTCTTATTCTGAAGAGGGTAGTTAGGGCAATATTCTTCTTCAGAATCATATACACTAAGTTCATATGGCAAAGGAGAAGAAGGTAAATCCTCAAGTCCCTCTTCGTCGAAACTCATTATGCTACTGTTGTCTTTTTCTCCATCATCCTCATCTAATTCCTCATTCATTACCTTTTGTTTTTTCACCGGCGGCGAATCCGATGGTGAAGGAAGCGGCTGCAACCGTACAGAGTTCGTGGCTTCTCGAATCACAAAACCTACAATCACCAAATTTGGGGATGGATGCCAAAGGAAAGGAAACAAACCTCCTTGCAATTTATTAGCTAGAAAATAAAGTCTACTTTACTCCCAAAACTTCTAAATATTCTCATCAACACCCAAAAACAAAAACTTAATATACCTTTAACCTTTTGGGTTTGGGAACCAATAACCCTTTGATCTTGTATGTATGTTTAAAAGGACAAAAATGCAAATACACCCCTTAACATTGCTATTTAGAGCATATATCTCTCTCGTTAAAAAGTAAATTAAAAATATACTCTATGAAATAGAAATTTTGGGGGAGGGTGCAGCGGGTGGGTAAGAAAAAAAAAATCATTTTTTATAAAAGTAAAATAGAAAACCTTATATAGAAAACTCTGGAAATCGGGGGGGGGGGGGGGGGGGGGAGTAAAAAGAAATTCTCATTTCTTATAAAAAAATAAGAAAGGTGGTGGGAAAGGGATGGGGGTGGATGGTTTGGGGTGAGTGGTAGGGGTGGAGATGGTTAGGTTGAGGGGAAGGGTAGGTGGTTGGCGTGGTTAGATGGTGCGGGGTGGAGTTGGGAGTGGATGACGATGGATGGTTGGGGGTGAGTGGTGGGGGTGATTAGGTGGTGTGAGGCGTGGGTGGGTGGTGGGGGTGGTTAGGTGGGTCGTGGTGGTGAGTGGTAGCCGTGGGTGGGTGGTTAGGTGGTGGGGTGGGGAGGAGACAATTAATATGGAATGTCACTTGTGGACATTTTTTCCCTACATCCATTAAGGAAGTCATTTTCTTCATTTTTAAGGAACTTGTTTTTCTAAAGAAAATGTTTTCCAAAAATTTGATCAAGCGAACATAGAAAATTGGAAAACATTTTCCTCCATACCGAACACGTCCTTAATGGCAATCAATTTCGCAAAAACCCGCGAGCATTACAATAGACTCTCTTTATATATGTCTCTCTATCTATCTGTTATTTTATTTACCACCTATTATACTGAAGAATCGGTTTCTTCACTAACGTAACAAAAGTTAAAATTGCGAAATGTAAAACACAAAAAGTTTTACCGTGGAAAACCACAACCTAGCTAAGTAGGATTTGCCCCAAAAACTTCACCAACTCAAGCAGTTTTAGGTTACAAACCAATAACCAAAGGGACTATAAACTTAGTATCTTTTACCTCTAAAATTCACCTAATTGTAGGTGTAGCTACCCTTTTCTAGACTAATACCCTAGTCTAAAAAGCTAAAACAAACTGTAACAATAATTACCTATTACAATACTTCTAGAGAAGCAAATAGGTTACAATTCAAGAACAAGAGATTAAAACCTAACAACTCAAGAACTACGCAACAGCTTCTTCAGGAACGGGTTCTCTCGTTGAACATTTTAAATTTCTCAAAATACTCTCACAATGAATTTTATTTGCCAAGAATGATCTCTATATTTGCGAAAAATAGCGTGAGAGACAATAACATCAATGTGATTTTTTATATAGGAGTACTGATGGACGAATTTCCCTTGACTTCGCCTTCAAATCCCACAGAATTTTGGTTAAGGAATCCTATTTGGACTTGATTTCCTTATTTGTTTTGACCTTTACACAGTTTGCTCCTAATTCCAAAGTTTTTTCCTTATACAAACTGTAGCAATGTTTCTATATAGAAACTGTATTCCTTAATCCACACGTGTAAGCTATAAAAAGAATCCTCAAGGAATTCTTCTTACACTTGGAATCTACTTCGCAGCTTCTGATCAACGCCATCTCCAGTCATCTGCTAAGGACTTGTTTCTTTAATGTATGTGTAATACTTGTTAGGTATTTTTGGTGTGAATGGGAAATGAAAGTTTTATTTCCTTTGCCTTTTTTGAAAAGGCAATTTTTGCCGAAAAAGTACATGCCTTTTCAGAAAAGACACACCTAATTTCTTAATAGACACCTCTTGTTGGCCATAAATATCTAACAATGCCTTCAAATTTTACTTATGAAAAATCTGATTGTCTTCTTCCTTCTTTTTGCACTTCAAATATATTTTGTGTGATTTGCTGCCACCTATTGCATTCGCCGTTTATTGGGGTTCAAGTTACCGCTATACTGGTGAGTTAATTCATTCTATCATGGGAGGATATATTTTATCACCTCGGGTACTTGAGGGTAATAATTTCTTTTAGGAAACACAGTGAATTCAGTGGGCTCGAATTGTTCCTTGTTACATTTATTTTCAAATTCTGTTTAAGTTATTATCGAATACAGATTGACAACAATCTTAAGGAAATTATTATTTTTATATATTATGTATTTTGTTAATCTACTAGAATCTTACTCTTTTTACAAAGAAGAAATTAACTTTTTTAGAATAAAAGTACTCTTTTTAGAAATAAAGTACTCTTTTTTGAGTGAAAAAGTACTCCTTTCAGAAATAAAAGTACTCTTTTTGGAGACTAAAACATTTGTGGTTTTCTTCTTCGCTGGAGATTAAATCCGAGTGATTTTCTACTCCAAGTTACTACTCGGTTTAAAGAATGTAAAAACTTTACTGATTTAGTAACGTTCGTTGGTTTAAAGATATAAAATCTTCACTGGTTGTTTATTCGGTTTGAAGAAGATGAAAAATTCATCGTTTTCTAACATCTGTTTGTGTCAGAGATCATTTGGTTTGAAGATATAAAAACTTCTCCATTTTATTCTCTGATTATGAAAACAGGTGGATAAGAATCGAAATTTAATTTCGATTGACAGCATAAAAAAAACTGTTCGGCTATGGAACTAGTTTCTTCATTGTTGTATTAATCATTGTACATGACGTTGGTGTGGCTAGTCATAATGTCGAATTAATGTTATGACACCAACAAATTACGTTGATGGCACTGGTTTAATCACCAACTGATTGTGTCGTTTGAGAAAAAGGTTTCAGGCATGTATCTTTTGTTTTGTTTGGGTATCACGATTTTTTATGATCAATCTAACCATAAAAGTGGATAATTGACATTGAGTACTCTTGTAAGTCATTCATGCATTTACTGTACATTTGAAAGGAATACTACGCTTTACATAAGAGGAAAGTAAAGAAAATGACAGTCCAGTGGGCTCTATGGTTGTGCGTTCAAGCGGTTTGAAAATTGGAAATTAATTAATTGTGATTAAGGGTACAATTGCAGCAATTTAACAAAGATCGTTATTATTCCGCTGTTTTAAGAGTTCATGCAAATAGGGCATAAGTCACAAACACATGTGTGTTTACTTCAAGGATTTTACTTTCTTTACTCTGCTTATCCTTTAATTTTCTACTCTTTATGATTTATGTAATTAAGATTTTATAAATGTAAGGGTAGACGTTTATTAGTTGGTGATCTCAAAGTATATTCTATTTGCGTGCTAATTAGTTGGTATATAGCGTGGTAGCATGCACAAAGTATGTGAAATATTTTTTTCAAGGTAGTAAGACATGAATTAGGCTTACATTAACATTTGAAAGTTTTTCTTGAGATCAGGAAAATAATATGTATATATTAGTTTGGGTTAAAATGAATTTCCCTGAAAAGCCTTTGTAAAACATTTTTTTTGGATGTATGCTAAATTTTTTAAATCTGTCCAGAACTATTCATTAAGATGAAGAAGAAAGACCATCTTCTTTATAACGACCCGTTTGGTCGTTATTGCACTTTTGATCCATTTACCCCCGTTGACCCTTCCTCGAGCCCTATTAGTACGATTTTGACCTGCGGGGATGGGTGATACTGTTTTAGAGGTGATCGGGCGAGATTTATGATGACTTTTGTGAAATAGAGCCTTAAAGTGAAAAACGTGTGACCAATAGTTGACTTTAGGGTAACAGATCTTTTTCGAAAATCCGTCGATTCCGAGAGCTCCGGATGGTCGATTATGACTTGGTGGGATGTTCACTTCGGTTTCCGAGGCATTCGAGAGCGCTTTGAGTTAGTGGTTGGAAAGTTAGTCTTTGGCCATTAGGTGTTGACTCGATCAAATAGATCTCTGTTGGGAATTCCGAGACCGCAAGTGAGTCTATAGCGTGTTTTTATGTGTGAATGCATATCTGGTTTGTATTTGGGAGGTCTCGGGTGATTGCCGAATTTTGGGATTGATATTGTGTAAATCAGAAGTTTTCTGGTGTCCGCCGTAGCAGCACCAGATGCGCCGTAGCGGACCCTCCACAATGGGGCATGGTCCGCTATGGCAAGTGTGTGGGTCCCATCTGCTGTGGCGGACTCATGATAGAGAAGTCAGGGGCGCTGGCGAGGCTCGCTGTAGCGGACCAGTGGCCGTTGCAGCGGACGACGTGGCCCAGATTCTATTTAATGCCTAAGTTAAAACCCTTCATTTCTTATCACTTCATTTATTATTCTTAAGCATCTTGGAGGTGATTTGAAGAAGTTCTTGATCTCTTGTGGGTAAATTCCCTAACCTAGAATTCATTCCTTTATCCTTCCTAAGCTTGAATGCATGCTAGAAAATTTATAGAATTTAAGAAGGAAGATGGATTTTGATGTTTACTTCATTAATGATTTTTAGTCTTTCTAAATGAGATTTGTTCGTGGATTTGACTAATCTAAGTATGGAGTTTGATTATTTAGTAACTAATAGGCTTGAAACTTTCATTTATGTTGATGAATTGAAAGTTTGAAAGTTAGGGTTTATACCCAAATTGGGGTTTTCACTTGAATGATGGAATTGACCTATTCTTGAGTTATTTTAGCAATTGAATAGTAGGATTGAACTTCTAGAACATTGAATTACCAATTTCACTTTTGAAATACATATATTACCCTTGTGGGCCCGTTTTTCCCCTTTTCCATAGTTGATTTTGACTCGAAAGATATTATAGAAATATGGGCATTGTTCTTCCTTATTTCTAATTTAAAATTCGATTATGGATAGACTTTGAGTACTTGGAGGATCTCCGAAAAGCAAAGGCGAAGGTTTGAGTGTTCGTGGCTCCCGCTTGGCTACCAGGTAGGTTATGGCTTAACTTTCGGTTAGACTTCAGTTAGCGAAGCATATGTAGAAATTAATTATTGACGGACAAAGCATGTTAAGCCTTCGGGTATGAAGTTGGGATGGATATTCTTAGGTTGGTATTGTTGACTGACTATGTGGGCTCTTCGCCATGATTGTTGAGATTGGGCCTGTCGCCCTACTAGCTACGTGTGATATTCTTGTGACTGACATACTTACCCCTCTCTCTCTTGTTATTCCATTTTCATATGAAAGAGGGAGAAGGGCACGTTCCGCAATATATATTTGGTCCGGGTTTCACGTTCCACATCATATATTTGGATCGAGTTGCACGTTCCACAATATATATTGGACCGGGTTGCACGTTCCACAACATATATTGGATCGGGCTGTATGCCGCAGCAAATACATGGACTTCGCGGGTCCCCCATGGGTCATGGCTGTCGAGGCGTGGAGGTATTTCGCCTGGCGCATGTGTATATCATTGCATTACATTGCACCGCACTTACATTCATATTACATCCATCCACATATCTGATTTATTTGTTATATTTATTGTATTGCATGGTGCGTTTCCGCATTGATTCCTTGGTTTTTTATTGACTTGAGTTGTTGTGTGCCTGATTAATACATACTTGGGGATTGATGGACTCGAGGATTAGAGACTTTCTCCTAGGCTATGACTTGAGGTCACAGAGATCTATTGTGGTTCTTATTACCGTGAGATGACTTATATTTGCTGAGTAACCATATTTGATTGTTTACTTGCCTATTTGTTGATTTCTTTCTTTTATATAAGTGAACCAATTGTTGTCGGCCTATGATGCCTACTCAGTACGTGTTGTTTGTATTGATGCTACCTTGCTACACTCCTTTCGGAGTGTAGAGTTTGAGATAAGATCCACGCCAGGCCCTCATGAGTGATCCTCGAGGCAGTTCCTTTGGAGACTTAGGGTGAGCCACTGCCAGATCTACAGCCTGAGTTTACATTCCTCATTATATCTATCTTTTACTTTCCGGACAGTATTCCTTATCTTGTTATGAGCCTTGTATGGCAATATTTAGTTATTTGTAATTATTGGTTTAGACTTATATAGTAAATAGTAGCTCTTGTACTGATACAGACCAAATGCCTTGGGTAGTTTATGTATTTCCGCACTTATTACTTTTATATGATATTTGAGACTTATTAGCATTTGTATTGTTCTTCCGCATTGATAGATTAGATGTTGGGTAAGGGAAGGGTTTGCCCACTAGGGGGAACTGTGTGGGTGCCCGCACGACTAGTGATTTGGGTCGTGACGACATTCTTTGATTGTTAGAAAGTCACTATCTTTGGGGTTATTGGGAATGTCTATTTATTTCATCACATCCAAAGAGAGTGATACATGATGGACGGAAGCTGAATATGTCTGACAAAATTGCAGCGACAATTAAAAGTGAAATGAACACTAGGCATTCTGTTCCATACTTAAGGCTAATTCATTTTCCATCTCTATTAAGTATATTGATAGTGGGTAATATTTTTTATCCGTTCCAAATGTATCTCTTGTGAAGGGTATTTTGACCATGTAGGATCTTTTGTGTATGATCTTGCATAATCTCGAAGAAAACATATCATGGAATTTTTAGCAAAATTTGGTGGCTTTCTAACAAGTTTCTGCCTTACTTTTATCCGGGTAATACAATAATTTTTCTTGAAACTATTTGATAAAATAGAAAGGTTGAATCCTAATTGGCAGAACCATAAAGAAATGATGGCATGATGCCTTTAGTAACTGCTTTCTTGTACCATACCGCGACACGTCATATCAAACCACTCATTAACGAATTCAAGAATGTGTTCCTACCATCAGTGGGAAAATAGAACAACAAGTTCAGATACCAATTTGAATGAAGTCACACGAAAGGAATGAAAGAATGGAAGTTTCCTAAATGTCCTATAGCCTCTCGAAGATGGGTACGAATGTCTACATACCATTCTTCAAGACTATACTAGACGTTGCTCTTGTACTCGTGAGACCGGTGAACCTAGGGCTCTGATACCAACTTGTCACAACATAATTCACGGCTCGTGTTGGCACCGACACTATCCCCCCTGGTAGGCGAACCATCCCTAAATCATTTACTTCCTTTTAAGAACACGTGTAGAAATTTAGTACACTGAAATATTAATCAACAAATATAGTAACGTAAACGAGTGCGGAAGAAAACTTTAATTGATATAATTCCCAAAAACCTAGTCTTAACTTGTACAAGAGCTTATATGGAATACATAGTTTGAAAATGAAAATACCGACTCAACATTGAAGTAAACACTGTCTACAGAAAATGACAGATTGCATAAGAAGAGATCTGGGCTGCAGGTCCGGCTAGTAGCTCTCCCAAACATCTCTAATGATAGCCTCGGGATTAGTCACGAGGTCTCAAACACGAATCTGGATCAAACTCTGCACTCATCAATGAGTGCAGCACGGGTAGTATGAGCACAACACTAGTACTCGTAGGCATCATAGGACGACAACGATAAGATAACACATATAAACAGGAAGAAATTAACAGGTAGAGCAGATAAGCAGTTAAGTATAGTCATTGATCATTTTCTCAGTTAAAAGTCCACAGTAGTAATAATCACAATACATCAATATCCTTCGGTCATAGCCTAGGTGAAAGCTTCTAATCCACAAGTCCGCCAAGTTTCTAAGTAATCACTTAACAAACACGCAACAACTCAAGTAAATCACCAATAGATAACTCGATGAGATAATGTGCTATGCATTGATATAAAGTACAATACAAATGGGATGCAATGTATTACAATGCTATGCAATGCCCTCCAGGCCTCTTTTCCAAATTGCACATACATGCTAAGGGCAATGCCTCCAAGCCATGACCAATGGGGGATCCGTAAAGTCCATGTACCCTCGTTTCGGCAAATGACCTCGGACACGAGGACTCTCTCGCTCCGATAAATGACCTTGGACCATAAGCACTCATCTCGCTCCGTAAAGAACACGAATCACGAGCACTCTGACTTTCTTTTACGCTTTCGGACAAATACCGTAGAGGCTACACTCTCTCAGTTATCATCAGTTCAAATCACAATCATGTCAAATCACATATCATATCAAATCACATATGAAACATGGGATGTATGCCATGCATGGAATCAAGTCATCAGCAACTCATATCATGGAGTTTACAATGCATGCCACAAATGCTAATCACAACTCGAGTCGACCAAATTATCCATCTCTATTCCAGGTCACAAGTGAGGTATCAAATGCCAAAGATGAATGAAGCAACAATCACAACTCAATGCTTTATTATTATCCTTCCCTTTTCATGAGGTAAGTGAGATATAACAACATGTATCATAGAATCAAATAATGCATGCCAAAAATGCTGAACACAATTCAAGTCATTGCGTTTAGCCTTTCCTTTCCATGAGATGAATGCGAATCAAATGGCAAAACAGATCAATCAACTAAAACATGTATTAGCAAACATGGCGACAAGCTCACATAACAACATGCATACCAAACCCGTGGATTCCTCACCACAAACATGCCTGAAAGCCTATCATGCTTTCCCTGTCAACATCTACCAAATACATACGATTCTCTAATAGGAGTCTAACAAGGTAAGCCGTAACCTACCTCCAAGACGAATAGATGCCACAAACCAATCCACTTGAGCATTTCCTTTTTGAACTGCCCTAGAAGGATCAAAGTTTATCAATTTAGTATTCTACGTTAGTATAAGAGTCTAAGGACAACCACATTGCTATACTTCTCAAAAAACTCAAAAATGACCTTAGAAAAGTGACACCGGGCCACAAGGGCAAAATCAAAAATTTGTTGGAAAATTAGTTCACCCGAAGTCTAAACAATCACCACTCTATGTTTTATGCAAATTTAATCCCAATGAGTATAAATTTAATCAATTTATCAAAACCCCCTATTTAGGAGAAAACCCATAAACTAATCCACTGAAAATCCGTTTTGAAATCAAGTCTAGAGTTTAGAAATAGTTTATCCGAGCTTAATCAAGCTAAAAACTAGGAAATCCTTCCAAAACCATCCATGATTAGTTAAGAAAAACCACTTTCTAACCTAGGGTTTATAAGTCAAATAATCCTCTTTCAAAACACGTTTCCCATCAAGAAAATCCTTAATTAATCCATTATGAAATCATAAAACAAGGATAGGAAGCTTACCTTAATGAGTTACCTTAAAAACCCTTCAATTTTCCCCTTCCAACAAGCTACTAGGTCTAAGAAATGATTTAGGGAGAATGGGGTTCGAAGTTGGAAAAGATGGGATTAAATGGGACTTTTCGATCCAGCAATCCCGCACTTGCGGACCATCCCTCGCAGGTGCTTGCTCGCATCTGTGGAAAATTGGCTGCAAATGCAGCCTCCCTTAAGTTGGGGAAATTCGCAGATGGGGGTGGGGGGGGGGGGGGGAGGTCCGTATATGCGGACAACCCCCTGACCACAGATACTCGCACGTACGACCAATTCCCGCAGGTGCAGCACACCAGAAACCAGCAAAATTCTCATTTTCACCAAGTTCAAACCAAAAGGCGAAACCCTTCCGAGACCTTTCGTGTCACGACCCAACCGGAGGGCCATGACGGGCACCCGGTGCTAACCCCCCCGGGCACCTCTTATCATACATCCACATTTACATCTAGGTGGGCCACATAGCTTAATGATAATTTATATCCGTCATTCATAGGACTTTCTGATCTAGAAATCCCGCACCTACGGACCATCCCTCGCAGGTGCGGGCTCGCATCTGTGGAAAATTGGCTGCAGATGCGGCGTCTCTTAAGTTGGGGAAATTCGCAGATGGGGGGGGGGGGGGGGGAAGGTCCGCATATGCGGACAACCCCCTGAACACAGATACTCGCACGTACGATCAATTCCTGCAGGTGCAGCCCTACACTCGCAGGTGTGGCACACTAGAAACCAGCAAAATTCTCGTTTTCACCAAGTTCAAACCAAAAGGCGAAACCCTTCCGAGACCTTTCGTGTCACGACCCAACCGGAGGGCCATGACGAGCACCCGGTGCTAACCCACCCGGGCACCTCTTATCGTACATCCACATTTACATCTAGGTGGGCCACATAGCTTAATCATAATTTCTATCTGTCATTCATGCTAATCTTATTGGGCAATAATACATTCATAACATCATTAACAACTATACCCATATCAATGTACATAAGCCGACGAGGCTATCAAAATGATATACAAAATATAAGCCGACAAGGCTTCAAGACATCTAACCATATACAACTGTCTACGAGCCTCTAAGAAGAGTAGGTAACATCATATAGGCGGGACAGGACTCCGCCGTGCCCATGTATGTACACAAAAGAATAATACCAAAGGCTGTAGCTTCGGATGAAATGGAGCTCCTCTATGTAGTCCTTGAATAAGAAAGCTATGGATCAAGCCTGTCTGCCTGGCCACCTGCCGGCATGACGCAGCGTCCACAAACAAAAAGACGTCAGTACGAATAATGTACTGAGTATGTAAAGCATAATCAACATCCTAATAGAAGCATAAGAGACAGCATGAGAAATAGCATAAGATGGGAGAATCGGGAGATAGTAGAGCCATCATCATAATTACTTACTTGTCTTTCATAGGGACCTTCCATTTCTAATGCGTGCTCGTGTACATACATATAAACATATACATATATCTACATCCGTATCCATATTCATATCCGTATTCATATACATATTCATTTCCATAACATACCCGACCATGGAGGTTCAGTGGTTTCACATACCCAGCCATGACAAGGCTCGGTGATTATACATACTGGCCCTACCAAGGCTCAGTGTCATCCGTACCCAACTGCAGTGGTGTGTGCGCAATAGATATCATACCCGGCCATATAAGCTCGGTGTTACATAATAGTCATACATACTTAGACACGTATACTTAAGAGTCCATAAGTATCATCAACATCATTACCATTATCATTTTTGTTACGTCTATCCTTGGAGGATCAACTATCATATAAAGGATGCAATGGAATCATGAAAGTATCGAGGATCATGAGCTTTAGTAGCTTTAGGGATAGAATCATTTGGAAGACATTATAGAACTCATGAAAGGATATATATAGCTAAGGAACCATGCCTTACTGAAATAAGGGTTACCCTTACATACCTCTTTGTCTTCTTAACTATCTAAAGTTCACCATTGAAGCTTGAATAATCTACATTTAGAAGGATTCATACCATGGTTAAGCCTTAATGATACTCTTAGATTCAAACTAGAATAATTCATAGTCTAATGAAAATTGGGCAGCATTTCCCCTATTTCGTCAACTTCCACCATATCACAAAACAACTCCCAACAACCACGATAACATCCATAATACACTCATAATATCCAAATCAAGTAATCACATTACATTAAGCCTTCAATATTCACCCTCATGTTCAACTCGTACTAGCAACTTCATACCCATTTTAGCACATTTTCATATAATGCTTCTTCACTATTATTACCTTCCATAACAAGATTATATCCATATTATACTAGTAATCATGACTCAAGTTAGCTCACTACTTAAAAACATCACAAAAGTTACATTTGGCCCTCATTTTCTACTCTATTCTTCAACCCAAGTTCTTCAACAACTAAGCATTCATGATAGCATGAATAAGAATGAAAACTAACCTTTTATCTCATGGGAGTGAGCTTTGGAGCAGCTATTAACTTATGTGAAAACCCTAGCTTCAATACTCAAGAATCTCTTGTAGTTTACAAACCCTGGGAAACCTTCTAACGTATGAACACTTTGATTCTTGCCTCTTGATCTTTGTTTTCTCTTGGATTGGGGTGGAATAAGTTTAGGGAAGAATTTTGAGCTCTTAATACTTGTAGAAGATGAAAAATGAAATAAAAGAACCAAGGGCATCTATTTATACAAAACTTAAAAATCTGCCCGGTGGATTTTATACGGACCACTTATACGGTCCGTATAAGTGGACCGTATAACACCACTATGGAATTGCCCCTTTTTGTAAAGGTTGATTTATACGGACCCCTCTTATATGGACCGTAGAAAGTTATACGGACCGTATAAGTGGTCGTATAACTCCCAGTTGTGCGGAACTTTCTCTTGTTGATTCGTTTGACTTCTAATCCTCGTGGAACCTTCTTGGCACTTATATAATACTTCATTAACCATACAATAGGCCCTGTATCAGCCCCTCAAGACATCACAAAAATAATTATTAGCTCAATCGTAGCAAAACCTTTCCGAATACGATTTATATTTCACTTCCTTCATCGAACTACATTTCACATATTCGTATAACTTCGAAATCTTATAGTATGAACCCTAAGCTATCCGATGCTTCCCTTAATCTCATAAGGATTTCACAATCACCTTAAGCTCACATTAGCCTATCCACAAGGCAATGCATACATAATTTTCCGAGGTGTAACATTTCAGATACAAACCAAACATGCAACCCACTCAAAAAACACGCTACGGACTCACCCATTCCCTCGAAATTCCCAAAAGAGGTCGTCTTGACCTAGTCAACCCCGAAACACCAAATACAAGCTTTCCACCCAAAGGACCAAAACATCCTCGAGTGCCTCGGGAATCAAACCAACCACCCTACCAATTTATAATCGACCTTTCGAACCTAATAGAAATGACGAAATCCCCCAAAAGCCTCATTTACCCAAAAGTCAACCATTGGTCAACACTTTTTTACTTATTCAACTTAAAAACTTCTAAATTCCTCAAAGTCAACCAAGACTCACCCGACTACCTCGAGAACCGTTCCACCCATCCCCTCAAGTCAAATACACTCTAACGAAGCTAGGGAATGGTCAATAGGGGTAAAAGGGTAAATGGACCTAAACGACCAAATGGGTCGTTACATCAGATACCAATTAAATAAGTCCTCGAATGGAGAAGAACGAATGGAAAAGGTACTTGAATCAGTAAAGAAAAGTACTGGGACCGATGTGCAACCAAGAAATCTCCGCTTGTTCATTTCATTAGTCAAAAATACTTTTTATCTTAGCTCAAGAACCAAATTCCTATTTCTCCAAGTCAGATGTTTCTCCCACAGCTGATCTTCGTATATTTGACTAACCTTATTGAATTCCCTGATTGGATGTAACCACATCTCTGTACACAATCAATCGATTTAACAAATATCACCCTAGCCACCGCAATCCTTTAGCCGTAGCCACAAACTATTGCCCTATTTGTATGGGTAAAAAAGTTTTTCTGATTCTACAATCCTTCTTTCGCAATAAGATTCCCTAGAAACACATAGACACACCTGACCTCCTTTCGCCGGAAAAGAATCCTCGCTTTATCTAAGAAAATTCTAAGCAATTCCATCAAAAACTGATCTTACCCATGGCCGGTTGTGCTAATTCCAATTCCGCTAGTTTCATATCTGTCACGACCCAACTGGTGGGCCATGATGGGCACTCAGAGCTAACCCACCCGAGCACCTCTTGTCATACATTCACATTCATATCTAGGTGAGCCACATGGCTTATCACCAAACTCTATGCCTCGATAATACCATTTTCAACGGCTAAAACACTTTTTATATCAACATCAACAACTACCCCCACATACATATACACAAGCCGACGAGGCTAACAAAATAATATACCAAAACGTGAGCCGACAAGGCAAAAAACATCTACTATACATGACTGTCTACGAGCCTCTAAGAAGAGTATGAATATCATCATAAGGACGGGATAGAGCCCCGCCATGCCCATACATATACATAAAAGAATAGTACCAATAGCTGCAGCTCCGAATCAAATGGAGCTCCTCTATGCAGTTTCCGAACAAGCAATCTATGGGTCAAGTCTATCTCTCTGTCCACCTGCGGGCATGACACAACATTCACAAACAAAAGGACGTCAGTACGAATAATGTACTGAGTATGTAAAGCATAATCAACAACATAATGGAAGCATGAGAAATAACATAGGATAGAAAAGTCATGGAATGAAAAAGCCATTTATACCTCTAGCGACGTTCATCATATTTACTTATCCTTTTTCTAATGGAAAACTTCCATTTCATACATTTATACACATAGTAGTATCATACCCGACCATAGAGGTTCGGTGTCTTACATACCCGACCATAATAAGGTTCGGTGTTATACATACCTGGCCCTACCAAGGCTTAGTGTCATTCGTACCCAACTGCAACGGTGCGCGCGCGATAAGTATCATACCCGGCCATCTAAGCTCGGTGTTCTTACTAGTCATACATACACACACACACACACATACACACACACACACACACACACACACACACACACACACACACACACACATACACACACACACACACACACACACACACACACACACATATATATATATATATATATATATATATCCTCAACATCTTCATCATCATAATCATTTTCGTTATATCCTTCCTTAGAGGATCAACTATCATAGAATGAGACTAATGGTATCGTGATAATATCAAGGATCATGAGCTTTAGTTATTCTAGGAATGAAATCATCATGGAAGATACTATGGATTTCACATGAAGGTACACATCAATGGGATCATGACTTAAGAAAGAAGGGTTAGCCTTACATACCTCTTTGTCTTCTTAACTACTTAACGTTCACCGCCAAAGCCCGAGAAATCTACATTTAAGAGGGTTCATACCAAGGTTAGGCTTCAAAGGCACCTTTAAGTTCAAACGAGTATAATTCATAAGCTAGCGAAAATGGGGCAGCATTTCCCCTATTTCATCTACTTTTACCAAATTTCATCAACAATGACATTATCAACAATACCATAATCAAGAGATTTCATTCAAGTTAAGCATGATCCAATCCTAAAACTCCTTTTCATGATCATTCATAACAATGGCTACAACACAACACCATATATGCTTACATACAATATTTCCTCAACATCATCTATAACATCCACAACAAGATTATACTCCTAACATGCCAAGAATTTCAATTCAAGTTAACCTATAACTCATAATATCTCCAAGTTCATACTTGAACTCTATTTCCACTTTTCTTCCTTTACCCACATGGCATAACAATCAAACAACCTTAACCATATGTAAAAGATATGAAATCTTACCTTAATCACTTGAGAACAAGTCTTGGATCAACTTACTCCACTAAAGTGAAGTCACCAACATCAACACCATAAGAAATCTTGAGTTCCACATACCCTAGCAAGCTTCCTAGCACTTGAACCTCTTAGTTCTTTTAGATTTTCTTGGATTTTAGCTTGGATTAGTTTATAGACCCGGAGAGATGGTTTTGAAGAGCTCAAGGATCTGTTTTGGGGAAATAATGAGTCCAAATGATATGAAATGAAATATATAAAGCATAACTTAAAATCCCGTCAGGCAATCCTGTGCCCACTTTAACGGGCCATCAAAATTCCTACGAGCTGTCAAAATGCTCCGTCAAACTGCCCAGCCAAACATGGCTCACTGTGTCTGTTTTACGTTGGGAAGATACAATTTGACGGGCCACAAAAATTTATGCTGTCCATCAAACTTTTCTGCTCGAGCAGTTTGTCTTAAAACACCCATAACCTTTTACTCCGACGTTACATTGACGAAAGGTTTGTTGTGTTTGAAACTAGGCTCAATAAACTTCAACTTGGATAAAAGAAACACGCCAAAAATCCTCATATTCTAGGAGATATACCTCTTCCAATTTGGACCAAAATACTGTCCAAAAATTTTGCCTAGTTTTCCCAAAGTTCCGACAAACTCAATTCCTTAATTTGCTTGTTCTCAAATCCTTCCACTGCTTATTTCATGAGCTTAAACCCCCATAAACATAATATAGGAACATATAATATCATATATCCTAGAAGAAAACCCCAGCTTCCACGATTAGGACAACTAACACCTAATGAATCTCAGCGGACGAAACTACGAGGTGTAACATTCTCTCCCTCTAGGGGAGCATTCATCCCCGAATGATAGACTCTTGGGGATTCTAAAAATTTTTGCCAGAGTTTCCCCTGTAATATGGCACTACCATCCTGTCACAGCAACCCAAAATATATCACCTCACAGGGCTACAACAACAACATCAACAACCATGGCCACACACGACCAAGAAAACATCGAAGAAAGCATTACATACCTGGGGGCAATGGCGTCTCTGCCTGAGTCTCCTCTAAAGGTGGAAATAAATGTGGGTACCTGAACTTCATGTCTTCTTCCACTTCCCAGGTCATTTCGTCTCTGTTATTATTTCTCCATAAGAATTTAATTGAAGCTAAATCTTTGGTTCTGAGCCTCCGTACTTGCCTATCTAGAATGGCAATGGGAACTTCTTCGTAGGATAATTGCTGAGTGACTTGAACATCATCTATCGGTAAAGCTCTAGAAGGATCTCCAATGCACTTATGAAGCATCGATACATGAAAAACTGGATGGACTGACTCGAAATTCGAAGGTAGATCTAATTCATAAGCCACTTGGCCTAGCTTGCGTATAATCCCATAAGGTCCAATATACAGAGGACTAAGCTTGCATTTTTTGCCAAATCTCATGATGCCCTTCATTGGCGACACCTTCAAGAATACCCAATCTTTGACTTGAAACTCTAAGTCCCTTTGACGATTATACGCATAGGATTTCTAACGACTCTGAGCTGTTAATAATTGGTCCTATTAATTTAGTATTTTCCACTTTGAACCACCCAATTGGCGATTTGCACTTACGCCCATATAAAGCCTCATACGGGGCCATTTGGATGTTTGAATGATAACTGTTGTTATACGCAAATTCAATAAAAGGTAAATGATCATCCCAACTACCTCCAAAATCTAATACACATGCCCGTAGCATGTCCTCTAGAGTCTGGATGGTACGCTCAGCTTGCCCATCTGTCTGTGGATGAAATGTTGTACTAAGACTTACCTGAGTCCCCAAACCTTCTTGAAACGATTTCCAGAAATTGGTTGTAAACTGTGTCCCTCTATCGGAAATAATAGATACTGGAACACCATGTAGTTGCACTATTTCTCTGACATAAAGCCTTGCATAATCTTTGGCTACATATGTAGTTCTGACGGGTAAGAAATGAGATGACTTCGTAAGTCTATCCACAATTACACATATAGAATCATATTTATGCTTAGAACGAGGTAAGTCTGCGATGAAATCCATGTTTATCACTTCCCATTTCCAAGTTGGAATTTCCACAGCTTAAAAAAATCCACCAGGCTTTTGGTGTTCAATCTTCACTTGCTGACAATTAGGACATTGAGCCATGAACTCCGCTATGTCTTTCTTCATTCCATTCAATCAATATATGGATTTAAGATCATGATACATTTTCGTTGCTCAGGAGTGAACAAAATAATGGGCTTCTCTCAATATTTAGTGGTGTAATTCTGCAACATCAGGAACACACAACCTGCCTCTACATCGGAGAACTCCATCTCCAGAAATCTCAAAGGATGACTTCTTCTTCTGAGGGAGTGTATTTCTGTAATGAACTAGCATGGGATCCTCGTACTAGCGCTTTTTCACTTCAACCACTAGTGACGAAATAGCTGAATTCTGAATGGTAGCTCACATGTCGCCCAAATCCATTACCTGGACTCCTAGGCTAGCTAACTGCCGGAGCTCATAGGCTAACTCTCTTTTCTCTGGCTGAACATCACATAAACTTCCCATAGATCTATTGCTGAGAGCATCAGCCACAACGTTCGCCTTCCCGGGATGGTATAGGTTGTTAACATCATAGCCTTTCAACAACTCCAACCATAGCCGTTGTTGTAAATTCAATTCTTTCTGCTTGAAAATATACTGAAGGCTCTTGTGATCTGTATAGATATCCACATAGACACCATACAAATAGTATCTCGACATTTTCTATGCATGAATCACCGCAGCTAACTCAAGATCATGAGTTGGATAATTTTTCTCATGTTTTCGCAATTGCCTTGAAGCATACGCAATCACCTTACCATGTTGCATCAACACACACCCTAATCCAACGCCTGAAGCGTCACAATAGACAACATAGCCTTCCGATCCCTCTGGAAGTGTCAGGACTGGGGCATAAGTTAATATATTCTTTAACTCTTGAAAACTACATTCACAAGCATCCGTCCATTAAATTTATCTAATTTCTGGGTTAACTTTATGAGTGGTGCAGAGATAGAAGAAAAGCCTTCTACAAACCTCCTGTAATAACCTGCTAAGCCCAGAAAACTACGAACCTCCGTAGGCCTTATAGGCCTTGGCCAAGTATTCATAGCGTCAATCTTTCGGGTATCTACCCGAATACCATCGGCTGAAATAATATGCCCCAAAAAGGTCGCCGAATTCAACCAAAACTCGCACTTTGAAAATTTTGTACATAGCTCTTGAGTTTGAATAACTCTAAGGACAATACGTAAATGATCCGCATGGTCTGCCTCAGACCGAGAATATACCAGGATATCGTCAATGAACACAATCACAGATAAATCTAAGAAAGGCCTGAACACATTGTTCATCAAATTCATGAATACTGCCGGTGCATTAGTTAGCCCAAACGACATTACCCGGAACTAGAAACGACCATATCTTGTTCTGAAGGCCGTCTTAGGAATATCTTCCTCCCTAACTCTCACCTGATGATACCCGGATCTCAAATCTATTTTTGAAAACCATCTGGTACCCTGCAATTGATCAAATAAATCATCAATCTTGGGAAGCGGATATTTATTCTTGATCGTCACCTTATTCAGTTGCCAATAGTCAATGCACATTCGCAAGGAGCCATATTTCTTCCTCACAAACAACGCGGGTGCTCCCCACAGGATGAACTAGGCCTTATGAAGCCTTTCTCAAGCAAGTCCTTCAATTACTCCTTCAATTCTCTCAACTCTACGAGAGCCATTCTATAAGGAGGAATATATATGAGTTTAGTATCTGGTAGCACATCAATAGCAAAATCAATCTCCCGCTCTGGAGGAAGGCCTGAAAGCTCATGCGGGAATACATCTGGAAACTCATTCACTACTGGGATAGACTAAAAAGTCGGCGATTCGGCTTCTATATCTTGAACCCGGACTAAATGGTAAATACAACCTTTTGCAATCATTTTCCTTGCCTTGAGATAGAAAATGAACCTACCTCTCGGAGATGCCGTATTTCCCTTCAATTCCAAAACTAGTTCTCCCGGAAACTGAAAGCGAACCATCTTCGTTCTAGAATCGACATTGGCATAGCAAGAAGCCAACCAATCCATGCCCATAATAACATTAAAGTCCACCATTTTCAACTATGTAAATCAGCCATAGTACGATGGTTACAAATCACAATTATGCAATTTCTATATACTCGGCTAGCTATTACCGGTTCACCAACAGGCGTAGATACTTCAAAAGGTTTAATTGACTCTGGTTTCAACCCAAATTGACCAGCAATATACGGAGTAACATATGATAATGTGAAGCCCGGATCTATCAATCCATATACATCAAGAGAAATACCTATAATATACTTGTAACATCATCAGAGGAGGACTCAAGATCCTTCCGTCCAGCTAAAGCATAAATACGGTGCTAGGGACTACTAGAATTGGGAGCTCCTCCTCTACCTCTACCGCGACTAGCTGGTGTCTGTGAACCTTGCCTTGGAGAGAGTATAGATGATGAAGACCCAGCTGCTGAGCCTAAGGGATGGACCCTACCCCTACCACCAATCTAGGGCAGTCACGCATGATATGGCCTAGCCGACCAGATGTATAGCAAACATCTGAGCCTAATCGACACTGGCCCCAATGTAACTTTCGGTACTGAGAAAATCATGGCATGGATGGCCTTGCCTGGCCCGAGTCGCCTTTGAAATGAGAACTTGAAGCTCTAAAACTCTAACTCGGCCCGGAGTGAGTGGATCTATCAAATCTCTGGCCCGTAAACCATGGAGGCGCACTAGTCATGGAATGGCCTGAATGCCTAGAAAATTGTTGTATTTGCTCTGCTCTAAACTCACATATCGGACCCGAAGATCTAGCCCTCTTGTGATAACCTCTGTCAAGCTCACACTCACTTCTTTGAGTTTTTGGCTTTCCTCCAAATTCTGGGCATGGGCTTGAATGCGAGAATTATCCATATTGTCCTTAAGGGACGCAGTCAAGCACTTATCCATCAAATGTGGCCCTAAGCCACTCACAAATCGGTGCACTCGATCACCCATATCCGCTACCATAGCCGGAGCATATCTAGCCAAAGAATTGAAGCGGAGGCTATACTCTAAGGCACTCATGCTTCCTTGCCTAAGATTCAAGAATTTTTTGGCTCTAGCCCGCCGAACCTCTGGGGGCAAGTAATGTCAAAGGAAAGCATCAACAAATTCTTTCCATACCGGGGGAGGTGCATTAACTCCCTTAAAAGATAACCACACCGTATACCAATGAACCGTAACATCCCGCAACCTATACGATGCTAACTCCTCCGATTCAACGTCGGAAGTATGCATTAACCGAAGTGTCCTCAACTTTCCATCAATAGAGTTTTGAGGGTCCTCATCCGACTTTGACCCGAAGAACTCCGGAGGGTTCAAGATAATAAAATCATGGGTCTTGCACTAACCGCCCTATAACCATGACCCATACCTTGCTGCTAGGCCTGAGTGGCAACCAACTGAGTCAACAATTGAACTACCTCTTTCATCTCTTAGCCTGAAACCTCTGGTGAAGGAGCTGGGAGTGATGGAGCTGGGGCTGAGGTTCTCTCATGCTGCTTAGAAATAGGCAACAAGTGAGAGGACTAAGATTGAACCGCATTCTGGGACTCACCTTCCTCTATAACCATTGGTGGTACTCTTTCAGCTCATTTTTCTGCCGCTATCTTGCCCTTTTGGGCTGCCGTAGCTTTCCTCTTTACAGGCACTTCTGAAATACATAACACACGGTTAAAGGAAAAGAAATCCTTATATCATGACTCTATCGCACGGTCTTATGAAGAAATAAGATCATTCGGTGTTCTTACTAGTCATACTTACACACACACACACACACACATATATAGGAGTACACAAGTATCCTCAACATCTTCATCATCATAATCATTTTCGTTATATCCTTCCTTAGAGGATCAATTATAATAGAATAAGACTAATGGTATCGTGATAATATCAAGAATCATGAGCTTTAGTGATTCTAGGAATGAAATTTTCATGGAAGATACTATGGATTTGACATGAAGGTATACATCAATGGGATCATGCCTTAAGAAAGAAGGGTTAGCCTTACATACCTCTTTGTTTTCTTAACTACTTAACGTTCACCGCCAAAGCCCGAGAAATCTACATTTAAGAGGGTTCATACCATGGTTAGGCTTCAAAGGCACCGTTAAGTTCAAACGAGTATAATTCGTAAGTTAGTGAAAATTGGGCAGCATTTCCCCTATTTCATCTACTTCTACCAAATTCCAAAACAACTCCCATTCAACAATGACATTATCAACAATACCATAATCAAGAGATTTCATTCAAGTTAAGCATGATCCAATCCCAAAACTCCTTTTCATGATCATTTATAACAATGGCTACAACACAACACCATATATGCTTACATACAATATTTCCTCAACATCATATAAAACATCCACAACAAGATTATACTCCTAACATACCAAGAATTTCAATGCAAGTTAACCTATAGCTCATAATATCTCCAAGTTCATACTTGAACTCTATTTCCACTTTTCTTCCTTTACCCACATGGCATAACAATCAAACAACCTTAACCATATGTAAAAGATGTGAAATCTTACCTTAATCACTTGAGAACAAGTCTTGGATCAACTTAATCCATTAAAGTGAAGTCTCCAACATCAACACCATAAGAAATCTTGAGTTCCACAAACCCTAGCAAGCTTCCTAGCACTTGAACCTCTTACTTCTTTTAGATTTTCTTGGATTTTAGCTTGGATTAGTTTATAGACATAGAGAGAGGGTTTTGGAGAGCTCAAAGATCTGTTTTGGGGAAATAATAAGTCCATATGATATGAAACGAAATATATAAAGCGTAACTTAAAATCCCATCGGTCAATCCTGCGCCCACTTTTACGGGCCGTCAAAATGCTCCGTCAAATTGCCCAGCCAAACATGGCTCACTAGGTGCACTATTTTGTGGTAGGGATTGTAACTTTCCTTAAATTTCCCATTTGTCACTCAACGACGGAACCTTGCTTATTTCATTTTTTGAGGATTGTCGAATCGAATGATATTTTTGTTCCAATCTTTGCCTCTTCTTCTCCCTCTGTGACTGTTTTATGCTGGGAAGATACAATTTGATGGGCTGTAGAAATTTCTATGGTCCATCAAACTGTTCTGCTCGAGCAGTCTGTTTTAAAACGCCCATAACTTTTTATTTCGATGTCACATTGACGAACGTTTGTTGCGTTGGAAACTAGACTCAATGAACTTCAATTTGGATAAAAGAAACACACCAAAATTCCTCATATTATAGGAGATATACCTCTCCCAGGTTGGTCCAAAATGCTGTCCAAAAATTTTGCCAAGTTTTCCCAAAGTTCTGACAAACTCAATTCCTTAATTTCCTTGTTCTCAAATCCTTCCATTGCTTATTTCATGAGCTTAAACCCCTATAACCACAATATAGGAACATATAATCTCATATATCCTAGAAGACAACCCTAGTTTCCATGATTAGGACAACTTATACCTAACGAATCTCAACGGACGAAACTACGACGTGTAACAATATCTCGGTGTTGAAACCACTTAGCCAAAACCCATCACCGACGCCTTCTCAAATCCTCAAATCACTATACTGTAAGAACACCTACTGATTACCCTGCCGAGCCAAATCCGTAGGAAACCATCCGATATGTTACAACCCGTAGTTCTGTATGTTGACATTCGAGCTACCTTTCAGGAGGCATATGAGATTATACGTGTTTATCTTATGATTATGAGGGTTTAAGTTCATATAATAAGCTGTGGAGGTATCAAAGGGCAAGTGAAAGATTAAGTTTGTTGGAACTTTAGAGAGAATGTAAAGGGAAATTTTGGCCCAACTTGGGGAAGAATATGTTTTAGTATATGAGGAGTTTTGAGGCAAAGCAAAAGCCTAAAGTGAAGTTCCTGAAGTCTAGTTTTAAATGCAACAAATCGCTTATCGATACGGTATCAGAGCTAGGAGATATGGACGTTACAAGCTGGGTTGACTGGCCAGGAAAATGCTCTGCGCGAACGCTCCAGGAGGTGGCGCAAAAGCGCGGAAGGGGTGACAAACAACCCAGCGCGAACGCGCCACTACCCAGCACGAACGTGCTGAGCAATTTTTAGGTCGGTGCAACCCGAGCCTAAAACTTTATAAAAAGGGGTTACCCCCTTATTTTCTCTTCCAAAACATCCTGTAAACCCCTACAAACTTCTAGAACCCTCCACCATTTCCACTTATCAAATTTTCATGCAAATCGAGTATAATCCCCAGATTCGGGTCCAAACATCGTACAATTGCGATTATAAAATCGTATAGCGATGAGTCTTGGCTCAGTTCAAGGCAGAGAAATAAATATATTTTAGTACTATAGGGAGTAAGGTATGAGTCTCTCCTTATTCATATTAGTTTTAGTTTATTTACGAAGGTAAAACTATTAAACAGTCGTATAATGAGTTGGTTAGTTGAAGAATTTGGAAAACATCGTGTGAGATGTTTTAGGACGTATATTGGTGTTGGTAATTATGTTATTGATGTTGATATTATTGTTGTTGTTTTGTGTTGTTGAATTGTGATGTCGGGCTAGGCATATGAACAGGGGAGATGCTGCCCGAATTTTAGCAGATTCTAAATGGAATTAAATTTAGGAATTGAGATAAGCATGTGACAATGAGCCTAACAATAGTATGAATGATTTATATGTAGATTTACGAGATTGGAAGGATAACCATTGAGTCGCTAAGGAGACCGAAAGGTATGTTAAGGCTAGTCCCTTCTTTTCTAAAGGCATGACTCCTACGTTACGATTCCATATATGTCTTCCATAGCATCTTTGTTCCCGAAAATCTAGAAGTTCATGATTCTCAAGGTTTTGATGATATTAAAGATAAGTTGTTTTCTATGAGTACCATGATGGCAATGATGGCTTCTTTCTTGTGAATCCATACATGTCTTCCATAATGTCCTTATTTCCACAAGCTAGAAATTCATGATACCTAAAGTTTCTTATGACGCAAAAGATGATTTTGTTTTGATGATAACAATGATGATGATGATGATGATCCTATTTCCAGAAGTTCCAAAGTTGTGATTTTAATGTTATTATGAGACTATTGAGCTTATCTCATGATTTCCATGATCTTATTTATTGTTATTGATCTCACCTTATAACCATTGTTCCTTTAAGGTGAGATACATGCATGATGATAATTCCATAATGAAAATCGGAGGTTACTGACCTTACGTCACTCCGATGTATTTATAGCTTTTATTTGGCTTTCATGCATGCTTATATATATATACGTATGTATTTTCTCACACCGAGCCGCGCTATAGTCGGCAGGGTACGGAACCTATTGTGCAACCCTTGATCTGTTGGTATTACACACCGAGTCCCGAAAGGGCCGCGTATGTTACACACCGAGTCCCAAAATGGCCGGGTACGTTACACACCGAGTCCCGAAAGGGCCAAGTACGTTACACACCGAGTCTCGAAAGGGCCGGGTACGTTACACACCGAGTCTTGAAAAGGCCGGGTACGTTATGATGATGATATATATATATATATATATATATATATATATATATATATATATATATATATATATATATATATATGCACGTATGAAAAAGTTTTTATTTAAAGGCTAAGAATGCATGACATCCGCTTCATAAGGCATTGGAATGTACAGGTTATCTCTCTTATTCTATGTTACCTTTCATATCTATATTATGTTGTTATTCATGCCTTACATACTCAGTATATTGCTCGTACTGACGTCTTTTCTTATGGACACTGTGCTCATGCCAGCAGGATCAGGTAGCCAGCCAGACGATCCATATAAGTAGGATCTCCCCTCAGCCGTAGGCAGTGCACTCCATTGGTCCGGAGCTACAACCCTTTTTGGTATGCTATTTTGCTATGTGGATATGCGGGTATGGTAGGGCCTTGTCCTGTCTGTTCTACAGTTTATATTCCATAGAAGTCTGTAGACAGTTGTAAATAGTGGGAGTGTCATGTGGCTTTGTGGTCTCCTATTTTATCTATAGTGCATGTAGTGGCCATGTCGGACTGCATTGTCATCCTTTGCACGTATGCCTATATATACAAATCCATGTGTACAAATTATGAGTTTTTCGAGGTAGAGTTTATTGCATAAACTTTGTAGCAGATGCTATCACTCAGATATGAGTTGGAAATGGGCCACCAGGTTACTCAGCATATGGCAAGTACAAGTTAGGGGTGCTTGGTCAGTAATGGCTGGGCACTCGTCACGGCCCCTTGGTTTGGGTCATGACACGATCACCCTAGAGACTTCCCATAACCATTTGTACCTTCTCAAACCATCACCAAGTACCGACGTAAACCATTATAACTGTCCAAATAGCTGCCCTCGGTAAAATATCATGAAATTTACTTGCGAACCTCAATAAAGCTTGGTAAACTTGTCATACCTTAATTCTAAACTAAAATCCATTGGATCCGTGAAGCTGATTTACTAAAATGCCCATAAGTTCTTCTGGTAATATAAACGTTGTCCCCTAGCTCTAAACGAACAATTCTGACCCGAAATAAATGTACAACTTCCCTAATATCACCAATGGTCAACCGAACTAACTCCAAACCATCACGAAACAATCATAGTCCTTCACACATCTGTGGTGACCGATTCTAATCCTTTTCTCTTAACCAAACAATCATGAGACCCCACAAATTACATAGCAATCCTTCGATACATCTGCAATAACCTCTTCTCTATATTTTCTCATGAATAATCGACCTTGTGTCGCCGCCTCGACTCTAAAGGATGAATTCTATCTAATTCATCAACTTAGTACCGAAGAACTATACCTTATGATTGCAATCTTCATGTTTCTTAGCTTTCACCCGATACACAAATCTGATAGAATCCCATGAACTCTAAATACATCAAATTCTCCTCATGCTTCCTCTTAACTTGTCACAACTCTGAACATCTAGGCGTAAAACCTGCGGCCTCATTTAATACACCCTTAACCATCAAATCTCTAATTGTAACACCTTGATATGCCATTAACAATTCCGAAATTATCAAGTCTTGCAATCTCTGCACTAAACCTCGCGCACTACTCCGAAGTCTTTAATATCCGAAATAATCACCCATGTTATCTAGTTAGTAACACTTACAACATAATCCACTACAACGAATACAATCTCACCTCGAAAATATAACTCTAACTTTCAAATTATAGAGATTCCCATGATTCCTTCTTGTTAGGAAACTATAGCTCACCCATTAAAGGGTGCTAAAAAATTGCCCATCTGGGTACAACGCGAACCACCTTCCCATAAATCTTAACATGTCGGTCTCATGAAATTTCTTCTCACCAGTCGCTGATCACGAAACCTCACGGAACTTTGTTATAACACTTAGTCCATTTCTGTAGACATCTTTAAGCATACTTAACAATTACACCTCAATTGAATGATCCAAACAACACCACCCTAATCCACACCTGACCCAAGTAATCCCGAAGATGTACCTTATTCCTACCGATTCTCGATTAACTATACCTTTATCTTAATTCTTCAATTTCTTTATTCCATTCAGATCATTCATCACCACCGACCGACCATCACTCAACCCATTAAAAAATAAACTGCAATATCATAAGTCTTGCAAACTAGCTGAGCCAACCCTGGAGGTAGTAGTATGCTACACACTCAGCACCCGAGACTTCCTTTACTTCACTCAACTCTAAAACTGATTACTTTTCTAAATCCAGCGCATCACTGTCACGACCAGATTTCACTAAGTCGTGCAGGCACCTACCCTTCCCACCTCGGTAGGCGAACCCTTACCTCAACAATCACAATATGATAGAAATGGCGGAAGAAAGTAAAATAACGTAAGTCTAATAGATATAATATAATTAAGTGCGAAAGTAAGTGAAATCCATCCCAGTATCTGGTCGGGTCATACAAGAGCATTTAAACAAAAATATTACCAGTCTGAATAGTGATAATAATACATAAGTAGTCTCAAATTATGTCTCAGAATGAAAAGAAAGACATAAGTAGTAGGAAGAGACTTCGAGCAGCGAACATCCTTATGCTCACCCTGAATAAACTCGAATTAGCAATCTCGAACTATCAACCATGAGGGGTAGAAGCGGATCCAACCTGGTACTCTGCATTCATAAAAGAATGTAGCAAGTGTAGGTACAAACAAGACGTACTGGTAAGTATCATAGGCCAACTAGGACTAGCTAACGTATAGAAAGCAACAAAGCAAGATAAACACATAAAACAACAAGGTACAAGTCAACACAAATCAATAACCACGGTACAAGTCATCACCTATGTTATAGCCTCTAAACTCAACTGTGCCAAGTCTCAGTACAACCAATCCGAACTAGTATATCACAATCATATCACAACCATATCACAGAAAACCAAGAGGCACAATCCAATGCAATAATGTATGAATGATGAATGCAATGCATATGCACCGTACACATGTACTCCGATGATGGAACATCGCATCTCGGCAGCACAACCCATGGGGGACCCGCAAAGTCCATGTACTGTCACTCTGCACACAGCCCAGAGATGAATCCATATCCAACCAACATGCCTCATATCAGTCATTCCGCACACAACCCAGAAATGACTCGATATACAATAAGTTTTCGAATAGTACAAGTCACTCTGCACACAACCCAGAGATGACTCGTATCAAAAGTGTCTCAATGCATCTGTATTTCCTTCTCACTTTCCATCCTCAATGTCATAAAAAGGCAATATCAATGTATTATGAAAATGAGTATGAATACGATGAAATGTAGTATCAAATGACCAATTCAATCCCAAACAGTACCACACAAGGCACACAAGTAATATCAATAATAAGGCTACACAATAAGCCACAATGAAATCACAATTCTCATCTCAATATCAAATCAAAGTATGGTACTGCAATATAATAGTCATGATATATCACTAATCACCAATATCCAATGTCTCAACCTGACAACGAGCCAATAAGTAAATAGAACAAGATAAGTTAACAATGCAACGGGGTGGCTAGCCCCCAAATCATTCAACAAGGCCCAACCTAAGGTAATATCCAACCCATCTTCATACCCGAAGGCTTACATGCATTTTGTTAAATTGTGGAAACTTCATTCAAGGTCAAATATGGGATGAAGCTTTGGGATTTCTTCAAAAAGGTAACACCCTCACACTTTTATGGATATATGGAATTATTATTATGTTTTAGACATGGAATAGTTAGTAGAATCATGAAATAGGATTGGTTTAGATGCACTTTATTAAAAACAAAACCCTAGTATTTTTGCTGTAGAATTTCCTCCAACCAGCCATATTAAATTGACGTTTTCCGCTTATCTAACCGTTGGATCAAGCCCAAAATTTAACTTAGTTTTCCCAACATATAGGTATTAAATGTGAACGGTGAAGATCGGAGTTCGAGGTCTGTAGCTATGCGTTTCCAGCTATGAACAGTACCTGCGAATTTGGTGGATATCTATAGTTTATTGGTCATACAAACCTCAATTAGATGTAGAATGATTCTTTGAAGCACGGAGCTTACGTTTGGGATATTTTAACGGGATTTAAGGTATGTCTCCCTTTTGAAAACTGGTTTGGGATGTATGTCTCTTTTAAAAATCCTTTTGACTATAAAGGTGATTTGTATGTCTCTTTAAAAATAAAATCCTTTTTGAATATAAAGGTAATTTATATGTATCTTTGCAAACTCTCTTGAAAGATTGATTCTTTATAAAAACATGTTTTGAATGATATGATGAATTGGTTTTACAATCTTGAAATTACATGTTTTGATTAATGGTTAATGTGCGTGAGGGGACAAGCCCACATTAAACCTTGATTGTATTATCCTTTGTATACGTATATGAAATCATAATCATTTTATTCTCTAAGGGATGATCAGTGATGATGGTTAATTGTTGGCATTGATGATTTTACAAAGGAACTATGACATAGGAATCTTGTTTAAAGAAGTGGAAACGTTTTCAAGATTATCTATGAAATTATGGATCTTCGTAATGGCATAATGAACTTTAATGCTATTTAATGGTGTGACTACTTTGAGACAAATTGTGAATCGGCTTCTATGCTATGAACTTTGTTGTTGTGTTTGGCCTAGCTACTTGGGAGGAAGGGTAGCCACTATGGATCCTAGTGTGGTAATTGCCTAGCCATTCGGGAGGAAGAGTGGCCACTACCGGGTTCGCTACCCGGGGTGTGATTCATGCCTAGCTATTCGGGAGGAAGGATAGCCACCGCTGGGTTCGCTACCCGGGGTGTGATTTATGCCTAGCTATTCGGGAGGAAGGATAGCCACCGCGTACTACATAGTCCGGTGTGATTTATGCCTAGCCATTCGGGAGGAAGGATAGCCACCGAGAATTATATGTTCTGGTGTGGTGCGCTATGCGCGATATGATTGATTCTTGGGCCTGTATTGGCATGTGTGATATTCTTATTCTCTCATGGAACTTTTGTTGACAATCATGATCAATTTGCAAGGCATAATTGAAAGTTATAAATTGACAAAAGGCTTTGTAATCGGTTTTGATAATTCTTATTGAGGTACATATGCTGAATACTTGTTTTTATATTGATTAATGGCTTTATAAACTGTTTAACAAATGATATTAAGAATCATTAAGTGGAATGACTGTTTTTATGCTATCTTTTCAGAACTGATTTCTTTATGTATTATTATATTTTATTTTTATAATACTTGTTGTCCCCGAGGCACTCACTGAGTACGAAAGTACTCAGGCATACCATTGTTGTTTTTGATGGTATGTTAGGTAACAGAGAAGAGCAGGTTGGTGATACTCTCGACGCTTAGGAGAACTTGCTGCTGCTGTTGATTTGGTGAGCCCACATCCTTGTTCGTGGGACACTTCCTGTTTCATTTATTATTCTAGATTTCCGGGCTGCGTCCTGAAGTTAGATGATGGTTGTGTCTCTTAGAAGCTCTATAGATAGTTATTAGAATTGTGGGTAGATTGTAAAAGTCTCGTACGACTTAATGGGTGTTTGCCACATTTATGACTATTTACTTATAAAGACTTCCGCTGATTTAATTCATATATTCATGATTTGTTACATTTAATTTATAAACTGTTGGAGGCGAATGTTGAACCTGGCGGGTTCAAGTATTATTATTGTGTTGTTTAGGTTCTTCCGATGTTGTTCATGACGTCGAATGCCGGTCACGTCTAGGGTGGGTTTTGGGGCGTGACATTTGCGTTGTGTGGTAATGTCTTGAGGGGGAGGCTATAAGGCCCCTTAGATGGTTAATGAAGTTTTATATAAGGGCCAAGAATTTTCCATAAGGATTGGAGGTCAAACGAATCGAAAAGAATGTGATTTCGCGAAATCGGAGAAATTGGGGTAGTGTGCGGTCGCATATTGAGTGTGCTGAGAGGCATACTTACCGCCAACTCCCCATTTTGGGTGTACGCACTGGAAAACCACACCCCCAAGTGGTGGAGAGAGTGTGCAGCCGCACACTTAGTGTGCTAGGTCGCATACTCTCCACCAATTGAGTTGGGGAGCAATTTTTGCCACCTTTTTGAATCCCCAAGGGCCTCATTTTCCTTCCAACCTTCCACACTTATTTCCCCAGATCTCTAAAGTCTTATTGAGGGTTCTTGAAGGTTCCATAACTGTTATATCCCGCAATTTTGCATATTCGAAAAAAAATAAATTGAAATAATTGTGACAAGTGAAAGACAAGGTCATATTTTGATTTTGTTTAATATATAAGTTGTTCATGGAAATATTGGTGTGGAAATATGGAAGGAGGCCAAGGGCGAAATTGGAATTTCGGAAATTAGCTTCGGGAATTACGAATAAGATCCATGAATTATTGGGCTAAAAAAAAAAAGAAAATTTAGGCCCAAGTCCATAGCGGTGACCGGCCATGTGCCTTGGCCCGACCCATTTAATTAGTCATGTGTTTAATTAATGTAAGGGAGCATTATATATCCATGCTTATCCATAGAAGTTTCAAGAAGACAAAACAAAAGAGAGCAAGAGCAAAAGAAAGCAAGGGTTTCGGCCCTTAGAGAAAAAGAAACAAAAATTTTTAAGTCCATCAATCTTGATCCAAAAATCATGATTTCCTAGCAATATTACTAACTCAAGGATGCTCTTCAACATGGTATGAATTTTAAGGCAAGAAAGTGCTTGTGTTGGCAAGTGAAAGTTTGAAGAAAAAGGTAAGAATTTCATGTTTTTATCATGTTATGGAAGGCTATGTATGTTATAGTATGTAGAGATGAATGAAAAGTATGAAAATTTTGTGTGTTGTGGATGTGTGTGTTGGCCGTGTGTATCAAGTTGGAGGAGGGATATGAATTAAATTATTTAGTATGTTAATTGTGTTGTTGTAGTCTTGTGATGAAAATGGAAGGTTAATGGTTCTAGTTGGCATGAGAAAAATTGTTGTTAGGTTGTTGTCAGAAAGTATGTGATTTTATTATAGTTTATGTAATTATGAGAATGAAGTTGTAAGATGCAAATTGTTGTTGTTGTAAATGAAATTGGAAGAAAAGAATGAGTTGTGGATGTTTATGTTGAAGATTGGAAGTTTAAGCGAATTATGGTTTTGGTAAGACTTTTGTATACTTTGTGGAATAATGTGAAATGCTTCCGAATTGCATTTGAATGACCTTGAAATTTGTGGATGAATATGAAAATGTTGATCTTAGTTTGAAAGTATGAAGTTGGAGTAGAAGTTGTTGAATTATGTAGAAAAGAAGACTATTTATATTATAATGTATTTTGTGATGATGGTTGATGTTGTTGGTAATGTTGGGTTATTGTTGTTGATATTTTGGGCCGAGATGATTCTCGGGGACGTTGAATTTACAGGGGAAATGCTGCCGAAATTTCGGTAGGCAATATGAATTTAAGCTTGAAGCTTACATTTGGCAACTATGACTAATTGTACATTTTGGACGAAACGGGGATTGAGTTCGGACGAGCGTAAGGCGCAAGTGAGGTATGTAAAGCTCACCCTTTCCTTCTTTTGGCATGTCCTATGTATACTAGGTCAAGACTTGAGCCTCGGGAACAATTCTGTCCATCAAAACCCGAGTTTGATTTTGAAAACTATTCGTTCAATGTAATTGAACTATAATTCTTATGTTTTGTTGGAAAGGTGTCTAAACATCCATAACTTCCACAATCGTATTCGGATTGCTTTGAAACTTTCTTGGATGACTCCATAGAGTCCAATGTTTGTAATTTATATCCGCCACCTCGACTTGACCCGAGGTGGGCCCACAAGTTCCGAAACTTCCTTCGTTTGTCTCACTTGAGCTATCCTTGTATGATATGAAAGTATGACTTTCGTCTATGAATCTAAGACTCCGTTTGATTCGTTCCATAAGTCATTGGAAAGCTCCTTAATGTGAATATCCTGATAATACATTCGATTCTTTTACCGGGTTTTGATTTATGTGCACCTAATTTCTTACTACTCCGCTCGTATATATGCTATGATCCCTTTCACCGAGTTCCGGGCCGGTATGTATCGTGCGTATGGTTCGCCGAGTACCTTGTCTAGGAGTCGGGTTCCATGTATGTAATTTTTGAACTATGATGTATCCGGCTCTGGGGTACTGTGGTATATGTCCGTCCCCAGTTACTGTGTATATGGATTATGATGTGACTGGTTCCCGGGTTCTCGTGTTATATGTCCGGTTCCCGAGATACCGTGTACATGTTATGGAATCTTCTGGAGTATGGTGTGTTATGGCGCCAGAGACGGGAGTGACGACCATGTTCCTGTGCCCTTTGCATGACTTTGATATGTATCCTTTGTGATTGAAAAGTAAGTGTTCTGATGTTCTGGATAAGCTACTTACCTTCTGTATTTTTCTGATATACGATTTTGGCATACATGAATCTAATCACCGAGTCCCTCACCGAGGGCCGGGGCACGTTGTATGTATGTGTAATGCCTGATTCTGACATATGTGATTTATGTTTGGAAAGTAATAAATTTGGTTATTGACCGCCGGATTCTTGACCGCGGTGTGTGCGACATTGACCGCTGGATTCTTGACCGCGGTATGCCGCATTTGTGATGTTGACCGCTGGATTCTTGACCGCGGTGTGTGCGACATTGGCCGCTGGATTCTTGACCGCGGTATGCCGCATTTGTGATGTTGACCGCTGGATTCTTGACCGCGGTGTGTGCGACATTGACCGCTGGACTCCTGACCGCGGTATGCCACACTATGTGACAGTGACCGCTGGACTTTTGGTCGCGGTAATTGTGTGTCTGGTTTTCTGCGTGTATGAGACGGAAATGTTTGTCAAAGGAAAGCAAGCATTTTGGCATTTTGATTGCCGTATTTGTCTTCCGGAACCTCCTATGTATGATTTGTACGTCAAATGCAACACTTTGGTATTCTGGTTATTGTGCTCACCTTCTGTACATTTTACTTCGGTTATGACTTCGTTTTTTGTACTTCATGCTTTGCATACTCAGTACATATTTCGTACTGACCCCCTTTCTTCGGGGGCTGCGTTTCATGCCGCGCAGGTACTCCCAGGTGAGTTGAAGACAGTATAGAAGATGTTCCAGTGCAGATGGCAAGCTCCATTTGTTCCTTGAGTGCTGCCGAGTCAGAGTTGGTATGTTATGCTTTCTGGATTACATTAGAGACTTTGCAGACAGCGTCGTGGGTATTGGTTGTCAGTCTGTAAGCGGCTCCGTCAACCGAAATGTCGGTCTGTGTTATGTACTGAATTTTGTATGATTATAGATTTGTTATGCTTGGAAGCTACGTGGAAGAATATTTCTGAAAAAACAATTTACGATGTATTTCATATCATTTGATTTGAAAAGTTTGACGTGATTTTATGTGCAGCAAGAGTCTGAGGGTTCGCTCGGCCCTAGGTAAGGGTCGGGTGCACATCACACCCTAGCGGAATTAGGGTGTGACAATAACATTCCAAACCTTTCCATATAATCCAAAGAGAGAATAAACATCAAAACCTAAAAGGGAATCCATGGAAAGTGATTGTTCTTGCTTCTCTTCAAAGTTGTGATAAACTTGATCTTGAAAGGAGTTGGGAAAGGTGAAGTTCTTCTATAATAAGGTATGATCTTCTTATTATATACATTATTGAGATAATATAAGGGTTTAGTGACCCTTGGAAAGGAAAAGAATTAAAGTGGAGAAATCATAAATGTTGAAGTGAAGAGGATGACCATGATATGAACTTAAAAAGGGGATTTTGGATAAATTTGAGATTGAATTAAATGTAACTTCTTGAATATGATATTTTGGATGTTGTTGTTGTTGTTGTTGTTGTTGTTTAGGAGTTGAATTGTAATTTGGTGGAAGTTGACAAAATAAGGGAAATGCTGCCCAAATTTCGTTAGCTCATTAATTGCACTAGCTTGAACTTAAGAGAGTCCTTGAGACCTAACCTTAGTACGAATCCTCTTAAATGTAGATTTTTGCAGACTTCGGAGGAGAGCGTTAAGTAATTAAGAAGACGTAAAGGTATGTAAGGCTAACTCTTCTTTCTAAAGGCATGTTTTCCTCAATTTGAATCTATATGAGATATCCATGATATTCCTATTCCTATAAATGCTATAACCTCATAATCCTTGAGATTCTCTTGATATTGTTGACAATATTCTTTTTGATGATAGTGATAATGTTTATGATGATGAGTTCAATTCTAGAGATGCCATCTAAGATATTCATAATGTCCTAATCCTAGAGATGCTAGAAGTTCATAACTTACAATATTCTTGAAATACTTTGGCAAAAGCTCCTCACAGTGATGATGACAATAATGATAATGATAATAATGATGATGATGGTGATTAAATAATAGAAATCGGGGGTTTACCAACTTTGTGTCACCCCGATAAAGTTGTAATGTTTCTCTCGGGTACTTATGTATGTCATATATGTATGTAGCTATTTTGTGACACTGAGCTTATATGGCCGGGTATAATATCTATTGCGCGTACACCACTACAGTTGGGTACGGACAACACTGAGCCTTGTTATGGTCGTTTATGGATGACACCGAACCTATCTGGTCGGGTATGGTGTCATTATATATAGATTTATGAAATGTTCTTTTCAAAGGAAGGTTAAGTAAGCCTAACAAATGTCTTAAGAGGTATAAATGATTCATTTATCTTATGTTATTCTTCATGCTTTTATCATGTTATTATCCATGCCTTACATACTCAGTACATTATGCATGTTGACGTCCGTTTGGTTGTGGATGCAGCGTTCATGCCCACAGGTAGACAGGGAGACAGACTAGACCAATAGGTTGCTTCTTCAGTGATTGCATAAAGGTGCTCCATTTGATCCGGAGTTGCAATAGTTGGTATTATTCTTTTGGTGTATATATATAGGCATGGCGGGGTCCTGTCCGTTCTTTATGATTTATGTACCCTTCTTAGAGGCTCGTAGACAGTCGTGTACAGTTAGGTATCTCTCAGCATTGTTGGCTTATATTTTGATATATCATTTTGATAGCCTTGTCGGCTTGTGTATACGTTGGCATAGTTGATGATGTTTATATAAAATGGTGCCTTAGCCCGAGGGAAATTGTGTTATTGATGCATGGTAATTATGAGGTAGCCATGTGGCTCACCTGGATATGATTATGAGAGTATGATGATAGGTGCTCGACAGGTTAGCTTCGGGTGCCCGTCATGGCCCTCCGGTTGGGCTATGACAAAAGTGGTATCAGAGCAGTTCGGCCTAGGGTGTGTCTATGAGCCTTGTCCAGTAGAGTCTTGTTGAGGAGTGTGTTGCGCGCCACACTTATAAACTAGAGACTGCGGGCATTTAGGAACGAATGACCTTCTTCTTCTTCATCATAGATCATGCGATAGAGCCATGATATAAGAGTTTCTCTTTCCTTAATGGTGTGTTATGTTTTTAGTGATGCTTGTAAAGAGAAAACCTACAGCAACCCAAAAGGGCAAGACAGTGGCAGGAAGACGGACTAAGAGAGTACCGCCAACAGATATAGAGGGGGGTGAGTCCCATAATGACGTTCCATCACGGTTTTCTCACTCACCGCCTGCTTCAGAGGAGCATGAGGGAGCCTCAGCTCCAGCTCTAGCACCCCCCAGTTCCTCTACCAGATGCCTCAAGCCAAGATGTGAGAGAAGCTATTCATTTGCTGACTCTGTTAGTCGCCGCTCAAGCCCAGCGGCAAGGTTCCAGTTATGGTGATAGAGCGGTCAGTGCCAGAGCTCACGATTTTATTAGCTTGAATTCTCCGAAATTCTTTGGGTAAAAATCGGATAAAGACCCGCAAGGCTTTATGGATGGAATGTTGAGAACGTTGCGGGTGATACATGCTTCGGATGTTGAATCAGTAGAGTTGGCCTCCTCTATATAGCGGGATATTGCGGTTCATTGGTATGCGGTTTGGATGTCTTAAAGAGGAGTCCATGCACCCCCACTGGTATGGAAAGAGTTTGTAGATGCTTTTCTCTGACACTATTTGCTACCAGAAGTTCGACGGGCTAGAGCTAACAGGTTCTTGAATCTTCGACAGGGAAGTATGAGTGCTCTAGAGTATAGCCTCTGTTTTAATTCTCTGGCTAGGTATGCTCCGGCCATGGTAGCTGATATGGGAGATCGTGTGCACTAGTTTGTGATTGTCTTAGGGCCACATTTGATGGATAAGTGCTTGACAGCCTCACTCAGGATGGCATGGATATTTCTCGCATTCAGGCCCATGTTCAGAATCTAGAAGAATGGCAACAACAACAAGGGAGTGAGCGTGATCATGATAAGGGCTATAGTAAAAGGGCCAGATCCTCGGTCTGGCTAGTGAGTTTAGAGGAGGGCAGAGGCAGTAGTATTTTAGGAACTCAGGCCATTCAGCGACTAGTGCACCTCCGCGATATGCAAGCCAGAGATTTGATAGACCTATTCAGTCCGTACCGGTCAGGGCTTTAAAGCTTTGGGTTCTCAATATAGAGGAGATTCAGGACAGACCAGACCGGTAGGTTGCTTCTTCAGTGATTGCATAAAGGTGCTCCATTTGATCCGGAGTTGTAATAGTTGGTATTATTCTTTTGGTGTATATATATATATATATATATATATATATATATATATATGGGCATGGCGGGGTCCTGTCCCGTCTTTATGATTTATGTACCCTTCTTAGAGGCTCGTAGACAGTTATGTATTGTTAGGTATCTCTCAGCCTTGTCGGCTCATATTTTGATATATCATTTTGATAGCCTTGTCAGCTTGTGTGTATATTGGCATAGTTATTGATGTTTATAAAAAATGGTGCCTTAGCCCGAAGGAAATTGTGTTATTGATGCATGGTAATTATGAGGTAGCCATGTGGCTCACCCAGATATGATTATGAGAGTATGGTGATAGGTGCTCGGCAGGCTAGCTTCGGGTGCCCGTCATGGCCCTCCGGTTGGGCTGTAACAAAAGTGGTATCAGAGCAGTGCATCCTAGGGTGTGTCTACGAGCCGTGTCCAGTAGAGTCTTGTTTATAGCTGTGTTGCACGCCACACTTATAAATAGGAGGTTGCGGGCATTTAGGAATGAATAGCCTTCTTCTTCATCATAGATCGTGCGATAGAGCCATGATATAAGAGTTTCTCTTTCCTTAATGGTGTGTTATGTTTTCAGTGATGCTTGTAAAGAGAAAACCTACAGCAACCCAAAAGGGCAAGATAGTGGCAGGAAGACGGACTAAGAGAGTACTGCCAACAGATATAGAGGGGGGTGAGTCCCATAATGACGTTCCATCACGGTTTTCTCACTCACCGCCTGCTTCAGAGGAGCATGAGGGAGCCTCAGCTCCAACTCTAGCACCCCCAGTTCCTCTACCAGATGCCTCAAGCCAAGATGTGAGAGAGGCTATTCATTTGCTGACTCAGTTAGTCGCCGCTCAAGCCCAGCGGCAAGGTACCGGTCATGGTGATAGAGCGTTCAGTGCCAGAGCCGGCTATTTTATTAGCTTGAATCCTCCGAAATTCTTTGGGTAAAAACTGGATGAGGACCCGGAGGGCTTTATAGATGGAATGTTGAGAATATTGTACATGCTTCGGATGTTGAATCGGTAGAGTTGGCCTCCTATAGATTACGGGATATTGCGGTTCATTGGTATACGGTTTGGATGTCTTATAGAGGAGTCAATGCACCCCCACCAATAAGGCAAGTGTTTGTAGATGCTTTCCTCTGACATTATTTGCCCCCAGAAATGCGACGGGCTAGAGCTGATAGGTTCTTGAATCTTCGACAGGGGAGTATAAGTGCTCTTGAGTATAGCCTTCATTTTAATTCTCTTGCTAGGTATGCTCCGGCGATGATAGCCGATATGGGAGATCTTGTGCACTATTTTGTGATTGGCTTAGGGCCACATTTGATGGATAAGTGCTTGACAGCCTTAGTTTAGGACGGCATGGACATTTCTCGCATTCAGGCCCATGCCCAGAATTTAGAAGAATGGAAAAAAACACAAGGGAGTGAGCGTGATCATGATAGGGGCTATAGTAAGAGGGCCAGATCCTTGGGTCTAGCTAGTGAGTTTAGAGGAAGGCAGAGGCAGCAGTATTCTAGGCACTGAGGCCATTCTGTGACTAGTGCACCTCCGCGATATGCAAGCTAGAGATTTGATAGACCTATTCACTCTGAACTCGGTCAGGGCTTCAGAGCTTTGAGTGCTCAGTATAGAGGAGATTCAGGATAGACTAGACCAGTAGGTTGCTTCTTCATTGATTGCATAAAGGTGCTCCATTTGATCCGGAGTTTCAATAGTTGACATTATTTTTTTGGTGTATATATATATGGGCATGGTGGGGTCCTGTCCCATCTTTATGATTTATGTACCCTTCTTAGAGGCTCGTAGACACTCGTGTATAGTTAGGTATCTCTCAGCCTTATCGGCTCATATTTTGATAGCCTTGTCGACTTGTGTATATATTGTCATAGTTGATGATGTTTATATAAAATGGTGCCTTAGCCCGAAGGAAATTGTGTTATTGATTCATGGTAATTATGAGGTAGCCATGTGGCTTACCCGGATATGATTATGAGAGTATGATGATAGGTGCTCGGCAGGCTAGCTTCGGGTGCCCGTCATGGCCCACCCTTCCCGCGATGTGCTCAGTGTGGTAAACTACATTGGGGACACTGTCGATTAGGTTCTGATGTTTGTTATGCCTGGGGTCGGCCAGGCCATATCATGCGTGACTGTGCATCGACAGATCATAGGGGTAGGGTCCAGGCCACAGGGTCAACAGCTGGGTCTTCATCATCTATACGCCCTCCGGGGAAAGGCTCACAGACACCAGCTGGCCATGGCAGAGGTAGAAGAGATGCGCCCAATTCTAGTGGTCCTCAACACAGTATTTATGCTCTGGTGGGGCGACAGGATCTTGAGTCCTCCCCCGATGTCGTCACAGGTATATTATCGGTGTTTTCTCATGATGTATGTGCATTGATTGATCTGGGTTCTATATTGTCATATATTACTCCTTATATTGCTGATCATATTGGGGTGAAACCTGAGGCAATTAAACCTTTCAAAGTATATACCCCCGTTAGTGATCCAGTGATAGCTAGCCGGATATATAGAAATTGCGTGGTGGTGATTTGTGACCATCATACTATGGCTGACCTACATGAGTTGAAAATGGTAGATTTTGATGTCATTATGGGTATGGATTGGTTGGCTTCTTGGTATGCCAATGGTGATTGTAGAATTAAATTAGTTTGTTTTCAGTTTCTGAGAGAACCAGTTTTAGAATGGAAGGGAAATAAAACATCTCCGAGATATAGATTTATTTCCTATCTCAAGGCAAGGAAAATGATTGCAAAAGGTTGCATTTATCATTTAGTTCGGGTTCAGGATATAGAGGCAAAGTCGCCAATTCTTAAATCTGTCCCCGTGTTGAATGAGTTTCTAGATGTATTTTCGGATGAGCTTCCAAGCCTTCCACCCGAGCGAGAGATTGATTTCGCTATTGATGTGTTATCGGATACTAAGCCCATATCTATTCCTCCTTATAGAATGACTCCTGTAGAGTTGAAAAAGTTGAAGGAACAATTGAAGGATTTGCTTGAGAAAGGCTTTATTAAGCGTAGTTCGCCGCCGTGGGGATCACCTGTGCTATTTGTAAGAAATAAAGATGGCTCCCTGCGTATGTGCATTGATTACAGACAGCTGAATAAGGTGACGATCAAGAAGAAATACTCGCTTTCAAGGATCGATGATTTATTTAATTAGTTGTAGGGTGCCAAATGGTTCTCAAAAATAGATCTGAGATCCAAGTATCACCAGGTAAGAGTTAGAGAGAAAGATATTCCAAAGACAGCCTTCAGAACCAGATATGATCATTTCGAGTTTCGGGTAATGTCGTTTGGACTGACCAATGCACTGGTAGTATTCATGGACTTGATGAACAATGTGTTTAGGACTTTCTAGACTTGTTCGTGATTGATTTTATCGACGATATCTTGGTATACTCACGATCCGAGGCGGAACATGCAGATCATCTACGCACTGTCCTTTGAATTCTTCAGGCTCGGGAGCTATTTGCGAAATTTTCAAAATGTGAGTTTTTGTTAAATTCTGTGACTTTTCTGGGGCATATTATTTCAATTGATGGTATTGGAGTGGATACCCAGAAGATTAAAGCTGTAAAGACTTGGCCAAGGCCTACAAAACCTACCTAGGTTCGTAGTTTTCTGGGTTTGGCAGGGTATTACAAAAGATTTGTAGAAGGATTTTCTTCTATTTCTGCACCATTGACGAAGCTGACTCAGAAATCAGCGAAATTTCAATGGATGTATGCTTGTGAGCGCAGTTTTTAGGAGCTGAAGGATAGGGTAACTTCGGCCCCGGTTCTAACACTTTCTGAAGGGTTAGAGGGCTATGTTGTCTATTGTGAAGCTTGATGAGTAGGGTTGGGTTGTGTGTTAATGCAGCACGGTAAAGTTATTGCTTATGCTTCAAGGCAATTGCGAAAACACGAGAAAAACTATCCAACCCATGATCTTGAGCTAGCCGCGGTGATTCATGCATTAAAGATATGGAGACATTATTTTTATGGTGTTCACGTTGATATTTGTATAGATCACAAAAGTCTCCAGTATATTTTCAAACAGAAAGAGCTAAATTTAAAGGCAAGGGCGATGGTTGGAGTTGTTGAAAGATTATGATGCTAGCATTCTATATCATCCCAGGAAGGCGAACGTCATAGCCGATGCTCTTAGTCGTAGATCTATGGGAATTTTATGTGATGTTGAGCCAAAGAAGAGAGAGTTAGATTGTGAGCTTCAATAGTTAGCTAGCCTAGGGGTTCGGGTAATGGACTCGAGCAATATGGGAGTTACCATTCAGAATTCAACTATTTTCGTCGCTAGTAGTTGAGGTGAAAGAGCGCTAGTATGAGGATCCCATACTAGTTCATTACAGAAATACACTTCCTCAGAAGAAGAAGTCATCTTTTGAGATTTCTACAGATGGAGTTCTCAGATATCGAGGCAGGTTGTGTGTTCCGAATTTTGCAGGGTTACGTCCTCAGATTTTGGAGAAATCCTATTGTTCCCGTTATTCCGTTCATCCGGGAGCGACAAAAACGTATCGTGATCTCAAATCCGTATATTGGTGGGATGGAATAAAGAAAGACATAGAGGAATTTGTAGCTCAATGTCCTAACTGTCAGCAGGTAAAGATTGAGCATCAAAAGCCCGGTGGATTGTTGCAAGCTATGAAAATTCTGACTTGGAAATGGGAAGTGATCAATATGGATTTTATCGCAGGCTTACCTCGTTCTCACAGTAAGTATGATTTCATATGGGTGATTGTGGATTGACTTACGAAATCAGCTTATTTCCTACCAGTTAGAACTACATACGCAGCTGAAGATTACGCAAAGCTTTATGTCAAAGAGATAGTCCAGCTTCATGGTGTTCCAGTATCTATCAATTCCGATAGAGGGACACAATTTACGGTTAATTTATGGAAATCCTTCCGAGAAGGTTTGGGAACTCAAGTGAGGCTTAGTACATCATTTCATCCACAGGCTGATGGACAAGTTGAGCGTACCATCCAGACTGTTGAGGATATGCTACAGGTGTGTGTGTTCTATTTTGGAGGTAGTTGGGATGATCACTTGCCGCTTATTGAGTTTTCTTATAACAATTGTTATCACCCCAGCATCCAGATGGCCCCGTGTGAGGCTTTATATGGGTGCAGGTGCAGATCACCAATTGGGTGGTTCGAAGTGGGAGAAACTAAACTAATAGGGCCAGACTTGATCTAGCAGGCCATAGAAAAGGTCAAGCTTATTTAGGATCGATTATTAACAGCTCAGAGTCATCAGAAATCCTATGTAGATAATCGCCGATGAGACTTAGAGTTTTAAGTAAATGACTGGGTATTCTTGAAGGTGTCGCCGATGAAAGACATTATGAGATTTGGCGAAAAGGGCAAGCTTAGCCCTCGGTATATTAGGCTTTATAAGATTGTACACAAGGTAGGCCAGGTGGCTTATGAGTTAGATCTACCTTCGGATTTGGAGGCAGTCCATCCGGTTTTCCATGTATCAATGCTTTGTAAATGCATTGGAGATCCTTCCAGAATTGTACCTGTAGATGATGTCCAGGTCACTGAGCAACTATTTTACGAAGAAGTCCCTATTGCTATTCTGGATAGACAAGTTCGGAAACTCAGAACCAAAGATGTAGCTTTAGTTAAAGTTTTATGGAGAAACAATAATAAGGAAGAAATGAAGTTTAGGTATCCATATTTATTTCCACCTCTAGAAGAGATTCAGACAGAGGCACCACTGTCCTCAGGTATGTAATACTTTCCTTCGATGATTTATTGGTCATGTGTGGCCATTATTGTTGTTGTTATTGTAGCCCTGTGAGGCGTTGTATACTTCGAGTTGCTGTGACAGGATGGTAGTGACATATTATAGGGGAAACTTTGAAATTTTTTTCGTGGAATCCCTAAGAGCCTAACATTCGAGGACGAATGTTCCTAAGGGGGAGGAATGCTACAAATTGGAAATTTTGTGTCGTTTGCATTATGAGTAAACTAGCGCAAGATTAAAGTCCATATGAATCCCTTATAAGGTTAAGAATGTTAGCCAACAATTCCAAGTATGTACCTTAAGGTTTTAGGGTCATATGAAGCGGTGGACGTAAGTTTGTTGAAAGATTAGAATTTGAATCATGTTTTGGGAAGGTTTCGTATTGTTTGAGTTATGTGTTGTGTGGTAATGTCTTGAGTGGGAATCTATAAGGCCCCTTAAATGGTTAATGAAGTTTTATATAAGTGCCAAGAAGGTTCCATAAGGATTAGAGATCAAACGAATCGAAAAGAACGCGATTTCGCGAAATTAGAGAAATTGGGGTAGTGTGCGGTTGCCCATTGAGTGTGCTGAGCCAGCTGCAGACTGACCAAAAAATCCCCATTTTGGGTTTAATCACTGGCCAACACCACCCCTAAGTGGTGGAGAGAGTGTACGGCTGCACACTTAGTGTGCTAGGTCGCATAGTCTCCGCCAATTGAGTCGGGGAGCGATTTTTGCAACCTTTTGAAATCCCCAAGGACCTCATTTTCATTCCAACCTTCCACACTTATTTCCCCACATCTCTAAAGTTTTCTTGAGGGTTCATGAAGGTTTCATAATATCCAAACCTTTCCATATCATCCAAAGAGAGAATTAACATCAAAACCCAAAAGGAATCCATGTAAGGTGATTGTTCTTGCTTCTCTTTAAAATTGTGATAAACTTGGTCTTGAAAGGAGTTGGGAAAGGTGAATTTCTTTTGTAATAAGGTATGATCTTCTTATTGTTTACACGATTGAGTTAATGTAAAGGTTTAGCGACCCTTGGAAAGGTAAATAATTAAAGTGGAGAAATCATAAATGTTGAAGTGAAGAGGATGACCATGATATGAATTTAAAAAGGGGATTTTCGATAAATTTTAGATTGTATTGAATGTAACTTCTTGAACATAATATTGTGGATGTTATTGTTGTTGTTGTTTGGGAGTTGAATTGTAATTTGGTAGAAGTTGACAAAATAGAAGAAATGCTGCCCAAATTTCGTTAGCTCAGTAATTGCACTAGCTTGAACTTAACAGCGTCCTTGAGACCTAACCTTAGTACGTGTCACGACCCAACCCCATAGGCCGTGACTAGTGCCCGAGCTGGACACCCATACACACTTACTTACCAAATCACCATACTAACGACTTATCCATATTCAACATACATTAATTTATACAGATACTAAGAACAGATGTCGCCTTAAGCGGTCGATTATAACATACATATCATACAGAGGCCACCAAGGCTGTCGTAGAACGTATCGTCCAAAACATATATATATATGTATACATACATACAAGCCGTTAAGGCTGGTATAGCAAAAGGAACCGCTTAGACGCAAGCCACACAGACATATCTGAACCACAACGACCCATGACCCGCATACATGTCTACAGGCCTCTAACAAAGACAACAGAATCATATGACGGGACAGGGCCCCGCCGTACCCCTACATAGTCATATATATGTAAATATGTACAACAGAAAGATATGTACCAAAAGTATAGGCTCCGGAACGAGGGAGCTCTTCAACACAGCAGAATGGATGTCCTAAGCTGACAGACCACTCACGTGCGCGTCTGTACCTACGGGCATGAAACGCAGCCCCCGAAGAAAGGGGGTCAGTACGGAATATGTACTGAGTATGTAAGGCATGGAATACAGAAAACAGAAACATAACCGGAACAATGGTACAAAAGTGAGTACATTAGTCAGAATATCAAGGTGCTCATTTTCCGAACGTAAATCACGTTTACCGATGTCATATGTCAGAAAAAGTACCGAAAATGAGTAAAACATCCAGAGTACCAAAATACTTACTTTCCAAACACAGATCATACGTGCCGACGTCATATGTCACCATATACATATACATATAACCGATCCATGTGTAACATGATAGTGCCGAGGAACGTACGACCCGATCCATATATATAACATATTAGTGCCGAGGAACGTACGGCCTGATCCATAAATATATTATACTGCTGCGGAACGTGCAGCCCGATCCATACATATATTATACTACTGCGGAACGTGCAGCCCGATCCATACATACATATATATATATTATAACATAACATGTTAGTGCCGTGTATAACATAGTGCGCACAATGACATAACCCGCCCGAGACTCGGCGATCGATATAACAATAGTGCGCACGAGCAGAGTAGTGGGAAGCCATATACATATAAATCAATTCTAAGACTCGATGGACAAGTATACTTACCGACACCTGAAGGCTCAGAAACAAGTTTCGGGTTGATCCGATTTAGTATGAGAAAGTTATGAGCGTTTGAAGTACAGAACCTTCTACGAACGTTTCAGAAGCCGTTTTTGGAAAATCAAAGCAACAATCATATCAAGTACCTTTCGGATATCGTTCTTTATCAAATCAAATATAACTTTTGGAGCCATATGTACATATCAAAGACTCAATGGAATAATCGAACGTGCTAGCATTTGAGGGTCAAAACTTTAGTCACATCAATTATCTTTCGAATGCCATTCGGAAACATATCAAACAAAACTTTAGACACCATCGATACGCATCAGAACCATATGAAACAGCTTATGGAAATCAAGGATATTAGCCATCCTAGTGGCTCTAAGAATATGAATCTCTTTGAAATCATACATATACGTCATTTGTTCGTTCTATACAGATCATGCCAAAAGAAAGAAAGGGTAAGCCTTACATACCTTGCCCGCTTTCTACGCTAATCCGAACCTAAGCCTCTGGCCTCGCAAGATCTACAACAATATTCATACATACCAAACATTAGCCATAACACTTAAAAGTCCAATTCTAATCCAACACTTTATTTACAGAAATTTCGGGAGCATTTCCCCTGTAAGTACAACAACCCCGAGAATTCAACTCGGCCAAAATTACAACAACAAATCCGAGAATTTAACTCGGCCAAAATATCAACAACAATACCAACAATTATTCTAACAATATCCACAATCGATTCAAAACGCCTACTAACATTAGCACTTCTTTCTACAACTTCAACGACGTTTCACTTATATTCAATTCATATTTGCTCACACATTCAAGTACTAATCCGAAGCCATTCAAACAATATTCATGAACGCTTCAAATAATCCGCACAATATTCACATTAATCCAACCAATATGCCATTCCATCCGAAACCTTCCAAATTCAACAAGAACAATAACAACACATTTCTTCCTTTCAAATTCATGAACTACACCAACAATTCACACACTAACAACATCATTTTTCCATATATACAAGAAATGGTTTTTAACATCACATTAGCTTTCAAACAACTTTCCAACACTTACAACTTCAACTAGAATCATCAAACTTTTATTTTTATCATAGATTCCATTACAACAACAACCAAAATACTAGATAAAATTTATTCCTCATCCCTACACAATACAACACATACACGGCCACACATAGCACATACACGGCCAAACACCAACACCCATATTTTCATAAATTTCATCCATTTCTACTTACTACAACATACACAATCATCCATAACATATAAAAGAAGATTAATTCTTACCTTTTTCCTTTAACTTCTCACTTGACTAGAATTTGTAGCTTGCAAGAATGGATGCTCTACTTTCTCCAATGACTACTTCACTTTGCTAGGGACCTTCCAATTAGTAGGAATGCTAGGAGGAAATATTTTTTTGATCAAGATTTTTCAAGGTTCTTATTTGGTTGAACATGGCCGAATGGCCTTTCTCTTTTTTTTTTCTCCAAAGTTCTTGAATTTTCTAAGGGGTGAAGTTGAAGAATATGATTAATTAGTCATCTTTTGTTCACTTATATTAAACTTACATATGGGCCTTGGCCCATACCCATTTGGACGGCCACTTTGGCCCTTTTGTTTCAAGCCCACTTTTTTTTTTGTTTTGTTTTGTTTTACACTTCATGAAAATTTATTTTCCAAATTCCAAATTTGCCCTTAGCCTTCCTCCATATTTCCATGAGTCACCTTACGAATTTTCCTTTCTACCCCTAGCCATTCTTAATATTTCCACATCAAAAATTTTATGAACAACTTATGCACCAAACAAGATCAAAAATATAGCCTTGCTCTTAACTTCCCGCAATTATCTTAAATTATCCGAATGTACAAAATGCGGGATATAACAGCACGAATCCTCTTAAATGTAGATTTTTGCGGACTTTGGAGGTGAGCGTTAATTAATTTAGAAGATGTAAAGGTATGTAAGGCTAACCCTTCTTTCTAAAAGCATGTTTTCCTCATTTTGAATCTATACGACATATCCGCGATATTCCCATTCCTATAAATGCTATAAGCTCATAATCCTCGAGATTCTCTTGATATTGTAGACAATATTCTTTGTGATGATAATGATAACATTTATGATGATGAGTTCAATTCTAGAGATGCCATCTAAGATATTCACAATGTCCTAATCCTAGAGATGCTAGAAGTTCATAACTTATAATATTCTTGAAATACTTTGGCAAAAGCTCCTCATAGTGATGATGATGGTGATTCAATAATAGAAATCGGGGGTTTATCGACTTTGTGTCACCCCGATAGAGTTGTAATGTGTTACACCTCGTAGTTTTTTTTACGTTGAGATTCGATAGGTGTTAGTCATTCAATTGTGGACACTATAGTTATTGTCAAAGATATATGAGATTATATGTGCTTATCTTGTGGTTATGAGGGTTTAAGATCATGCAATAGGTCATGGAAGGATTGGAGAACAAGTGAATGAAGGAGATTAAGTTTCTGGAACTTTGGGGAAAAGTTGGGCAAGATTTCGTATGATGATTTTGGTCTGATTTGGGGGAAGAATATATTTTAGCATATGAAAAGTTTTGAGGTAAAGTAAAAGCCTAAATTGAAGTTCAGGGAGTCTAGTTTCCAGCGCAACAAACTGCACATCAATCCGACATCGAAATCAAACGTTATGAGCATTCTAAGACAGGCTACCAGAGCAAGGATTAACTCTGCGCGAACGCGCCTGGAGGTGGTGCGAACGGGCAGAGAAGCAGGGAGTAACTTAGCGCGAACACGCCCTAAGGTGGCGCGAACAAGCTGAGCAATTTTTAGGTCGATGCAGGCGTACTCTATAATGCTATAAAAGGGGGGTTATCCCCTCATTCTTCATAAAGACCACGCCAAAAACTCCCCAAACTCTCTGAAATCTTTCCCCAACTTTCACCTAAAATGTTTTAGCATGAATTTCGTGAAATATCCGGATTTAGGTTCGGACAGCGTATAGTTGCGACTGTAATATCGTATTGCAGGATATCTTGGCTTGGGTTCAAGGCGAAAATTGAAGAAATTGCAGTTGTAGCGGATGTAAGGTATGAATCTCTTCTTATTGATATTGAATTAGGCTTATTTACGAAGGTAGAGCTATTAAATGATCGTATAACGAAATTATTGGTTGAGAAATGGGATAAACATCATGTGAGATGTTTTATGGAATATTTTGGTATGGATGATGATGTTGTTGGCGTTAGTGTTGTTGTTGTTGTGTTGGTTGTTGGTATTGTGATTTCAGACTAGGGATATAATCAGGGGAGACGCTGCCCGAATTTTGGCAGATTCTAGAGGAGTTTAATTTAAGGACCTGAGATAGGCATATGACGATAAGTCTAACAGTGGTATGATTTCTCTTGAATGTAGATTTACGAGCTCGGGAGAATAAGCATTAAGTTAAGTAGTAGGAGATCAATCAGGTATGTTAAGGCTGTCACTTTCTTTCCAAAGGCATGATTCCTTTCTTATGAACCTACATATGCTTTCATAATGTCCTTATTTCTAAAATCTAGAGATTCATGATTCTTAGAGTTTGTATGATGCTAAAGATATGTATGTTTTGTGACGACATTGATGATGCTGATGCGGATGATGATGATCCTATTTCGAGAAGTTTCAAAGTTTATGGTTCTAATGCTATCATGAGATTATTGAGTATATTTTATGAACTTCTTGATCTTATTGGTTGTTGTTGATATCGCCTTATGTGAATTGTTCCTTCAAGGTGAGATATAACGATGATGATTTTTCCATAAGATAATCGGAGGTTACCGACCGTACGTCACTCCGATAAAGTGGAAACCTTTATTTGGGCTCTCATGCATGCTAATTATATTATGTATGTATATTATATATGTATATAAGGGACATGGGAAAAAGGGCGAGACGTTATATACACATAGCCACCTGATCAGTTGGCATATTATGATATCGTCCCGAACGCGGGATATATAGGTATGGATCGGGCCGTTTGTTCCGCGGCAACATATATAATGATGATATGATATATAGATCGGGCTGTACGTTCCGCAGCACTATTATTTACTGACATATGAAAAATGTTTTTTTTAAAAGAAAGCTAAGCGTGCATGATATTCCCGTAAGAGGCAATCAGATGTACAGGTTATCCTTATCTCATGTTATGCTCTGTATATCTTGTTATGTTTTTATTCATGCCTTACACACTCAGTACATTATTCGTACTGACGTCCTTTCTTGTGGATGCTGCGTTCATGCCCGCAGGTAAGCAGGTAGACGGATCTGATCCTTAGGAGCTTCATCAGCGGAGTCTCAGAAATGCTCCAGTTGTTCCGGAGCTACATTCTTTTGGTACTACTCTTTTGTATATACATACTTAGGCATGGCGGAGTCCTATCCCGTCCTTATGGATTCCTGTATTCGATATATATAAAGGCTCGTAGACCGATGCATGTATCTAGATATTCTGTAGTCTTATTAGTACATATTGATGTATAGTGTTTAGACAACCTTGTTGGGTTATGTTTAGGGTCATGGTTGCTAGTGATTACATAACGACGTGCTATTATCTTGTGATACATATCCTTACAGAGCATAATGCATATGAACTAGCTTATGGCCCACCTAGAAATGATTTTGAGATGCATGTTTAGAGGTACTCGGTAGGTTAGCTTCGGGTGTCAGTCTTGGCCCTCTAGTTGGGTTATGACAAAGGTGGTATCAGAGCAGTTAGTCCTAGGGTGTGTCTATGAGCCGTGTCTTATAGAGTCCTGTTTATGGGTGTGAAGCGCACCGCACTTATAAACACGAGGTTGCAGGGCATTTAGGAACAATTGACCTTATTTTTTATCTTAGATCGTGCGATAGACATATGTTATCAGGATTCCCCTTTTGTTAATCGTGTGTTATGATTTCAGCAATGCCTACGAAGAGAAAAGGTATAGCGTCCCGGAAGGGCAAGACGGTGGTCGGAAGAAGGACTGAACGGGAGCCACCGACAGAGATAGAAGAGGGTGAGTCTCATAACGAGGTTCCATCTCGGACCTCTCCTACTCCACCCTTACCAGAGGAGCATAAAAGGGCTTCAGTTTCAGCTCCAGTACCCCCAATCCCTCTGCCAGATGCTTTATGCCAGCAGATGAGAGAGGCTATTCAACTCCTGACCTAGTTAGTTGCCGCTCGGGCTGAGCGGCAGGGTGCGGGCCAAGGTGATAGAGCGGTCAGTGCAAGTGCCCATGATTTTATTAGCCTGAACCCTCCAGAATTCTACGGGTTGAAGCTGGATGAAGACCCGCACGGCTTTATAGATGAGATGCTGAGGACGTTGAGAATAATACATGCTTTTGATATTGAGTCAGTTGAATTGGCTTCTTATAGACTGCGGGATGTGGCCGTCCACTGGTATAACACTTGGATGTTTTCGATAGGGGCAAATGCACCTCCCCCAGTATGTCAGGAGTTCGTGGATGCCTTCCTCTGACATTATCTGCCACCAGAAGTTCGACAGGCCCGAGCCGATATGTTCTTAAATCTCAGGCAGGAGAATATGAATGCTCGGGAATATATATATTTTCCACTTTAATTATATGGCTAGGTATGCCCCAGCCATGGTAGCTGACATGGGAGACCGTGTACATCGGTTCGTGAGTGGTTTGGGTCCGTATTTGATTAAGGAGTTCTTGATAGCCTCACTCCAGGATGGGATGGATATTGCTCATATTCAGGCCCATGCTCAGAATTTGGAGGTACAGTAACAGCTGTAAATTCGCGAGCGTGATTCTGATAGAAGGTATAGTAAGAGGGCTTGATCTTTCGGTGCCACTAGCGAGTTCAGAGGGAGTCGAAGGCAGCAGTATTCCAGTCATTCAGGCCAATCAGCGGTCAGTGCACCCCTTCGATTTGCGGGCAAGAGATTTGATCGTCCTATTTATTTTGGACTGGGTTAGATTTCTAGGATTTCAGGCTCCCCGTATAGAGGTGAATCCAATCAGATAAGGCCGCTCTTACCACGGTGCAACCAATGTGGTAGGCCGCATTCGGAACAGTGTTGCCAAGGTTCAGACGCTTGTTATGTTTGCGGTCAGATTGGTCATATAATGCGGGATTGTCCTTTGTGAGGAGGTGAAAGTGTGGCTCAACCGACGGGGTCTGCAATTGGCTCTTCATCGTTTGCGCGCCCTCCTAGGAATACTTCCCAGGCTCCAGTAGGCCACGGCAGAGGCAGAGGAGGAGCATCTAGTTTAAGCGGGCTTCAGAATCTTATATATGCACTGGCTGAACGACAGGATCTTGAGTCCTCCCCTGATGTTGTCACAGGTATATTGTCGGTATCCTCTTATGATGTGTATGCATTGATTGATCCGGGTTCTAGTCTGTCATATATTACTCCTTATATTGCTAATTGTATTGGGGTGAAGCTTGAGCCAATCAAACCTTTGAGGTGTCTACACCGGTAGGGGAACCAATGGTAGCTAGACGGGTATTTAGGAATTGTGTGGTTGTAGTTTGCAACCGCCATACTATAGCTGATTTACATGAATTGAAAATGTTAGATTTTGACGTTATTATGGGTGTGGATTGGCTGGCCTCCTATTACGCCAATGTTGATTGTAGAACAAAGATGGTTCGATTTCAGTTTCCAGGAGAGCCAAGTTTAGAATGGAAAGGTAATACAGCGTCCCCGAGAGGTAGGTTTATTTCCTATCTAAAAGCGAGGAAGATGATTACTAAGGGCTATATTTATCATTTAGTCCGAGTTCACGACACAGAAGCAGAACCAACAACTCTCCAATCTGTCCAAGTAGTGAATTAGTTTCCAGACGTGTTTTCAGACGAGCTTCCAGGCCTTCCTCTAGAATGGGAGATTGAGTTTACCATTGATGTGTGGCCAGCCACTAAGCCCATATCTATCCCTCCATATCGAATGGCCCCTGTAGAATTGAAGGAATTAAAGGCGCATCTGAAAGATTTACTTGAGAAAGGCTTTATTAGGCCTAGCTCATCACCATGGGGAGTGCCGGTGCTGTTCGTAAGAAAGAAAGATGGTCCCTTGAGGATGTGTATTGATTACAAGAAACTGAACAAGGTGACGATAAAGAATAAATATTTACTTCCAAGGATTGATGATTTATTTGATCAGTTGTAGGGTGCCAAGTGGTTCTCAAAAATAGATCTAAGATCGGGATACCACCAAGTGAGGGTTAAAGAAGAGGACATCCGAAAGACAACCTTCAGAACTAGATATGGTCATTTGGATTAACTAATGCCCCAACGGTATTCATGAACTTGATGAATAATGTATTCAGGCCTTTCCTAGACTTATTCGGGATTGTGTTCATCGATGATATTTTGGTATATTCTCGATCAGAGGCAGAGCATGCAAACCATTTCGTACTATTCTTGGAATTCTTCAGGCTCGGGAACTATATGCCAAGTTCTCAAAATGTGAGTTTTGGCTGAACTCTGTAACTTTTCTGGGGCATATTATTTCAGCTGACGGTATTCGAGTAGATACCTAGAAGATTGAAGTTGTGAAGAATTGGCCAAGGCCTACAAGGCCTACAGAGGTCCGTAGTTTCCTGGGGTTGGAAGATTTGTAGAAGGATTTTCTTCCATTTCGGCACCATTAACAAAGTTAACTCAGAAATCGGTAAAATTCCAAGGGATCGGCGCTTGTGAGAACAGTTTTAAGGAGTTGAAGGATAGATGGACTTCAGCCCCAATCTTAACACTTCCAGAGGGATCAGAGGGCTATGTTATTTATTGTGATGCTTCAGGTGTTGGGCTAGGTAATGTGTGGATGCAGCTGATACGCTCAAATTACACCTATTATTGGTATAATGCGGACGTTGTCAAGTATAGTAACCCAACAAGGTTGGGGTCGAATCCCACAGAGAACAATATGTAGGCAGTTTAAGCAGATTAGGAATTATCACTAACAATAGCTAGACCGAACACATCAATGGTGGTTTTTGATAAGGTTTTGATAAAATACGGAAATATAAATTCTAATCTAGAAAACAAGTAAATTGATCAATGGCCACAAGAATGGAATAAAGGAAACTACTTCTCAAGTAACGATCCAATATATTTCACGAATTATAAATAATAGAAAGTTTATGTTAATTAGCCTCGGATAATGACTCTAAATTAACTTCTCCCGAAGATTAACTAGACTACCCAATTGAAGATCCCTCAAGCAATTAGGAGCATTAAGAACACCCGAATCTGGCTACAAGTGGTATCGCCTATTCCTAGGTCAATTTCCATTAGATGAGGGTTAACACCCCAAATTCATGTTAATTATTCTATCCCAACCCCGTTCTTTCTCTTTCGAGTTTTAAACGAAGTAAATGGGCGAGTCCTAGGATTAGCTAATCCCTTGAGAAACATTAAAGAATAAGAATAATGAAAATAACAAGAACTTACTTGATTAAAAATAATGTCGATGAATAAATAATCAAAACAAGAGTATCAATATCAATTGTCACAAACAAATTTTCATAAACAATGTTCAAATAAAAGAAAGAAAATATACGTAGAAACCCTAGCCTCCAAACTTGTGTTTTATGCCAAAGATGGCTAAGAATGGTGGCTTATGAAATATTTATAGGTGTAGGAAAAAGTCCAGATAAAATAACTCAGTCCAAACCTAAATAGGAAGAAGTAAATATCCAAAAACTGCACCGTGATTTGCACCAATTACGTATCAAATTTGACGCGTCGACCAGTGCCTTTTGTTTTGCTTCTCAGTTTGCTTCCAATTGATCCTTTGGTCAGTGGTCACATTAATAGCCATAATCATTGGCAATAATGACCAAAAATTAAGCCACTATTCCTTGTCTCCCTTCTTTCTTTCTTTTCTTTTTCTTTCCCTTTTAATTCAATTTTGCTCCAAATCTCTTCATCTTCACACCGCTTTATTCCTTTTAGCTCTTCAACTCTTTTTTCTCGTTTTTCACTAATTTTCCACAAATAGGCTCTCGGGACCTTGTAATACCTGAAACACAATAAAAATCACGTAAAATCACATAGACTTGCTTAAAAACAAATAAAACTTATAGCCGAAAAGCATCGATTGTGGTGTGAAATCACGCCACATCAACACCCCCAACTTAAAGTATTTGCTTGTCCTCAAGCAAGCCATACAAAACAACGACTCAATCTAACTCCTAGACATCATAGAGTAATAATGTCTACATTGGTTTTGACTCTCTACTATCGGTATGCACATTTTTCTTCAAAGGACCACCCCAATTTTATATTTTCAAATCAAAATACACAACTGAAGAACGCTATGAGTAACAATGAAGCTTCAATGCATGACATTACATTATCGAACATATTATGATGCACAAAAACGCTAATTTAGGCGGTCACTTTATTTTTCTCAATTCTCATCCTTATGCCCTCACATAGACCAAAGAATGTCCCAACACACATAGATATAACAAGAATGGGACGAAGACAAAAGAGAAAAGAAAAACCACTCATACTCACAAAGAAATTCATATCTACACATGCAAATACCATAGGCTTGCCCTTATTTTCTATGTTTTCATCCTAGGCTTGTTCGGCTGTGATCACATTCGGACTTGTTTCTGCTTGTATTGTAGGCTTAGGGACGGGTAGGATACTTTTTGGATATTAGTGACTTCTCCATCCTTGAACACTACAACATCTCTTCACCTTAATTCACCCCTTTTCTTTCCAACCACTTTTATTTTCTTTCAAGTTTTCGACCTCGATGTGGTTTTATTCCTATCCAACTTGCAAATCTTTTTGTGTTACAATTTTTTGATTTTATTTTTATTTTTATTTTTCTTTTTTCTTTTTTATATGCAGCTACCACATCGAACTACCACTAGCAAACTCCACCACCCCCAACTTATGTTTAACATCTGCTCCACATTTTACTTCACCCCCAACTTAGGAATTTTGCCTCATATATCTAGTAGCATCAAGGAGGGAACGAGTGCGAAGATGGATTAATTGTTCAAAAGGGTAAGGTTTCATAATTGGTTAGCCAAGAAAAAAGGTCAAAAGGCTCATAGAGGGAAACTAGGGATATTTGGAATTTTGGTAAGGCTTATTTAGGCAAAGTGACTATTTGTACAAAGAAAGCCTAACATCATCTCACAACCAATCTAACTTTCGGATTTCAAACAAGACCAACCGGGCAAGTTCTAGATTATACATGCATAAACAGAACCAAACTAACAACTCACACACACATTGGCATAATGACAATTATTTTTACACTTGTGACCTCCTAAGTAGTCATTCATCACACACAATACCCCAATAATCATAATGTCATATAAAGAATCAATCATGTCAACCAATAACTGTTCTAAGTATGCATTTTTCAAATTTTCCAGGGGTCCAAAATTCCAACAAACCATAACAACATGCCATCAGTTACAGAGTAACACCAAATAAGTCAAAACTACTCTATTCAACCTAAGCAACATCCTAAACATGCTAGTTTCAACAAAAATAAAACCCCTCAGGAAAGGAACTCTGGCAAAGAAAAACCGAGAGGGTTCCTAAACACATATATACAATACTTTATAGATAGCCCACCCCCAACCAAAAAATTTGCAGTGTCCCCACTGCATCACATAAGCATAAAAAGGGATTAGGCATACCTGCTAGCACTAACTTTTACCACTTTTCTCGCCATTTGGAGCTTATAAACTGGGCACCCAACATTGATTCAAGTTTGTGACCACGAGCAGCGGGGGGTAGTGAATAGATGACCACGCCAAGTAAAATATTTTTCATCTTACACTTCTTGGCTTTCAAGTGAGGAATGTCATTTTGCCTTCTTGAATTTTCAAATTGTAAAATATAAGGCTCTTGAACTTCTTGAATTACGACATCCTTTTTTTCCCCCGGATTAGAGTCAACACCAACCAGATTTTCCAGAACAATGGTTGACTCCAATTTATTTTTTTCTTTGGCATTCCCAATAAACTCATCTTCATGATTTACCCTTTCATCTTGAGCATTGGAGAGTTCATAATGATTTTCCCTTGGAGGATTTTCTTCGTCTGTCATCAAACCAAGTTGGAGACTAGTTTCCAAGTATTCCTCCAAGGCTTTTTGATTTTCGTTACCCTCACCTAGCAGGCACTCCATCATAAGTTTGAACTCACCAATTTGGCCATGCTCACAATAAAAATCACTACTAAACAAGTTTTCATGGAAAGATGCCATTTGTTTTTTCAAAATAAAATAAAACACAGAGAACAACTATACAAATATTCACAAGTTCGGTTCAAATCAAGTTAGCTTATTTCCTAAATTAGCCAAAATATGCCAATTGTTCCTCGGCAACGGCGCCAAAATTTGATACGCTCAAATTACACCTATTAATGGTACAATGCGGACGTTGTCAAGTATAGTAACCCAACAAAGTTGGGGTCGAATCCCACAGAGAACAATATGTAGGCAGTTTGAGAAGATTAGGAATTATCACTAACAATAGCTAGACCGAACGCATCAATGGTGGTTTTTTTATAAGGTTTTGATAAAATACGGAAATATAAATTCTAATCTAGAAAGCAAGTAAATTGATCAATGGCGACAAGAATGGAATAAAGGAAACTACTTCTCAAGTAACGATCCAATATATTTCACGAATTATAAATAATAGCAAGTTTATGTTAATTAGCCTCGGATAATGACTCTAAATTAACTTCTCCCAAAGATTAACTAGACTATCCAATTGAAGATCCCTCAAGCAATTAGGAGCATTAAGAACACCCGAATATGGCTACAAGTGGTATCGCCTATTCCTAGGTCAATTTCCATTAGGTGAGGGTTAACGCCCCAAATTCATGTTAATTATTCTATCCCAACCCCGTTCTTTCTCTTCCGAGTTTTAAACGAAGTAAATGGGCGAGTCCTAGGGTTAGCTAATCCCTTGAGAAACGTTAAAGAACAAGAATAATGAAAATAGCAAGAACTTACTTGATTAAAAATAATGTCGATGAATAAATAATCAAAACAAGAGTATCAATCTCAATTGTCACAAAGAAATTTCCATAAACAATGTTCAAATAAAAGAAAGAAAATATACGTAGGAACCCTAGCCTCCAAACTTGTGTTTTATGCCAAAGATGGCTAAGAATTGTGGCTTATGAAATATTTATAGGTGTAGGAAAAAGTCCAGATAAAATAACTCAGTCCAAACCTAAATAGGAAGAAGTAAATATCCAAAAACGGCACCGTGCTTTGCACCAATTACGTATCAAATTTGACGCGTCGACCAGTGCCTTTTGTTTTGCTTCTCAGCTTGCTTCCAATTGATCCTCTGGTCAGTGGTCACATTAATAGCCATAATCATTGGCAATAATGACCAAAAATTAAGCCACTATTCCTTGTCTCCCTTTTTTCTTTCCTTTTTAATTCAATTTTTCTCCAAATCTCTTCATTTTTACACCGCTTTATTTCTTTTAGTTCTTCAACTCTTTTTTCTCATTTTCACTAGTTTTCCACAAATAGGCTCTCGAGACCTCGTAATACCTGAAACACAATAAAAACCACGTAAAATCACATAGACTTACTTAAAAACAAGTAAAACTTATAGCCGAAAAGCATCGATTGTGGTGTGAAATCACGGCACATCAGTAGCATGGTAATGTTATTGCTTATGCTTCAAGGTAATTGCGGAAACACAAGAGGAACTACCTGACTCATGACCTAGAGTTGGCTGCAGTTATTCATGCACTAAAGATGTGGAGACTGTAATATATTTTCAAACAGAAGGAATTGAATTTGCGGTAAAGGTGGTGGGTGGAGCTATTAAAAGACTACGATGTGAGTATCTTATCTCATCCTGGAAAGGCGAACATTGTAGCCGATGCTCTTAGCCACAAATCCATAGGTAGTTTAGGTGATGTTCAACCGGAGAAAAAGGAGTTAGTCCGTGAGCTTCGACAGCTAGCCAACCTAGGAGTTTGCTTAATGGACTTGAGCAGTATAGGAGTTACTGTCCAGAACCCAGCTATGTCATCTTTAGTAGAGGAGGTAAAGAAACGCCAATATGAGGACCCCATGTTAGTTCATCATAGGGATGTGCTTCCTCAGAAGGAGAAGTCACAATTTAAAGTTCCTGTAGATGGAGTTCTCAGGTATCAAGATAGATTATGTGTTCCTGATGTTGCGGGGCTACGTCGACAGATTCTGAAAGAAGCCCATCATTCCCGTTATTCTATCCATCTAGGAGCAACGAAGATGTACCATGACCTTAAATCTGTATATTGGTGGGATGGAATTAAGAAAGATATAGCGAAGTTTGTAGCCCAACGACCTAATTGTCATCAGGTGAAAACTGAGCATCAGAAGCCTGGGGGATTACTGCAAGCTATAGAGATTCGAACTTGAAAATGGGAAGTGATTAATATGGATTTCGTTACGGGCTTGCCTCATTCTCGGCATAAGTATGACTCTATATGGGTGATTGTGGATAGACTCACAAAATCCGCTCATTTCCTACAAGTCAGAACTACGTACTCAACAGAAGATTATGCAAAGTTTTATATTAAGGAAATAGTTTGACTTCATGGTGTTCTAATATCCATTATCACTGATAGAGGAGCACCATTTACAACTAATTTCTGGAAATATTTTCAGGAAGGTCTGGGAACTCAGGTAAGACTTAGCACAACATTTCATTCACAGACTGACGGGTAGGCTGAATGCACTATCCAGACCCTTGAAGATATGCTGAGAGCATGTGTGCTAGATTTTGGGGAAAATTGGGATGATCATTTGCCACTTATTGAATTTGTGTACAACAATAGCTACCACTCTGGTATCCAGATGGCCCCATATAAAGCTCTATATGGAAGGAAATGTAGACCGCCAATTGGATGGTTCGAGGTAGGCGAGGCAAAGTTAGTGGGCCCAGACTTGATCCAGCAAGCAGTAGAGAAGATCAAGCTTATTCAGGATCGGTTATTAACACCCCAAAGTCGTCAAAAATCCTACGCGAACAATCGTCGACGAGACTTGGAATTCAAAGTTAATGATTGAGTATTCTTGAAAGTGTCGCCGATGAAAGGTGTAATGAGATTTGGCAAGAAGGGCAAGCTTAGTCCCCGGTATATTAGTCCCTGGTACATCGGGCCTTACAAGATTGTGCGCAAAGTAGGCCAAGCGTCTTATGAGTTAGATCTGCCTTTGGAATTGGAGTCAGTCCACTTAGTGCTTCATGTGTCAATGCTTCGGAAGTGTGTAGGAGATCCTTCCAGAGTTGTGCCTATAGACGATGTCCAAGTTACTGAGAAATTGTCCTATGAAGAAGTACCCATTACCATTTTAGATAGGCAAGTTCGAAGACTTAGAACCAAAGACGTAGCTTCAGTTAAAGTCTTGTGAAGAAACGATAACAGAGAGGAGATGACTTAGGAAGAAGAGGAGGATATGAAGTCCAGGTATCCACATCTATTTCCACCTCCAGAAGAGCTCTAGACAGAGACACCATTATCCTCAGGTATATGATGCTTCCTTAAATAATTTCTTGGCCGTGCGTGGCCAATATAGGTAGTGATGTTGTAGCCATGTGAGGCATTGTATATTTTGGGTTGTTGTGGCAGGATAGTAGTGATACAATTATAGGAGAAACTCTGGCAAATGTTTTGTAGAAATTCCTAAGAGCTTAACATTCGAGGACAAATGTTCCTAAGGGGAGAGGAATGTTACACCTCGTAGTTTTTTGTACGTTGAGATTCGCTAGGTGTTAGTCATTCAATTGTGGACACTGGAGTTATTGTCAAAGATATATGAGATTATATGTACTTATCTTGTGGTTATGAGGGTTTAAGTCAAGCAACAGGTCATGGAAGGATTGGAGAACAAGTGAATCAAGGAGATTAAGTTTCTGGAATTTTGGGGAAAAGTTGGGCAAGATTTCGTATGATGATTTTGGTATAACTTGGGGGAAGAATATATTTTAGCATATGAAGGGTTTTGAGGTAAAGTAATAGCCTAAATTAAACTTCAGGGAGTCTAGTTTCCAATGCAACAAACCGCGCGTCGATCAGACACTAGAATCAAACGTTATGAGCATTCTAAGACAGGCTGCTAGAGCAAGGATTAACTCTGTGCGAACGCGCCTGGAGGTGGCGTGAACGCGCAGAGGAACAGGGATCAACCTCAGTGCGAACATGCCGAGCAATTTTTTGGTCGGTGCAGGCAGACTATAGAACGTTATAAAAGGGGGGTTACCCCCTCATTCTTGATAAAGACCACCCCAAAAACTCCCCAAACTCTCTAAAATCTTTCCCCAACTTCCACCCAAAAAATTTTAGCACGAATTATGTGAAATCTCCGAATTTAGGTTCGGACAGCGTATAGTTGCGACTATAATATCACATTGTGGGGAACCTTGGCTTGGATTCAAGGCAAAAATTGAAGATATTGCGGTTCTAGCGGAAGTAATGTATTAATCTCTTCTTATTGATATTGATTTAGGCTTATTTACGACGGTAGAGCTATTAAATGATCGTATAACGGAATTGTTGGTTGAGAAATTGGATAAACATTGTGTGAGATGTTTTAGGGAATATTTTGGTATGAATGATGATGTTGTTGGCGTTAGAGTTGTTGTTGTTGTGTTGGTTATTAGTATTGTGATTTCGGGCTAGGGATATAAACAGGGGAGATGCTGCCCGAATTTTGGCAGATTCTAAAGGAGTTTAATTTAAAGACTTGAGATAGGCATATGATGATAAGTCTAATAGTAGTATGATTTCTCTTGAATGTAGATTTACGAGCTCGGGAGAATAAGCATTAAGTTAAGTAGTAAGAGATCAATTAGGTATGTTAAGGCTGTCCCTTTCTTTCCAAAGGCATGATTCGTTTCTTATGAACCTACACATGGTTTCCACAATGTCCTTATTTCTAAAATCTATAGATTCATGATTCTTAGAGTTTGTATGATGCTAAAGATGTGTATGTTTTATGACGACATTGATGATGATGATGATCCTATTTCTAGAAGTTTCAAAGTTTATGGTTCTAATGCTATTATGAGATTATTGAGTATATTTTATGAACTTCTTGATCTTATTCGTTGTTGTTGATCTCACCTTATGTGAATTGTTCCTTCAAGGTGAGATATAACGATGATGATTGTTCCATAAGATAATCGGAGGTTACCGACCTTACCTCACTCCGATAAAGTGACAACCTTTATTTTGGCTCTCATGCATGCTACTTATATTATGTATGTGTATTATATATGTATATAAGGGATATGGGAAAAAGGGCGAGTCGTTATCTACACATAGCCACCTGATCAGTTGGTATATTATGATATCGTCCCGGACGCGGGATATATGGGTATGGATCGGGTCGTTCATTCTGCGGCAACATATATAATGATGATATGATATATAGATCGAGCAGCACGTTCCACAGCACTATTATTTACAGACATATGAAAAATGTTTTTTTAAAAGAAAGCTAAGCATGTATGATATTCGCCTTAAGAGGCAATCAGATGTCCAGGTTATCATTATCTCATGTTATGCTCTATATCTCTTGTTATATTTTTATTCATGCCTTACATACTCATTACATTATTCGTATTGATGTCCTTTCTTGTGGACGTTGCGTTCGTGCCCACAGGTAAGTAGGTAGACGGATCTGATCCTTAGGAGCTTCATCAGCGGAGTCTCAGAAACGCTCCAGTTGTTTCGGAGCTGCAGTCTTTTGGTGCTACTCTTTTGTATATAAATACTTGGTCATGGCGGAGTCCTGTATTATATATATATATATATATATATATATAGAGAGAGAGAGAGGCTCGTGGACCGATGCATGTATCTAGATATTCTGTAGACAACGTTGTAGGGTTATGTTTATGGTCGTGGTTGCTGGTGATTACATAAAGACATGCCATTATCTTATGATACATGTCCTTACAAAGCATGATGCATATGAACTAGCTTATGGCCCACCTAAAAATGATTATGAGGTGCATGTTTAGAGGTACTCGGTAGGTTAGCTTCGGGTGTCCATCATGGCCCTCTAGTTGGGCCGTGACATAATGTTTCTCTCGGGAACTTATGTATGTCATATATGTATGTAGCTATTTTGTGACACCGAGCTTATATGGCCAGGTATGATATCTATTGTGGGCACACCACTGCAGTTGGGTACGGATAATACCGAGCCTTGTTATGGATCGGAATGGATGACACCGAACCTATCCGGTCGGGTATGGTATCATTATATGTAAATGTATGAAATGTTCTTTTCAAAGGAAGGTTAAGTAAGCCTAACAAATGTCTTAAGAGGTATAAATGATTCATTTATCTTATGTTATTCTTCATGCTTTTATCATGTTATTATCCATGCCTTACATACTCAGTACATTATTCGTACTAACGTCCTTTTGTTTGTGGACGATGCGTTCATGCCCACAGGTAGACAGGGAGACAGATCAGACTAGTAGGTTGCTTCTTCAGTGATTGCATAAAGGTGCTCCATTTGATCCGAAGTTGCAATAGTTGGTATTATTCTTTTGGTGTATATATATATATATATATATGTATGGCGGGGTCCTGTCCCATCTTTATGATTTATGTACCCTTCTTTGAGGCTCGTAGACAGTCGTGTATAGTTAGGTATCTCTTAGCCTTGTCGGCTCATATTTTGATATATCATTTTAATAGCCTTGTCGGCTTGTGTATATATTGGCATAGTTGATGATGTTTATATAAATGGTGCCTTAGCACGAGGGAAATTGTGTTATTGATGCATGGTAATTATGAGGTAGCCATGTGGCTCACCCCGATATGATTATGAGAGTATGATGATAGGTGCTCGGCAGGTTAGCTCCGGGTGCCCGTCATGGCCCTGCGAATGGGCTGTGACACATTAATTCAAGACTTAATAGTCTAGGACAAAGAACCCACAAAACCCTATTTTAATCCTCATTTCTTAAGGAAACTAGCATGTTAAATGGATTCTTACAGTGATTAATGTAACATGGAATGGAAAGGAAGGTGAAATAACTTACTACAATGATTTTTAATGAAAAACAGCCTTGAATGCTCCAAACAAGCTCTAAAGTTGGAATGGTATTGAATTAAAAACTTAGGGCTTTTAATACACATTTAATGAATCTAACTGCCCGTCATCCGCTCCTGTGGTCCATTAGCTGCTCCAGCGCTCTCGCTTCTGCGGTCCCTTGACCGCTTCTGCGATCCTGCCCGAAATACACAAGGACACTATAGCGGCAGGGCCACCGCTACAGCGATACCGCTGCTACGGTCCTGGTGCCACTTAAGTAGTGAACTAAACATTAGAAAATTACACATGTTTCACTAATTCAACCCGAAATCTCGACTACCACCCGAGACCATCTGCTCACAAACCATATATGTAGACATACATAAAAATACGTTACGAACGCACTCGTGACCTCAAAATTCCCAACAGAGGTCTTATTGACCGTGTCAACCCCCGATACCTCAAAACTAACTTGTCAACCTAAGTCCTAAAATGCACTCGAGTGCATTGGGAACAGAACCGAATATACACAATTTCTAAAAGGTCATCCAGACCTCTCGAAAAAGGTCCATTTACCAAAAAGTTAACTTTGAGTTGACTCTTTTTCGCTTTAAGCCCATATTTCCCACAAAGTCACCCAAATCATATTCAAAGACTTCAGGAAGCATGTCAACGATCCCCTTGGGTCAAATGTGAACTAAACAAGCTCGGGGAAGGGTCAAAAGCACCGAAAAGGCAATAACAACCAAACGGGTCATTACAATCACATATGCAATTCTTCATGAAGTCTTCCTACTAGAAATTACCGACCAACCCTGGTTGTTCTAGCAAGAATCAATCATGGTCGACGCTATATCCCAAACCACCACCGAACTGATCCATAATACGTTAGACGATCCTTAATTACCATATACCCAATCTTACTAACGTCCTCATATAACTTTAGCAAAGTACCCTTGCCAAAATCCCTTAACTGAAAAATTCTTCTTTTATCTTGGTTCATGAGTTTACTGACCCAACATCGATACCCAAAAGTTCTATAGGGAACTTACCTCTCCTTGTTTCAATCGGTATTACTAATCCTTAACTCAATTTCCGAACAGTTTCTTCAGAACTTGAATCAGTTCAAAACCATTATTGATCTACCACTTCAAATGTGACTGACGCCTCACTCAAGGGTCCTTAAACGATGCTTGCTTGCGAAGAACCATGTCACGACCCAACCCCGTAGGCCGCGACTAGTGTCCGTGCTGGACACCTAAACGTACCCAATAACCCAAACCAACATATAAGCAGAATATTTAAATGTAAAAGTCAATTGGCGTTATTAATTATCACAGATTAACAGATAAAGCACAAGGAAGCCGATCAGGCTGTCACAGATCATACCAACCCAAATCATATGCAGAACCCACATGTATGTCTACAGACCTCTACAAAACACATCAGAATCATAAGACGGGACAGGGCCCCGTCATACCCCTGAACAACATTCAATGTACCATAGCAAGGACTGTACCAAACATAGGCTCCGAACAATAGAGCACTCCAAGATGGCAGAATATAGTCCTAAACATGCGGATCAGCAAATCTGTAGTCTGTACCTGCGCGGCATGAAAACGCAGCCCCCGAAGAAAGGGGGTCAGTACGAAATATGTACTGAGTATGTAAAGCATGGAACGTAGTAAACAAAGTCATAATCGAAGCAGAAGATACAGAAAATGAACGGAATATCCAGATTAGCAAAGATGCTGATCATAAAGCATAAATAGTATTTCCAGAAAACGTATGTCATACCTGGTCCCACTACGGGACAAAATCATAACCGAAACAGAACGTACAGAAAAGTGAGTGTGCTATCCAGAGTATCAAATGCATATTTTCAAAACATGAAGAGTGTGTACAGAAACATATGCCATATCATATCCGGCCCCTGCCAAGGGACTCGGCAGACAGAACGTGGCCACCCCCCGACGCTGGTGCCACAACACATAAGGATCAGAAAAGGGGGAATAACCCCGTAACATAACATATCATATCAGATGGCCATATCAGATCATATCATATCATAATGTGTGTACATGGCACAGCATACTCCACAACCCATGTACATGTATACCTGCCCCCTCACATCGAGGCACGGCGAACAATGCAGAGGAAGACGCTTGATAACATATCCTGGCCCGGGCTTAGTGTGGGAAACATTGAGGCATCCACGAACGGAGTAGTGAGAAACTAAATGCAATAAAATAACATATATATTTCCAGAGACTCAATGAGGCATATCGAATGACAAATCAAAGCAATGAAATCGGACGGAATCATAGTAAGTGAATTTCAGATGTCATAATGGGTTACGGAGGCACAGTCTTTCTGAGATCGTTTCCAAGTTCCAAAACAGTTTATAAGACTTAACGGAATATTTAAAACAATCTTTTAGATAATAGCTAGAGGAGTAGTTAAAAAATTTCTTTTAAAGCCGCTCGAAGACAAGTCATAAACACAAAAGGGTAAAATCGGAAATAGTGGGCCCACCTCGGACAAACGAAGCGGTGGGCTCAAATTACGTATTTTAAGCTTATGGGGTCACCTATAGAGGTACTAGGGACATTTCATAACTTTTTAAACAATTTGTGAAAGTTTTCCTAATTCTTCCAACAAAGCATACCTAAAGGGTTCAATTCTATTGAATGAAAAAGTGACAATTTCAAATGCGGATTCCGATGGACAGAATATATTCCGGGGCTCGAATCCGATCCTAGTATACCTAGGACAGGCCAAAGGAAGAATCGGGATAGCTTTACATACCTTATACGCTCCTTACGCCTTTCCAAATTCACTTCCCTTTTCGCCCAAAATCTGCAATTGGTCACATTTACCAATTCTCAATTTCAAGTCTTTAAGTATTCAATCCTTATTCATATTTGCCTACAGAAATTTGGGCAGCATCTCCCCTATACATATAGCCTCCCCGAGAATTTAACTCGGCCAAAACAATCAACAACAACCCAACAACAGCATCAACAATAATCACTATAAAACACAATATAACACAACTAGTCTTCTTTCCAACATAATGTAATAACTTCCATTCCGACTTCCCATTTCCAAACCAAACTCAATGTTTTCATATTCATCATTAATCTAGATCATCACAATATAATTTGGAAGAATTTTATATAATTTCCACAAAATATTCACAAGATATACAAAATATATAAACTTTCCACCAAAGTCATAATTCATCCAAAACTTCTAATCTTTAACATACTTATTCATAACATGTTTCCATCTTCCTATTACATCAAAAATCATCATTATTTGCACCTTAACAACTTCATTTCCATAATGTCATAAAATCATCCTAAAATGACACAAACTTCTACATTCCATTACAATGCAACCTTATATCATTTTACCTTCATTTACATTGCAAGGATCACCACAACACCACTAACATATTAAACAAAATTAATTCATTCCCATTCCAATTTCAATATACCACTCGGCCAATACATATAATTCCAACTTCAACAAAATTAAATCAACTTTTATTTCCAATATGAATTTCACCATAACCACAACTAGAATACAACATAAAATTAACTCATCTTTGACTACACAACCACACATGTACACGGCTACATTCATACATATATATATTCATGCAACTTCCATATTTTCATGAATTTTAACCCTTTCTACCTCCCACAACATAAACCAAACCTTCATAACACATAAAAAAGGAATTAAATCTTACCCTTTCTCTTCAACTTCTTCACTTGGCCAAAGTGCGGAAACAATGAAACGGATGACTTATCTTCCGAAACAATTATACTACGTTGTAGAGGACCCTTGAATTAGTGGAAATACTACTAGAAAATAATTTTTGGAACAAAATTTAAAGCACCTAATTTCCATGGTCTTGGCCGAAATGGCCCCTTTCTCTTGCTCTTCATCTTTTGTCTTTTCCTTATCTAATTTTTCTTGAAGCTTCAAAAGGATAAAGACCCCTTTTTAATATAATTGTCACATGACTAATCACATGACAATTTCATATTGTGGGTTTGGGACAAGGCTTGGCTGGCCACCCTCTTAAACTTGGGCCTCATTTTATTTTCTTTTCATTTTTCTTGGGCCAAACCGGTTGGTCCCGAGTTGGGCATATCCCACTGACCTTTCGACCTTAAAACATCCATATCTCCTTGTACCGACTTCACCTAGGAACCCACGACCTATGGTTGGAAAGCTAATTCAATTATCTATAACTTCTATCTATTGGTATTTTTCCAAATTCCAAACTTATAATACCGTGTTTGCCCCTCCAAGTCAGGTCACCCGGAAACGTTTTCTTAAAAATATTCGTTTGGAGGGCTTCCACTTTGATTTGGCCCAAGGGTCCTTCATGAGTTGTGTTTAAATTTACATATGTGATTCATATAGCTTGTCACATGTTCCAAAAACAATCTTGATGTGTGGGCCCCACCTCAGCTTACAAATAATCCGACGTTCAAAAATACGGGATATAACATCCTCCCCCCCTTTAGAACATTCGTCTTCGAATGTTAAATTAGCCTTATATGTCTTACAAACACTCCGGGGGAGTTTCTTCTTATGAGTAGCACACATGAATTATTTACCAATTAATATAACAAGTTTAGAGATTTAGATCACCTGTAGGTGTAGAGAACAAGTGAGGGTACTTTTTCTTCATTTCATCCTCTGCTCGCCAGGTCGTTCCTTCTTTATTATTGTTTCGCCATAAGACTTTAACAGAGGGTATATCTTCGGTACGCGGGCTCCTTACCTGATGATCCAGAATAGCTACAGGTTGCTCTTCTTAAGACAATTTCTCCATCACCTGAATATCATTTGCTTGAAATATTCTAGGAGGACCGCCGACACATTCGCGGAGCATAGATACATGAAATGCCAGATGTACCTCTTCCAAATCAGATGGTAAATCTAACTCGTAGGCGACATTCCCAATCTTTCAAATAATCTGATAGGGTCCGATATATCGCGGACTGAGCTTACTCTTTTTTCCGAATCGCATTACGCCTCTCATAGGCGATACTTTCAAAAATACCCAATCGCCGACCTGGAACTCTAAGGGTCGACGCCGTTTGTCAGCATACGATCTCTGTCGACTCTGGGCTGCTAATTGTCTTTCTCAGATGAGTTTCACCTTATCAATGGCCTGCGGGATCATATCGGGACCGATTAACTCTGTTTCGCCGAAATCGAACCAGCCGATCGGTGACCTGCATTTTTTGCCATACAAAGCCTCGTATTAAGCTAGAATCGTAGCTGTCATTATAAGCAAACTCGATCAACGGCAGATGATCGTCCCGGCTACCTCTGAGTTCAATAATACAGGCCCGCAACATATCTTCTAGCGTCTGTATAGTGTGCTCGGCCTGTCCGTCGCTCTGAAGATGGAATACTGTGCTCAGACTTACCTGAGCCCCTAATCCTTCCTGAAAACAAATCTCCAGAGAATTAGTCGTAAATTGAGCACCTCTGTCAGTGATGATAGATATAGGAACTCTGCGGAGCCTCACTATGTCTTTAATACCTAGCCTGGCATAATCCTCAGCTAAATAAGTGGTTCTGACGGGAAGAAAATGGACTGATTTTTTTGTCGGCCTATCCATAATAATCCAAATAGAGTCATACTTCCGCGGAGTGCGAGGCAACCCTGTAATGAAGTCCACTTGGCTTCTGATGTTCAATTTTAACCTGCTGGCAATTCGGGCACTGGGCAACAAACTCTGTGATGTCCCGTTTCATGCCATTCCACAGTATAAGCATATAAGTTCATGGTACATTTTAGTGGATTTAGGATAACAGAATACCGAACATTATCCGTTTCGCCCATAATTGGCCGTCACAGCCTTGCAACGTCAGGCACACATAATCTGCCTCTGTATAATAATAACCCCATCAGGTGAGATCTCAACTTAGCCCCTTTCTTATCAAGGGTTGTATCTTTGTACCATACCAGAATAGAATCCTCGAACTGACGCTGTTTTACCTCTTCCCTAATCAACGATTCAGCAACTTCTCGGACAAAATCCTAATATCTCCAGAATCGACCAAACGGACTCCAAGGCTAGCTAACTGATGAATTTTACAAGCCAATTCCTTCTTTCTGGATACACGCCGGTCAAACCGCCCATAGATTTGCGGTTAAGGGCGTCTGCCACAACGTTAGCTTCCCTTCAGCAACTGGGACTACATTCACAAGTACCGGTCCACTGAGATTTTACTGCCTTCTGAATTAGCTTCATTAATAGTGTCGTAGCAGAAATAAATTTCTCTACAAATCTTCTGTAATATCCGACAAATCCCAGAGAACTGCGTATTTCAGTCGATGTCGAAGGCCTAGGCCAATTCCTTATCGCTTCAATCTTCTATGTGTCAATTGTTTTCATTTATGCTTACTTTACTTTCATTTGCTCCCCTTCTTTGGGGTTATACTTCTACCATATCCATGTCTTTTCTTTCTAACCTATAACTTGATTATCTTCGTACGAAACCTTAACAGAATCACGATTATATAGTACAAAATCTTATCCGATAGCTGGCACTCAAGTAATATAATTAATGTAGAAGTTTATCTCTTAGTAATCACATTCTTCCTTCATACCCATTCCTTATCTGTCGTTCTGTTTCCTCAATAATCGAATTATTTGATACTCACATGATTCATCATTTCATGCCATAAGTTTTCCTTTGCCCTGCACTATTTCATTCTAGCTCGTTTTCGCAATTAACATTCGTGCTTTGCCCGTCAACTCTTTTAAAGACTCTGCTTAACTATGTTTCTTACGGTTCACTTTTTCTGGTATTTGATCTCCTTACCCCCCACTCAATTATTCTCTTTTCTTTCCAAACATCGTTGTATTAGAATTTTCCAAACTCAACCAGTAGCAAAATGAGCATCGGTCTATTTCGTAACATTTGTACCATACCTTTCCCTTTTCCTCGTAAATTCTGCCCAGTTAATCCTTTCTATATATTACAACACTGGCTATTAAGGTTCACCAATCGATCGACATAGTCGTAAATGGGGGGTCCTACATATACGTACATATATCACTACCATTTCTTTCACCATACATCTTCAATCACCTGTTTAAATTTTTACTCTAATTCCAGAGCTGCGCTGCTTTTCCTTCCTTTTTACCAATCTAATCTGTCTCAGCTCACGTGACCCCTATAAGGTTTCTAACCATTCCACACATCCTAATTCCCTTTAGGTTACCCCGAATTTCCTATTCGTCTCTTATATCTATGTTTGCCAAAAATTTTGGTACATTTCCCAGGGGGTCACCCATTCCAAAATTTCTCTGGCCCTAGCACGCTTAACCTTAAAACTTTAATACATTTAGGTGCGTTAAGGCTGGTATAATCACGTCAACTGCCCCGCGCGACCTTGGTCACGTAATTTAAGGCAAATCGGGGTCTTAACAACTTTCAAAACGTTCTCGTAGCGGGTCCCACCCTGATTTAGAGGGGATTCTTTTACTTTTCTAACTATATAGTTACCGTGTCGCCCCTGTAAATCCTCAATATTTACCTCCATGCGTGTGTATATATATACTTTTAGACAGCTCACGGGTTTAGGTTTTTATTCCACAGATCCCATCTCCAACCAGTCGATGAGAACTGATAAAATGTTACAAACTAGAATCCGACGAACTTCGCGGAATCTCTTAGCACTTAACTCACATAATTACCTCCATATTTGTGTATATGTATATTTTTGAGTCGTAAACGGACCACTTAATTTCCACTGCCTGTCATACACTTTGTATTCTTCCAATTAAAGGAAACTTAATCGTTGGACATTTTTTTGCCCTTCCACATATGCTGTCCTAAAGCAAAATGGGGTCGGAACATATTCCGGTTCGTTTAAATAAATTGCAAATCTGCTACTCATATATGCTTTCTCGAGATAAAATTTTCCAAATACGGATAATACTTCTTACGAATGACACGGAGGGTATCTCTCAAACTTTAATCCAACATAATGAATTTACCCTATCGGTATCGACCTTCAAGACATGTTAAGAATTTATATCTCATCTTCCTCTTCGTATTTCCAGGAAAATTTGGGCAGAGGTTCCTCTGTATTTCTTACTATCCCAAAACCTGCCCACAGGAAATACCAACCATGCCTCACAGGGCCAACACATATACGTATATACATATCATATCATATCGCATCATAGCCACACAGGGCTGATAATTTCAAATAAAAAGTATAAATATGCCGAGGCTTACTTCACATGTCCAACTCGAACTGCACCTATTGCACTTTCCTGTTTACTTTTCATTACGATTTTAAACTTTATGTTTCAATCGTGCTTCAAATACCTTACCCAGCGTACGTCTTTCATACCATTTCTTACCTGTGTACTGTGTAGCTTCCAATATCATCAGTCCCTGTCTTACGTCGATACCGTTCTCCAGCTGAAATCAGAGGTTAGTAAAAAAAAAGGAATTCATTTCCTACAGCTGGCTCTATCGCACGATCTAAGATTCAAAGAAAGGTAACACCCTAAATGTCCTGTAGCCTCCTGTTTATAGATGTGGTGCACAACACACCGATAAAAAAGACTCTACTAGACACGGTCTGTAGACACTCCGAGGACGAACCGCTCTGATACCACTTCTGTCACGACCCAACCCCGTAGGCCGCGACTAGTGTCCGTGCTGGACACCTGAACGTACCCAATAACCCAAACCAGCATATAAACAGAATATTTAAATGTAAAAGTCAATTGGCGTTATTAATTATCACAGATTAACGGATAAAGCACAAGGAAGCCGATCAGGCTGTCACAGATCATACCAACCCAAATCATATGCAGAACCCACATGTATGTCTACAGACCTCTACAGAACACATCAGAATCATAAGACGGGACAGGGCCCCGTCATACCCCTGAACAACATACAAATGTACTATAGCAAGGACTGTACCAAACATAGGCTCCGAACAATAGAGCACTCCAAGATGGCAGAATATAGTCCTAAACATGCGGATCAGCAAATCTGTAGTCTGTACCTGCGCGGCATGAAAACGCAGCCCCCGAAGAAAGGGGGTCAGTACGAAATATGTACTGAGTATGTAAAGCATGGAACTTAGTAAACAAAGTCATAATCGAAGCAGAAGATACAGAAAATGAACGGAATATCCAGATTAGCAAAGATGCTGATCATAAAGCATAAATAGTATTTCCAGAAAACGTATGTCATACCTGGTCCCACTACGGGACAAAATCATAACCGAAACAGAACGTACAGAAAAGTGAGTGTGCTATCCAGAGTATCAAATGCATATTTTCAAAACATGAAGAGTGTGTACAGAAACATATGCCATATCATATCCGGCCCCTGCCAAGGGACTCGGCAGACAGAACGTGGCCACCCCCCGACGCTGGTGCCACAACACATAAGGATCAGAAAAGGGGGAATAACCCCGTAACATAACATATCATATCAGATGGCCATATCAGATCATATCATATCATAATGTGTGTACATGGCACAGCATACTCCACAACCCATGTACATGTATACCTGCCCCCTCACATCGAGGCACGGCGAACAATGCAGAGGAAGACGCTTGACAACATATCCTGGCCCGGGCTCAGTGTGGGAAACATTGAGGCATCCACGAACGGAGTAGTGAGAAACTAAATGCAATAAAATACCATATATATTTCCAGAGACTCAATGAGGCATATCGAATGACAAATCAAAGCAATGAAATCGGACGGAATCATAGTAAGTGAATTTCAGATGTCATAATGGGTTACGGAGGCACAGTCTTTCTGAGATCGTTTCCAAGTTCCAAAACAGTTTATAAGACTTAACGGAATATTTAAAACAATCTTTTAGATAATAGCTAGAGGAGTAGTTAAAACATTTCTTTTAAAGCCGCTCGAAGACAAGTCATAAACACAAAAGGGTAAAATCGGAAATAGTGGGCCCACCTCGGACAAACGAAGCGGTGGGCTCAAATTACGTATTTTAAGCTTATGGGGTCACCTATAGAGGTACTAGGGACATTTCATAACTTTCTAAACAATTTGTGAAAGTTTGCCTAATTCTTCCAACACAGCATACCTAAAGGGTTCAATTCTATTGAATGAAAAAGTGACAATTTCAAACGCGGATTCCGATGGACAGAATATATTCCGAGGCTCGAATCCGATCCTAGTATACCTAGGACATGCCAAAAGAAGAATCGGGATAGCTTTACATACCTTATACGCTCCTTACGCCTTTCCAAATTCACTTTCCGTTTCGCCCAAAATCTGCAATTGGTCACATTTACCAATTCTCAATTTCAAGTCTTTAAGTATTCAACCCTTATTCATATTTGCCTACAGAAATTTGGGCAGCATCTCCCCTATACATATAGCCTCCCCGAGAATTTAACTCGGCCAAAACAATCAACAACAACCCAACAACAACATCAACAACAACAATAATCACTATAAAACACAATATAACACAACTAGTCTTCTTTCCAACATAATGTAATAACTTCCATTCCGACTTCCCATTTCCAAACCAAACTCAATGTTTTCATATTCATCATTAATCTAGATCATCACAATATAATTTGGAAGCATTTCATATCATTTCCACAAAATATTCACAAGATATACAAAATATATAAACTTTCCACCAAAGTCATAATTCATCCAAAACTTCTAATCTTTAACATACTTATTCATAACATATTTCCATCTTCCTATTACATCAAAAATCATCATTATTTGCACCTTAACAACTTCATTTCCATAATGTCATAAAATCATACTAAAATGACACAAACTTCTACATTCCATTACAATGCAACCTTATATCATTTTACCTTCATTTACATTGCAAGGATCACCACAACACCACTAACATATTAAACAAAATTAATTCATTCGCATTCCAATTTCAATATACCACTCGGCCAATACATATAATTCCAACTTCAACAAAATTAAATCAACTTTTATTTCCAATATGAATTTCACCATAACCACAACTAGAATACAACATAAAATTAACTCATCTTTGACTACACAACCACACATGTACACGGCTACATTCATACATATATATATTCATGCAACTTCCATATTTTCATGAATTTTAACCCTTTCTACCTCCCACAACATAAACCAAACCTTCATAACACATAAAAAAGGAATTAAATCTTACCCTTTCTCTTCAACTTCTTCACTTGGCAAAATTGCGGAAACAATGAAACGGATGACTTATCTTCCGAAACAATTATACTACGTTGTAGAGGACCCTTGAATTAGTGGAAATACTACTAGAAAATAATTTTTGGAACAAAATTTAAAGCACCTAATTTCCATGGTCTTGGCCGAAATGGCCCCTTTCTCTTGCTCTTCATCTTTTGTCTTTTCCTTATCTAATTTTTCTTGAAGCTTCAAAAGGATAAAGACCCCTTTTTAATATAATTGTCACATGACTAATCACATGACAATTTCATATTGTGGGTTTGGGCCAAGGCTTGGCCGACCACCCTCTTAAACTTGGGCCTCATTTTTGTTTTCTTTTCATTTTTCTTGGGCCAAACCGGTTGGTCCCGAGTTGGGCATAGCCCACTGACCATTCGACCTTAAAACGTCCATATCTCCTTGTACCGACTTCACCTAGGAACCCGCGACCTATGGTTGGAAAGCTAATTCAATTATCTATAACTTCTATCTCTTGGTATTTTTCCAAATTCCAAACGTATAATACCGTGTTTGCCCCTCCAAGTCAGGTCACCCGGAAACGTTTTCTTAAAAATATTCGTTTGGAGGGCTTCCACTTTGATTTGGCCCAATGGTCCTTCATGAGTTGTGTTTAACTTTACATATGTGATTCATATAGCTTGTCACATGTTCCAAAAAAAAATCTTGACGTGTGGGCCCCACCTCAGCTTACAAATAATCCGACGTTCAAAAATACGGGATATAACAAACCACCTCTTGTATTAATTACCGAACCAGAACACCTCTAACAAAGCATGCTATTATCCCTCCCATATGATCAACTACAGTGAGTCATAACACCAGAATTGCAAGAACTAGCCGAGTCTTACATCAGATAAAATGTCTACACCCCTTGTCCAAAATTAGATGCGACACCCGGTAACCCCTTGAGTACTAAAACTTCACACTTGCCCATCATTAGAGTTATTTCTATTAGTCAACCACTGGCCCCCAATAGTGTCACGACCCAACTAGAGGGCCATGACAGGTACCCAGCACTAGCCTACTGAGCACCTCTGATATGACATTTCATTTTCATTACTAAGTGGGCCGCATGGACAACTTGCGGATATCATGCATAGAACGGTCGTCAACAACATTACCCGTAAACATATGACATTTGCCAACAAGACTTATCAAAATATTATACAACGTTGAGAGTTGGGCAAGTTAAAGAACATCTAATTACTTACGTATGTCTACAAGCCTCTAAATAGATTACATAAACCCATAAGATAGGGCAAGATTCTGCCATGCCTAAATGTATGTATACAAAAGCGTAGTACTAATAACTGCAGCTCCGGAACAATTGGAGTTCTCCTAAGATGTTGCTGACGGAGCTCCTAAGGATGAGACGCGTCAACCTGCTTACTTGCGGGCATGAATGCAGCGTTCACAGAAAATGACGTCAGTACGAATAATGTACTGAGTATTTAAGACATGAATAATAATATAGTAAGGGATATCGAACATGAAAAATAGCATAATGAGAAATATAAAGCATAACATGAGGTAAGGAAATAACCTGTACATATGATTTCCTCTTAAGGCAGATACCATGCATGCTTAACTTTAAAGAAAACATTTCTCATATACATATATGTAGCATAATCATTAGCCCGCATCCGGGCCTCCCGCGTCCGGGGTAACCATCTCACGCCGCCCACTAGTGGTGTCTGCCCGTGCCATTAAGACACGGTGTTATTATCATTATATATAGCTACCCACTATGCCCAGCGTAGTGGTATCTGCCCCTGCCGTTAGACACGATGAAATCATACATAACATAAGCATGCATAAGAGCCCAATCAAAAGCTACGACTCTATCGAAGTGACATAAGGTCGGTAACCGCCGATTACATTATGAAATAATCATCATCGCTATTTCTCACCTTGGAGGAACGAATAACATGAGATGAGATCATCATCAATGAATAAAATTGAGAAAATCAAGAAATAGCTCAACATTCTCATATTCACATTGAAATCATAAGCTTAGGACTTTTAAACATGAAATCATCATAGAAATATTCTCCTCTTTGACATCATCATTGTCATTGTAAAACAATGTCCATCGTTGTTGTCAAAAGAGCTTACGGAATCATAAATCTTTGATTTGGAAAATACGAACATCTTGGAAAGCATTTATGGATTATCAGGAAAGGATTCATGCCTTTGAATCATAAACTTCTAACTTGTGGAAGTAAGGAGGTTATAAAAATATGTAGGGAATTATAACATTGAAATTTCTAGAAATAGAATCATCGTCATCATAAAACATGCTTATCTTTAGCATTATAAGAACTGTATGAATCATGAATCTCTAGCTTTTAAAAATAAGAACATTCTTGGAAAACATTTATGGATTCATAGAAAGGGATCATGGGACATTTGGAAAATATCTATTGGATTCATAAGAAAGAAATCATGTCTTTCGAGGAAAGGGACTAGCCTTAACATACCTGTTCGGTCTCCTACTACCTACACTTATCCGCCTGAGCTTGTAAGTCTACATTCAAGAGGATTCACACGATCGTTAGACTCATCGTCGTATACCTGTGTTAAGTGTTCCAATTAAACTATTTTATATCTTGCCGAAAATCGGGCAACATCTTCCCTATTTATATGCTTAGCCCGAAATAATAATCCATCAACCAACAACAAAAACAACAACCAACCATAGCAAAAACTAAAATATAATCCAATATAAACCTCTTCAATCACTTTAAGAATCATATTGAGCGACAAGCTCGTTTAATGAATAACAAAGCGCAATTCGAATCCAATTCTTCTTTCATAATTCAGTCCCCACCCTTCATAAAATTATACTTATGTTTATCATATCCTTTTCCCCCCAAAACATCATAAAAATAATCTTTAATCAGTCGAACAAACAACAACAACAAAACCACGATTTTAGAAAAATTGGGCAACACCTTTCCTATATCTTTCGCTTCCCCTCCAATTTAAATCAACACCAAACAACAAGAACAACATCAACAACATCATTACTAACATCAAAGTATTCCATAAAACACCTCACACAGTGTTTATCCCATTTATTCCTTCACAAATTCGTTACACCATTATTTAACGGCTTTATCTCCGTAAATAAGCTCTAAATAATACCAAAACAGAAAGATTCATACCTTTTTCTTGCTAAAACGACACTATCTTCACGATTCCACCTTGAATCCATGCCAAATCCAACGTAAAATAATACCGTGATCACAACAACGCATTATCTGAGCCTTGATTAATCAAAATCACTCTAATCTCTCAACATTTTATGACACAAATGCCCCTATATGTTTGCTGAGCTTTAAGGACTTATTTTTGGTGAAAAGGGGGGTTTTGCCCCTTTTATAGGTGGGTAAAGTCGGGTCGGGTCACTGTAGCAGGTCGGTTACTGTAATCGTTACTGTAGCACGCGTTTCTGCTTTGTCAGCCTAACTTATAACGCCATAATTCTCTATTTCAATGTCCTATCGGCTAGGGGTTTGTTGCCTTGGAAACTAGAGTCGACGGACTTCATTTTAGGCTTTTGAAACACCTTAAAACTCCTAATATACTAGGAGATATACCCCTCCAAAGTTGACCAAAAATCTGCCAAAAATTCTGCCAACTTTTTCCAATTTTTTGACAAATTTATTTTCTTCGATTTGCTTGGTCCCAGAACCCTTAGGCACTTTCTTAACACTTTTTAACTATACTCATTAGCTCTATAAGGGTTCCATGACCTCTCTAAGCTTACCTACAACGCAAACGACGTGAAGTTTTTTTTCGAGATGTAACAATTACCTTATGACATAATCAAACATACCAACTCATCCGTGAGCCCTTACATCAACTCAACATTATATAACCTTAACACAACCCTCAAAACATTAAGCTCTTGGTTCAAATGATTCCTTCACCAACCTCGAAACACAAGCGACCCAGCGAATACACCCTTTATTGAAGAATCATAGTTGTCCAATTCCTTAGGTTTCACTCGCCACAAGTAACCTTGCCTCTTGATCTAGAACCGATAAACATTTTCCTGAAGGAACTCACAAACCACTAGTCCTTACTCCACCGCCACAATATGTCATATCGAAACCCAACTTAACTTTTCATAACCGTAGACGACATCCACTCCTGCACATCTTGCAACCTTATCCTGATGAACACGTCATATATGTTGACACCTAATTTTGGACCTTTCGTAATTTATTTTAAGTGCTCGGAGTCCTTGGGCAATAAATAAAATCAGCTGTGCACCCTAAAATGTCTAGGTGATTTTTTATGAAATTATTTGGCAGACAATTGATAAAGAAATCTCCAGGGTATTTTAAATTTTGTGAAAATTAATGATATTCAAGGAATATTTTTATTGAAATTAATCAAAGGGCAAAAAATACTTTCTGGATAATTATTTGCTTATATAATTAAATCAAGGAAAATTAGATTAATGAGTAATTTTATTCCATTTTTATTGTCCAAGGCATTTTGAGTAATTAAAAGAATTGACCATTTTACCATTTGAACCTTGATTCTGTGTGTGTTTGCGTAGTTGCTTAATTTTATTTTGTCTGGTTAATTAGTTCAGAACCAGTATCTGCAAAATGATTTTTATTTTATCTATGAGTCATGTTTTAAAATAATTAAGTCCTAATGGACTAATAATTGGTTTTATCTTTTTATTATTTTTCCCAGGCCTACATACATATATATATATACACTGTGTATATACCAATATACATGGTGCATATATATATAAGCACTAGGCTAGTGTTTTCAAAATAAAAGGACCAAGCCCAGTCCAATATGGACCACGACCCGGTCCACTAAGCAATTAAAAGGGAGGGAGTATATACTCCTCTCCTCCGTTCATTTCAAAGACCCTAGGGGTCTGTTACCAAAAAGAGAAAAGGGGAGACGGCTAGGGGTAAATCCCTAGTCCCGCCCCACTGTTCCTCCACCCACCCTACCCCTTTTTCAGTGCCATCCCATCGCAGTGGGAATGTAGCATGAGGAGAGAAGGTGAAGCCATTAATGCTTTGTCGTTCTCTCCACAAAATCAGGCCAAATAGACCCTTGAAGGTACAATCCTCTCCTTTTATATTTTTTCCGTCATTATTGCTAATTTTGAAGTGTTTGAACCATTGATTTCTTTTTTTCCCTGAATCTGGACCGTATGTTGGATTTGTGAGTGATACTTGTGTAAATCCACAAGTCCCACATCGGTAGTGTGTGATTTGAGAAGCATTCTAGGGTTTCTATAAATAGAAACCCCCATTTGTTCGAGAAGAGGGGAGGGGAAACCAAAAAGAGGCTTAAAATTACTATTTTTAAGTCTTAAGAGTTCCATAAGTCAAAAATTTTAGTGTTAACCTAAGCGTTTTAGTTTTCTAGTTCTAAAATTTGTCTTTTGTTTATTTGTGTGGTGTTTTGGTGGCCTGAGTTTGGCATTGGAGCACAAAAGCCTCCAAGTCCATCGCTTGACGCTGGTTGCACCCACAAGAGGTAAATACCTTTTAGTTTATTGCTTTATATTTAGATTTATGTTATGTTTTAGTTAATAAGATTATGTGTAGTTTTATGATAAAGTTTAAGTTAGCATTTTAGTTTATTGCTTTATACTTAGATTCTGCTTATGTTATGTTTAGTTAATAAGATTATGTGCGGTTTATGATAAAGTTTAAGTTAGTGTTTTAGTTTATTGATTTTATACATAAATTTTGTTTATGTTATGCTTAGGTAATATGATTATGTGTGGTTTATGATAGGATTTAAGTTATTGTTTCAGCTTATTACCTTTATATCTAGATTCTGTCTACATTATACTTAGTCAAGGTGATTGCGTGTGGTTTGGGATAGAGGTTTGAGTTAATGTGCTGGTCTATTACTTTTGGTTTCAGTCTATGTCCATACTAAGCTTAGTTAATGCGATTGTTTGTGGTTTAGGACAAAGTTTAACCTGATATACTTGTTGTGATTCCTTTTAGATTCTGTCTGCATTATGCTTATTTAAAGTGCTTCATGTGTGATTAGAGTGTAGCTTCAAGTTGGTAGGTTGGTCTGATTCAATCTTTTATTTAGGATTTCTGTTCATTTCTTTTGACTAGGTGTCTTTCCCATATAATTTAGGCTATGGCATTAAGCTGAAGAATTTGCTTGACTTGGACTTCCATTTAACTTTCTTGTTTGTACCAGTGCTTGTTTAATTTGGATTAAGGGTGTTAAGTGTGGCCTGGACCATAATTTAGGTTGATGATGCTTGTTAGGTCTGGGTTTTCATTTAGATTGCTATCTTAACATGCTTGTTCAAATACATTCAAGTTACTTTATGTGGGGTGGGTGGGTGGGGGGCCTGGAATGTCGTGACAAGGCCGTTGGAAGGGTTGTTGTGGATAACGGGTCAGGCCTCAACATTTGCCCCGTAACCACCCTGACACAGCTTGGCTATGACATAGGCAAGATTCTTCAGAGTGGGACGAACATCAGGGGATTCGACGGATCCCTAAGTGATTCATTAGGAGAAGTCCATCTACAAATCCAGGTCGAACTCGCCTCTTTCACAACAGAGTTTCAGGTCATGGCAATCACTGCCAATTACAACATGCTTTTGGGAAGACCCTAGATCCACTCTGCCGGTGAGGTACCATCAAGTCTGCTGTAACGACCCATTTTATCGTTACTGTGATTATTCCATTTTTTCCCTCGCCGACCCATTCCTGTCACACCCCCGACGAGGAGTATGACGGGCTCCGACTCACAGGCCGAGAATCACCTGACTTAATGGTTACCTTGAATACCATATACTATAACATAACATATACTTGCACGCAGAAAAGGCCCAACATAGAAATATCCGACAATCCAATATATATGTACATATGCCAACCGACAAGGTCACTACAACATCATGAGTATCATAAAGCCGGCAAGGCTAACAGGGAAATATCACAGACCAAAACAAAGCTGACATGACCCTACATAGTATCTACATACCCCATTATGTCTATGAGCCTCGAAGAATGTACATGCGAACATATATTACATTAGCATAAAAGTACCCAAAGATAGCAAGTCTGAAGTAGTGGCCCTGGCTGACACCGTTGAAGCTGGAAAATCTTACTGCGGTTGCTCCTCAATAACCCTGTCAGAGCCTGCAGCACGAAATTTAGTGTCCCGTGCAATGGGATGTCAGTGCGGATAAAAGTACTGAGTATGTAAGGTAGGAATCAATAACATGAGTAAGACAGAATTATAAGGAGGATAAAGGTAACTTGAGCCACCTGAGAACGTACAATATACAATGCATGAGTTTAGAAATCATATGCAAGTATATACATACATACATATATATATATATATATATATATATATATATATATATATATATATATATATATATATATATATATATATATATAAATAATATAATCATTATACCGTACCCCGCCTTTTCAGGACTCAGTGTGTAACGTACCCGGCTCTTTCGGGACTCGGTGAGTAACGTACCCGGCCCTTTCGGGACTCGGTGTGTAACGTACCTAGACCTTTCGAGACTCGGTGTGTAACGTACCCGGCCCTTTCGAGACTCAGTGTGTAACGTACCCGGCCCTTACGGGGCTCGGTGTGTAATACCAACTATTCAGTGGTTGCACAATAGGTGTTGTATCCGGCCGACTATAGCACGGCTCGCTGTAGTAAAATAATGCGTACATATATGTATTCGATGCATGAGGAGTCAATGAAGTAATAGTGGCCCTTCGGCGTGACATAAGGTCGGTAACCTCCAAACAATTTATGAAATTTGTGGGACATCAAAAAAATAACTTAATGATGATAGACACGATAACATTTCCAGAATCAATCAAATAATTAAGACTTTAAGATTGGAAATTCAAAGCATAGGAGTGGAGTGAATATGTTATGGAACGCTCATGTTCATATTCTAGTTGAATTCGTGCCAAAGAAAGAGAGAAACTAACACCTTACAAGCTTTATTCGTCAAGCACCACTTAAAGGATCCTTTACTCCGATGCTCGCCCTTCACCCGGACCTATATAGCGAGAAATACATCTTTAATCATACTTATTTCCCATCAACTTATATGTACTAGTTATCGAAGACTAACTTGGGTTACGAAAATTTGGGTAGCATCTCGCTTATATTATCTACTTTCTCCAAATACCAAAACAACTCTCAAACAATACCAACCACATCAACAACAATATCATCAAGATTCTACAAGATAAATACGTACAATTCCAAGAAAAACTTTCTTCAAACCTCAATCTATAAGCCAACAACATAAACACAACAAACTATAAATTTTATTCTCGTAAATATTCCTAAATAAATGTTAATAAAGAGAGATTCATACCTTATGCTTACTAGAATAGCAAGACTTCAATATTTGTGTTGAATCCAAACCAACTCCGTCGCAAAACAAAACTATAATCGAGACTACATGTTACCCGAGTATCGATTAATACTCCGTCACTTGAAATTACTCAAAATCCTCACTTTTGTATTATATGTATGCTCTCATATGTTGCTGAGCTTTTAGGGGAATTATTATAGAGAAAAATGAGGGTTTTAACCCTTATATAGAGTGTTGAAGTCGGTGGAAACCGACTTAAATTTTCCCTTCGCGTTCGCGGCCTTGTTTTGCATTTGCGAAGGGTTTCTCAAGGTTACTGTTCGCGTTCGCGGCCCTAGGGTCGCGTTCGCGCAGGGTAATTTTCTGCTCTAGCGGCCTAACTTGTAACGTCTATAACTCTCTACTCCGATGTCCTATCGACAAGCGGTTTGTTGCGTTAGAAACTAGACTTCATGAACTTCAATTTAGGATTTTGCTTTGCTTCAAAACTCCTCATATACTAAAAGATATTCTTTCTCCATGTTTGTTCAAAATTGCCTCTCATATTTTCTTCAAAGTTCCAACAAATTTAATTTCCTTGATTCACTTGCCCCTCAATCCCTCCATAGCTTATTATATGAACTTAAATCCTCACAATCATAAGATAAGCGCATATAATATCATATACCTCCTGAAAGGTAGCTCGAATGTTAGCATACAAAACTACAGGGTGTAACATTCTCCCCCCCCCCCCTCTCAATTTAAAAACATTCATCCTCGAATGTTGGGATACTTGAAGTATAATCGTATATTTAAAGCTTTCACAAGCTTCAGTAAAGTATCCCTTATAATTTGAGCACTACTAATACTTGTATGCCGCTAGTTCCAATTTATATGTCTTAAGGGATACCATAATCAACAACACAAAATCATACAATAATTAGAATAACATTTCCCATCACATTGGCTCTCAAGGAGTTGAGATATGACTTTTACCTAGTAAGTTATTTATTGATAGAGCGGACTCTTGTAAGATTTCTTCTGGAATAGCATCATCTGCAGCAGGGAATAAGTGAGGGTACTTGGACTTCATTTTCGCTTCAGCTTTTCACGTCATCTCTTCCCTGTCCTTCCTCCTACATAGAACCTTTGCTGACGCCATATCCTTGGTCCTAAGTCTGCGGACCTAATTGTCAAGAATGGCAATTGGTTCTTTCTCATATGTCAGATTCTCTGTAACTTGTATATCATCAACAGGTACGATTCTGGAGGGATCTCCAATACATTTTCTCAGCATAGATACATGAAAAACTGGATGAACTGCTTGCAGTTCTGATGGTAGCTCCAATTCATAAACTACCTGGCCTGCCCTTCGTGCGATCCTATAAGGTCTGATATATCGGGGATTGAGTTTCCTTTTCTTATCAAACCGCATCACGTCCTTCATAGGTGATATTTTCAGAAACACCCAATCACCTACTTGAAAATCCAATTCTCGTCGTCATACATCTGCATAAGATTTCTGATGAGTCTGAGCTGTACGTAACCGTTCCTGAATAAGCTTTACCTTCTCAATAGCCTGATGAACAAGATCTGGCCCAAACAAGCTTGTTTCTCCAACTTCAAACCATCCGACGGGAGATCTACACTTTCTGCCATATAAAGCCCCATACGAAGCCATTTTGATACTATCACGGTAGCTATTGTTATAAGCAAACTCTATCAGAGGCAAATGATTATCCCAACTTCCATGGAAATCCAGTACACAGGCTCATAACATATCTTTCAAAGTCTGAATAGTCCGCTCAGCTTGCCCTTCTGACTGCGGGTGGAAAGCCATACTAAGATTTACTCGAGTACCAAGACTTTCCTAAAACGATTTCCAGAACTTTGCCGTAAATTGAGCGCCTCTATCGGAAATAATGGACACAGAAATACCACGAAAATGCACAATCTCCTTAAGATACAATTTAGCATAGTCTTTGGCAGCATAAGTTGTCCTTACAGGCAAGAAACGGGCTGATTTGGTTAACTTATCAATGATTACCCAAATAAAATCGAATTTGCGATGAGAAGGGGGCAATCCCGTGATAAAATCCACATTAATCACTTCCCATTTCCACGTTGGGATCTTCATTTCTTGTAATAAGACATTGGGTTTCTGATGTTTGATCTTTACCTGTTGGCAAGTGGGGCACTGAGCTGCAAAATTAGCAATATCTTCCTTCATACCATTCCACCAATAAAGCCCTTGAGATGCTGCTACATATTAATGGATCCGGGATGGATTGAATACCGGGAATAATGAAATTCTGACATAATCCTATCCTAAAGGCCGGTTACATTTGGAATGCACAGGCAGCCTCGATATTTGAGAATCCCATTTGAGTCAAATTCAAAAGCTGAGATACGATTTTATTAAACTCCTTTCTTGATAGAGATTAGGACTGGATTCTCATACTTTTGAACCTTTACGTCCGAGGCAAGAGTCGATTGGGATATATTCTATAAGGTAATCCAGTGTCTTCTGAATCTCGTAGGTGAACTCCTTGATTTGCTAAGCAATAAAGTTCTCTAGTCATTTACAATTTTTCCGCTGGCACATACAATAGACTGCCCATTGATTTGCGACTTAGACCATCAGCTACAACATTAGCTTTACCGGGGTGATATAAAATTTTGGCATCATAATCCTTTAGCAATTCGAGCCATCTTCATTGCCTCAAATTCAATTCCTTTTGCTTGAATATATATTTAAGGCTTTTATGATCTGTATATATATCAACATGGACTCTGTATAAATAATGCCTCCATATCTTCGGAGCGTGAATCACTACCGCCAACTCTAGATCATGGGTTGGATAATTTTGCTCATGTTTTCGTAACTGTCGTGAGGCATAAGCGATCACTTTACAATTTTGCATTAGCACACATCCCAGGCCAGTGCGTGACGCATCACAATATACAGTGTAACCCTTGTAGCCTTCTGGAAGGGTGAGAATAGGAGCGGATGTCAACTTATCTTTCAATTTCTGGAAACTCCGCTCACACGTTCTGACCATTGAAACTTGGCCCCTTTCTTAGTTAATTTTGCAAGGGGAGCTGCTATAGAAGAGAATCCTTCTACGAATCTCCGATAATATCTCGCAAGGCCCAAGAAACATCGGATTTTTAAAGCTGTTGTTGGCCGAGGCCAGTTCTTAACGGCTTCGATCTTTCGATCATCAAATTTAATGCCCTCATCAGACACAATATGGCCTAGAAAGGCCACTGAGGTAAGCCGGAATTCACATTTAGAAAATTTTTCTTACAGCCTTTGATCTTGTAGTGTTTGCAGCACCCTTCGGAGATGATCAGCATGTTCCGTCTCCGAATGAGAATATACCAAGATATCATCAATGAATACAATAACAAAAACATCCAAGAAGGGCCGGAATACTGTGTTCATTAGCGCTATAAATGCCGCAGGAGCATTTTTCAATCCGAAAGACATAACTAAGAATTCAAAATGCCCATATCTTGTTCGGAAGGCTGTCTTTGGAATGTCTTCCCCTTTTACACGCTGTTGATGATACCCTGACCTTAAGTCAATCTTCGAGAAGCATTTGGTACCCTGTAGTTGTTCAAACAAATCATTGGATATTTGTTCTTGATAGTCACCTTAATCAATTGCCAGTAGTCAATACACATTCTTAGTGAGCCATCCTTCTTGCGCACAAATAATACCCGTGCTCCCCACGGAGAAGTACCGGGCCTAATGAAGTCGTTATCTAACAAGTCCTGCAATTTCATCTTCAATTCCCGCAATTTGGCAGGGGACACGCGATAAGGAGGAATGGAGATGGGCTGAATGCCCGGATACACATCAATTGAAAATTCAATTTCCCTTTCGGGAGGGAGACCTGGTAATTCATCGGGGAATACATCTTAAAATTCATTAACTACAGGGACGGATTGCAAAGTTGCCGATTTGGCTTCATCGCTCCTAACTCGAACCAAATGATAAATATATCCTTTGGAAATCATTTTCCACGCCTTAAGGTAGGAAATAAACCTACCCTTTGGAGCTGGATTATTGCCCTTCCATTTAAGAACTGGTTCCCCCAGAAACTGAAATTTCACAGTTTTGGACCAACATTCCACATTGGCATAACAAGAGGCTAGCCAATCCATACCCATAATAGCGTCAAAGTCCACCATTTCTAACTCCACTAAATCAGCAAAAGTTTCACGGCCACATATCGTAACCGCACACTTACGATAAATTCGTCTTGCAACAACAGGTTCCCCGACCGGAGTAGAAACTAAAAAAGGATTGGACAAAGATTCGGGCTTAATACCAAACTTATTAGCAATATAACGAGTGATATAAGATAGTGTGGAACCCGGGTAAATCAATGCATATACATCATAGTAACAGATGGATAAAATACCTGTCACAACATCTAGGGACGACTCAAGATCCTGCCGCCCTGTAAGTGCATAAATATGATTTTGGCTGCTGCCGGGACCAGACATCTGACCTTTTCCCTACCTCTACCTGCTGGGACTGAAGAAGAACCTTGCCTAGGAGGGTGAACAGAAGATGAAGAACCTGCGATCGAACCTATCGGCTGAGTCGGCCTCCTCTACCAGGAGATGGACAGTTTCCCATAATATGACCAGGATGCCAATAAGAGTAACACACCCCCATACCCTGGCAGCACTGGCCAAAGTGGCCCTTACCGCAATGATCACAACGGGGTAGTGGGGGCCTTGCCTAGCTTGATTCTCTCCTATAAGAAGGAACTGGCGCTGTCGAACTCTGACCTAGTCCAGAATAGGTGGGTCGATCATAACGCTGCCTCTGAAATTGGAAAAGTGCACTAAATACTGAAGGAGTCGATCTTCTATAAGGATAAGGCCTATAACCTTCGTGATAAGCACCTGTATAACCTGCGGATCTGGTTCGCTTATAGCGGCCCCTATTCGGGTCTTGCTCGGTCCGCTGTTGACGTTCAAGATCCTCCAAATTCTTAGCATGTGCCTGAATACGAGCAATATCCATGCCACCCTACAGTGAAGTCGTCAAATAATCCTTAATCAGGTAAGGTCCAAGTCTAGTCACGAAATGATGTATCCTATCTTCCATTTCAGCTACCATCGCCAGAGCATATCTGGTCAAGGAGTTAAACTTCAAACTATATTCCTGAACGCTCATATTATCCTGGAGAAGCAATAGAAACTCATCAATCCCTGGCCCTGCGAACCTCGGCCGACAAATAATGATCTAAAAAGGCTCTGGTGAACTCGGGCCATAATGCTGGAGGTGCATTCTGCCCTCTCGACTGTTGCCAGGACTCATACCATACTGTCGCCATATCCCACAACCTATAAGAAGCTAGCTCCACTGATTCTGTGTCAGGAGCATGCATTACCCTCAAAGCGCGACCCATTCGATCTACAAAGTTCTGAGGGTCATCCTTTGGGTTTGTCCCCGTGAACACTGGAGGGTCCAAAGTAAGAAAGTCACGCACGCGGGAACCAATAGCCTTGTTCGGAAGGCCAGCCTGCCGCTGAGTCTGAGTAGCCAACAATCTAGTCAATAACTGGACTGCATCTCGCAAGTCCTGATCTGGAATAGCAGGGGGAGGAGCTGGAGGCTAAGGAGCCAGAGAGACTGGAGCTTTATCATGCTCTTCTGTAACTGGTGGAGTAGAGGTAGCATGCGAGGGGTTAGCGCTCTGGGCCTCTCCATGCCTTAACTCGGCTGGGGATACTCGGCTCGGGCCATCCCCCGCAGCGCCCCGTATTTTGCTGGCCTTCTTCTTTCTTTGAGGCATCGCTGAAATTTAAACAAGAAAAGGTTAGATGATGTCATCTTTACTTGGATCTATCGCACGATCTAGATCATGAAGAAATGCATCTTCCTAAATGCCCTGTAGCCTCCTGACTATAGATATGGTGCACGACATACCGATAACCAGGACTCTACTGGACACGGCTTATAGACATCCCTAGGATTGAACTGCTCTGATACTAATTTGTCACACCCTAAACGAGGAGTATGACGGGCTCCGACTCACAGGCCGGGAACCACCTAACTTAACGGTTACCTTGAATACCATATACTATAACATAGCGTATACCTGCACGCCGAAAAGGCCCAACATAGAAATATTTGAAAATCCAATATATATGTATATAAGCGAACCGACAAGGTCGCTACAACATCACGAGTATCATAAAGCTGGCAAGGCTAACAGGGAAATATCACAAACCAAAACAAAGCCGACATGACCCTACATAGTATCTACATAGCCCAATATATCTATGAGCCTCTAAGAATGTACATGCGAACAAATTACATTAGCATAAAAGTACCCAAAGATAGCAAGTCCGAAGTAGTGGCACTTGCTGACACCACTGAAGCTGGAAAATCCTACTGCGGTTGCTCCTCAATAACCCTGTCAGAGCCTGCAGCATGAAATGCAGCGTCCTGTGCAATGGGACATCAGTACAGATAAAAGTACTGAGTATGTAAGGAAGGAATCAATAACATGAGTAAGATAGAATTATAAAGAGGATAAAAGTAACTTGAGCCACATTAGAACGTACAATATACAATGCATGAGTTTAGAAATCATATACAAGTATATATATACATATATATATATAAATAGTATCATCATTATAACGTACCCGGCCTTTTCAGGACTTGGTGTGTAATGTACCAGGCCCTTTTGGGACTCAGTGTGTAATACTAACTGTTCAGTGGTTGCACAATAGCTGCCGTACCCGACCGACTATAGCGTAGCTAGGTGTAGTAAAATATATTCAATGCATGAGGAGACAACGAAGTAACAGCGGCCCTTCGGAGTAGTATAAGGTCGGTAACCTCCAAACAATTTATGGAATTGACGATAGACACGATAACATTTCCAGAATCAATCAAATAATTAAGACATTAAGATTGGAAATACAACGCATAGAAGTGGAGTGAATTTGTTATGGAACGCTCATGTTCATATTCTAGTTGGATTCGTGCCAAAGAAAGAGAGAACGAACACCTTACAAACCTTATTCGTCTAGCCACCACTTAAAGGATCCTTTACTCTGATGCCCGCCCTTCACCCGAACCTATATAGCGAGAAATACATCTTTAATCATACTTATTCCCCATCAACTTATATGTACTAGTTATCGAAGACTAATTTGGGTTATGAAAATTTGGGCAGCATCTCCCCTATATTATCTACTTCCTCCATATACCAAAAAAACTCCCAAACAATACTAATCACATCAACAACAATATCATCAAGATTCTACAAGATAAATACGTACAATTCCAAGCAATAATTTCTTCAAACCTCAATCCATAAGCCAACAACATCAACACAACAAACTATAACTTTTATTCTCGTAAACATTCCTAAATCAATGTTAATAAAGAGAGATTCATACCTTATACTTACTAGAATAGCAAGATCTTCAATATTTGTGTTGAATCCGAACCAATTCCATCGCAAAACAAAACTATAATCGCGACTACATGTTATCTGGACCTCGATTAATACTCTGTCACTTTAAATAACTCAAAATCCTCACTTTTGTGTTGTATGTATGCTCTCATATGTTGTTGAGCTTTTAGGGAATTATTATAGAGAAAAATTAGGGTCTTAGCCCTTATATAGTGGGTTGAAGTCGGTAGAAATCGACGTAAATTTGCCTTTCACGTTCTCGGCCTTGTTTTGCGTTCATGAAGGGTTTCTCAGGGTTACTTTTTGCGTTCGTGGCCCTAGGGTCGCGTTCACAAAGGGTAATTTTCTGTTCTAGTGGCCTAACTTGTAACGTCCATAACTCTCTACTCTGATGTCCTATCGACGAGTGGTTTGTTGCTTTGGAAACTACACTTCATGAACTTCAATTTTGGCTTTTGCTTTGCTTCAAAATTCCTCATATACTAAAAGATACTCTTTCTCAAAGTTGGGCCAAAATTGCCCCTTATATTTTCTGCAAAGTTCCTGCCAATTTAGTTTCCTTGATTCACTTGCCCCTCAATCCCTCCATAGCTTATTATATGAACTTAAACCCTCACAATAATAAGATAAGCACATATAATCTCATATACCTCCTGGAAGGTAGCTCAAATCTCAACATACAAAACTATAGGGTGTAACAGTTCCTGAGTCTCGTTAGAACTATTTTGACTCAAGCAGATAGTTGGCATGACTTCCTAGGCATCGTTATGGCCTTTAGAATGCTTTCTACAAAAATTAGGCTTTAAGTAATATGAGTTGACTTTTCAGTAAATAGACGTTTTTTGAAAATTCGTCGATTCCAAGAGGTCCAGATGGTCGTTTAGAAATTGTGTGCATATTCATTTTTGTTCCCAACGCACTCGGGTGCATTTTGGGACCTGGGTTAGAAATTTAGTTTTGAGGTATTGGGGGTTGACTCGGTCAACGAGACCTCTGATGGGGATTCCGAGGCTATGAGTGTGTTCGAGGCACATTTTTATGTATATCTGCATATTTGATTTGTGTCTGGGAGGTTTCGGGATGGTTCTGAGGGTCAATTTCAAGTTTGGATGATACCAGAAAAATCTGGTGTCTGGTGTCGCGCGGAAGCGTGGCCGAATAGCTGGAGCGCTGGCCGAACCGCTGAAGCGCTGGCCGAACTGCTGGAGAGCTGAACGAACCGCTGGAGCGGCCAACGGGCAGAATCTGCTATTAGTGTTAAAAGCCCCAACCTTAAGTCATTATTTCATTCTCATATCTCTATGCTTGGGAGGCGATTTTGAGAGGGTTTCAACTAGTTCTTCACAGAGGTAACATCCTTGACCTTAGAATTATCTATTCACTTCTCTTAACCATTAATCTATTGTAAGATTCTTCCTCAGAGTATGAAGGCTAAGTGGGTTTTGGGGTTTTCTTATATAATGAACTTGTGGTTATAAAACCTTGATTTGTTAGTGGATTTAACTTGGATAAGCATGGAATTGATGGATAATAGCTATAGTAACTTGAATCTTCCATTTCTAAGGCTTAATTTGTGAATTAAAGGCTAACGTTTATGCCAAATTTGGGGGTTTTCATATTAATGATGATTTTGATAATTAATTGAGTATTCCTGTAATTAAAGTAATGGGTTTTGACATTTTAGAATTGAATTTGGTATTTTGGTCATAAAATTTTCGTTTTGCCCTTGAGACCCGTTTTTCCTAATTTAAGGGTTGGAATTTGACCCGAACGGAAAGTAGCCAATATGGGTATCATTATTCATGATTTCTTACATAGAATTCATATGTGATAGAATTTGATTATTTTGAGACGCTTCAAAAGACAAGGCAACGTGTGGGTTCGTGGTACTTGTTCGGCTACCAGGTGGGTTATGGCTTCCCTTCGATAGACTCCAATTAGTTTTACATATATTTGTATTAGAAGGAGAAGAGAATGAATGTGTAGGAAATCAGAAATTTGGGATGGAATCCTAGGATGGTATTGTTGTGTGACTTGTTTGTTCGAGCTTTTTCTTGAATATCGGTGGATTTGTGTGACTTGGGAGTAGCGGACGAAACTTATTTTTGTGCCTAATGATGAAAATTTCCCGTAATAAGTGACTACTTGTGTCATGCCATTAATAGTGAATCTAGTGGATAAATGGGAGGATAAAATGTATCAACGATTGTGATTAAGTCCTAAATGAGTTGTGACGAGGAATTTTGAGTGTAGGGCGAGATTCCTGTTCTAAGCTAATAGACTGATTTAAGGAAGGGGTAATAATGTAGATCGATTAATTGACCTGTTGTGTGTTGGGACTAGCCACCCTATTGTGTTGTGTTTGACTATTCTATTGTGTTGGCTTGATTCCATAAATTGTTGATAGAGATTAGATCCTGTTATCCGTCTTGGTTTGGATATATTGTTGGCATACTTACTATTTGTATTGTGCTATAGATGCATTGTTGGCATACCCACTGTTGGTAATGTGATACTGATATATTGTTGGCATACCCACTGTTGGTATTGTGATATAGATACATTGTTGGCATACCCATTGTTAGTAGTGTGATATTGATATATTGTTGGCATACCCACTGTTGGTATTGTGATATGATACCTTGTTGGGGTACCCCGGGGTGGTGCCAGTTAGAACCCTCCGTGGGCAAAGATCCGGGGTCCTGTCTGTCTATTGGGCAAAGATCCAGGACGGGTGGCACTTAGACTTCGCGAGTCACACTGGGTTGTGCTACCAAGATGTCGATATTTCCGTCCGGAGTAGATGTGTACACCGCATTTGCATGGTATTGCATTGCATTGCATTCATACACTATTGCATTGCATTGCATTGTGATTTGATTTTGAGGTGTTGGTGTTGTACTTATGGTGTTGGATTCAGATTTGATATATTCAGACTTGGCACATTTGGGATTAGATGCTTTACTTAGGCAATGACATGTACTTGGGTCTTGATATATTGATTGAACTTGTTAAGTATCCCATAGAACGTCCGTAAGATTAGTTATATTTTTGACCTCTATGTGATGTAGGATAACGAGTGTCTTAATGGTGAGTTGACTACTAGACTAAAATGAACGATTTAATAATATGTGAGTTGCAAGATTGGCTGGTGATTATTGGGGTGAAGTTGATGATTAAAAGGTATTGAGGTACAGTGTGTGGTAGATAAATGTATGACTTGATTGGGTTGTTATCATGTTTATCTGTGAATTCTTTTACTGATATGTGTTACTGACCATTGTCGGTCTATGATACTTACTCAGTACGCTTGGATTGTACTGATATTGCACTTGTTACACCCTTTTTGCGGTTTAGATTATTTCAGGTGGTTGATTGTGATGTATGCGAAAATGCGCGGTGCTGATCTTGAAGACCTCCTCCCATTTCATTCCTGGATGGAGGTTGAGTCTTAGAATATAGTGGAAATCAAAATTTGTTTAGTCGCTCTTGTACTAGTCTAGACCAGGTCATGGGAAATTGGATCAAGTCTGTAATCATGTATTATTGTAATCATACGAATACTTGAGTTTATTAAATATATATTATGATTTTTCGCTATTATTGTCGATCATCTTTTAGTGAGAATGATTATCCTTGTTTAATGGTATGTTATTCGATAGAGGGTTCACCTACTGAGGTGGGAAAGGTAGGCCCGGTATTGGGTCGTGACAAGTTGGTATCAGAGCTTAGGTTACAGGTCTACTAGGTACAAGAGCAATGTGTAGTAGAGTCTTGTGGAATGGTACGGATATGTTTGTACCCATCCGCGAGAGGCTATGAGGCATCTTAGGAAAAAATCCCTTCATTCTTTCTATTCGTGCTACTTCGATCAAAATTGTATCTCGGCTGGTCCAATTGGTGTCTAGGCGATTCCAATTAGTATCTGTATATCTGATAAGTTGGTATTTTACCAACTTATCTCTTCTTTAATCTTATATTTTTGCTATGTTTGCTTGAGAAAATAGTGCATTTAATATCATTTACATCTATTTTACAGGTTTTATATGATTTATAAGTGATCGGAAGAAACCAAGTGAAAATAAAGTCAAAAAGAGGTCAAATTGGACAGATTTGCAAAACTGTCAAAACTGGACAGTTTTGCAAACACGGGACAGATTCGCAAAAAACGGGCAGAATTGCAAATCTGAAATATGAGGCATAAAAGAGAGGCTTAGGGCAAAAACATTATCATCTTTGGCACAACACACAAGTTCTTGGAGGCTAGGGTTCATCATCAACACCTTGGAAGAGAAGATTTGGAGGCACCCAATGAGAAATTCTTTACCCATTTCTTCTACTCTTGTTTTGTATTGAATATTTATGTGTGTAGTATTTCATTTCAATACTTGAACCTTGTTTATGGAAGTATACATTGTTTAAGTTGGATTGAATCTCTTGTTTTGCTTATGTGTTGAATGATTTTATTCCTAATGAAGTGGGTTATTGTTTCTTTAATTAATCTCATTTTGAATGATTCTTAAGGGAGTAGCTAACCCTAAGACTTGCCCATTTATTTCGATTTAAACTTGGAAGAGGCAAACTCGGGATTGGGAAAGATTAATTAACAACAATTTGGGGCGTTAACCCTCATCTAATGGAAATCGACCTAGGGATAGGCGACACCACTTGTAGCCATATTCGGGTGTTCTTAATGCTCCTAATTGCTTTAGGGATATTCAATTAGGTAGTCTAGTTAGTCTTCGGAAGAAGCTAATCTAGAGTCATTATCCGAGGCTAAGTAATATAAACTCACCATTATTTGTAAATCATGAAGTCCATTGGATCGTTACTTGAGCGTAGTTTCCCTTGTATCCATGCTTGTGGTCATTGATCATTTTACTTGCTTTCTAGGTTAGTTTACATTTTTGCATTAGTTATAATTTTCTCCAAAACCAAAATATTATCCATCGTTTGGCTTTAGCTATTATTGGTGAAAATTCCTACTTTTCCTAATCGCCTACATATTGTTCTCTGTGGGATTCGACCCCGACTCATAGTTGGGTAATTATATTTGCATACGACCGTGCCCATTCTAATTAATAGGGTGGATTTGGACGTTATCAAAAATGGCGCCGTTGCCGGGGAACAATTTGGCGTATTTGGTTTAGTTTGGGATTTAAGCTAACTTGCTTTGGTCCAAACTTTCTTTGCTTTATTTTATCTTAAAAAAAAAAAAAAACTGATCAGTTTTTGCAAAACTGTAAAACTGTCCAGTTTTTGCAGAACTGTCCAGGGTTTGCCTCTGCAAAACTGTCCAGTTTTTGCAGAACTGTCCAGTTTTTGCTTTTGCTAAAATAAATTTTAAAAAAAAAAAAAACAATGGCATCTTGTAATGAAAATGGGTCGGATGGAAGTTGTTCATACTTTGATGACCCTTGTCCCTATTGTGGAGGACCTCACTCTTGGCAAAATTGTTTAAAGTCTCCCGGGGGAGGATTGTGCGCACAATCTCGAACCCATGAGTGGAGCATATGTGATAGATGTGGTGGTCAAAATGGCTATTGGGCTAATTGTGCTTATGTGTCCTTCCCTTCCCCGAACCCCCACTATGACGATTGTACTTTTTGTTGTGACAATGATAGGGAAATGGAAGTGCAAGAAGTTGAGAATGGACAAAATGGAGAGTTCAAGCTCATGATGGAATGCCTACTTGAAGGAGGAAATGAAAAGCAAAAAGCCTTGGAGGAGTACTTGGAAACTAGTCTCCAAAATGACTTGATGAATGAATACAAAAATCTTCCGTGGGCATTTGAACAAAATCAAGAAGAATTCTCAAATGCTCAATATGAGGAGAGAATGCCTATGTTGGAGGCCAATCATGAAAAGGAGGAATCAAGAATTGAAAATCCTCCAAACGAATCTATTTTCATTAGAGATGCCAAAGAAGAAAAGAAATTAGAGTCAACCGTTGTCTTGAGAAAAATGGTGGAAGTTGACTCTAGTTTGGGGGAAAATGAGAATGTCAAAATCCGGAAAAATTTGCAAATCGGAAGGTTGAAGTCTCACTCCAAGCATTTTTCAACATTGGATTTGTATGGTGATATGGGAATTGAGCCACATACATCCATGTTGGATGGTGAAGAAGAAAGACAAGTGCCTTACATCTTGCAATTCGAAAGAGTAAGAAGGCAAAATGACATTCCTCATTTGAAAGCCAAGAAGTGCAGAATGAAGAAATTAACGTTTGGCTTGTTCATCTACTTACCACCCCCCACCGCTCGTGGTCACAAACTTGAGTCCAAGTTGGGTGCCCAATTCATAAGCTCCAAATGGCGAGAAAATCGGTAAAGGTAACCGTCGTGCCGCGACGTTAACTTAAGCGCTTGGTGGGAGGCAACCCATCGTTTTAAAAATTTTAAATCGTTTTTGAAATTTTATTTTTTAGAATAGTTTAGTTTATGGTTTTTGACTAATCTGCAAAGTTTCAGAATTTTTGGAGTTGTTTTGAGCAGGTCGGATTTCCGGACAGCTCCAAACCAGTAGCTGCTGAAAATTGCAGCACTGTTAACAGAACTGTTTTGCACAGTTTTTGCAAAACTGTCCAGTTTTTGCAAAATTGTCCAGTTTCTGCAGAACCGTCCAGTTTTTTTTTGCAAAACTGTCCAGTTGCACAAAAAAAAAAAATCTATTTTTATGTTTTGTTTTGATTATGTGCAATGAGGACACTGCAATATTTTTAGTTGGGGGTGACATGTGGTAGCACGTTATATTTTGGTTATGCTTGATTGTGTGCCCTTGTCGGGTTTATTTTGTGACTGTTGGTGTGGCTGTGGATAAACGTTACAAATAGAACTTGCTCAAATTCTTGAAAATTTCGTTCTTTTTGCATGTTGTGGATTAGTCACTTTTGTTATTTTATTTCCGTTCTAAGTTAGGTAGTTTAGGAGTAAAAACTTTTGTTATTTTATTTCCGTTCTTAGTTAGGTAGTTTAGGAGTAAAAATGGTGTTGGGATGTGATTTTTTACCCCTTGGCTAATTTTTGGCTTGCTTGGTACCAACTTATTTAAACCTTAACATATGAACTCTTGATTTTTGAAAAAGAAAAATGATTGAAGTAAGGTTTCTTGTTGTGACTTTTAGATTTGATTTTTGGCTCTTACTTTCACTAATTAATCTCTTTAGGCTATGAGTGACTTTTTGAGTTCATTTGTTTCAATTGGTTCTTGGATACATATTCTACTTGAGTTTTCATGTGCCATGTGTGATGAGGTTTATTTGTGAGTTCTTTTGCATTATTTGTGGTCTAGAACTTGCCCGGAATGAGTTTCAAGGCGAAATCCTAGACTACACTTGGTTTGAAAAATGATGTTAGGCCTTCCTTGAACCGTTTTTGTGCCTTAAATATCCTACCCTTGCATATTTTCCCTAGTCAACCCCGTTTGAGCCTTTAACCTTTTCTTTGGCAACCATGTTACAAGTTTTAACCTTTTGTTCTTTATTGATCTATCTTTTGGTACCCTACCTCCTTAAGTGCGTTGAAAGTGCAAACGTAGGCTAAAAGCCTAAGTTTGAGGGTGATAGTTGGAAAAAGTTGTGATGTGGGAGTTACTTTAAGGTGAAAGAAAAAACAATGAAGTAGTAGAAAAAAAATTTTGGAAACTTCCTTGTTATTTTGAAAAAGAAAAAAATAAAAATAAAGGAAGGAATAATAAAGAGTTGTGAATAAAGGGAAGACTAGTTGGCGAAATGAAAAATGAAAAAAATGGTGGAAAAGCTTGAAAGGAAGTGTGCTTTGATTGTTGAAAATTGTAGTGCTTAGGGAGGTTTTTGAGTCACTATTTCCAAATTATGTCCCTACCTTAACTAAAAGCCTACATTACAACCCTTTAAGTCCTAATTGATTTTGAACCAAGTGTGTCTATATTAGTGGAGAAATACATGAAGGGCAAGCTTATGGTACTACTTGTGCAATTGAACATCTTTGTGAGAGAAGAGAGTTAATTCTTTCTATTTAATATCCCATTTGTGTTTTGAATTACATTTTCTAAGTGTGGGATTCTCTCTTGAGTGTGAGGGCACATGAGAATTTAAGTTGTGAAAGTGTTTCATTTTCCAATTGAGAGGAATGAACAAAAGAAAGTTGTTTTGCAATAAGGAGGCAAATTTTGAAGCTTTAGTGTCATGACTTGATTGCTACTTTGATTAATTTGGTGTTTGAGCACTTGAAAGGAAAATGAAGTTTTTAAGAAGAAGTTGGTGATTCATATGTTTTGAATTAATTGTTGGTACCAATCAAAGTCACGTTTTTGTGCTTAAAGTAGACTTTTTAACTTGGTATGATGTTGGTGCACTATTGAGTCGATTTCATCGAAAGAGATTGTATGTTTTGAATTGCTTGAGGACAAGCAATAGTTTAAGTTTGGGGGTTTGATAAGTTGGTATTTTACCAACTTATCTCTTCTTTAATCTTATATTTTTGCTATGTTTGCTTGAGAAAATAGTGCATTTAATATCATTTACATCTATTTTACAGGTTTTATATGATTTATAAGTGATCGGAAGAAACCAAGTGAAAATAAAGTCAAAAAGAGGTCAAATTGGACAGATTTGCAAAACTGTCAAAACTGGACAGTTTTGCAAAAACGGGACAGATTCGCAATAAACGGGCAGAATTGCAAATCTGAAATATGAGGCATAAAAGAGAGGCTTAGGGCAAAAACATTATCATCTTTGGCACAACACACAAGTTCTTGGAGGCTAGGGTTCATCATCAACACCTTGGAAGATAAGATTTGGAGGCACCCAATGAGAAATTCTTTACCCATTTCTTCTACTCTTGTTTTGTATTGAATATTTATGTGTGTAGTATTTCATTTCAATACTTGAACCTTGTTTATGGAAGTATACATTGTTTAAGTTGGATTGAATCTCTTGTTTTGCTTATGTGTTGAATGATTTTATTCCTAATGAAGTGGGTTATTGTTTCTTTAATTAATCTCATTTTGAATGATTCTTAAGGGAGTAGCTAACCCTAAGACTTGCCCATTTATTTCGATTTAAACTTGGAAGAGGCAAACTCGGGATTGGGAAAGATTAATTAACAAGAATTTGGGGCGTTAACCCTCATCTAATGGAAATCGACCTAGGGATAGGCGACACCACTTGTAGCCATATTCGGGTGTTCTTAATGCTCCTCATTGCTTTAGGGATATTCAATTAGGTAGTCTAGTTAGTCTTCGGAAGAAGCTAATTTAGAGTCATTATCCGAGGCTAAGTAATATAAACTCACCATTATTTGTAAATCATGAAGTCCATTGGATCATTACTTGAGAGTAGTTTCCCTTGTATCCATGCTTGTGGCCATTGATCATTTTACTTGCTTTCTAGGTTAGTTTACATTTTTGCATTAGCTATAATTTTCTCCAAAAACCAAAATATTATCAAGTGTTTGGCTTAGTGTAGAAAGTGAAAATTCCTTACTTTCCTATTCGCCTATATATTGTTCTTTGTGGGATTCGACCCCGACTCATAGTTGGGTAAATTATATTTGCATACGACCGTGCCCATTCTAATTAATAGGGTGGATTTGGACGTTATCAATATCCTTGTTTCATCCTCTCTCAAACGGCAAACACTTGTTCTCATATGTTTGATCTCGTATAGTATGTGGTGGTATGGTATGAGAGGTGTCACCTCGGTTCAGATGCATGGCCTAGTTTAGTTCTAGCTTGGGAAGAAGGTTTTGACTTCGATAAGGTTTGTGATAATCTGCGTGGCGCAGGTGAACTTAGGGCAGACAATGATTTCACAATTGTTGAGTTTTTAGTATTGGTATGCGAGGACGAGAGTGAGTTCTCTAGGGATTACCAGATTCGATGAGTATAGTGATTGTGTGTGGAAGATAAGAGAAGTTGAGAGAATGTGCTAACTTGACGATATTGTGAGGGAGTATGGAGAATCCAAATTCTTAAGGGGATTGGTATTGGTACTTGTTGTGTACATGGAATTAAGTCGTGATAAAGAGGATTTGGATAGAAAAATCTTAGGCACTAGAAGGAAGTAATTGGTATCTGGCATGCTTATGAGAATGTGTTTGTGACTGTAATGAGAGTGGGATTCTAGTAACCAAGCAACTGTTAGGAGTTATGTCCAGTATCGGATTGTGCTTTGGTGAGTTTTGTCATTTATCGGTGTTGTTATCATGTTGAAGTTGATGGTATAGTTGCTTGAATGATTAGGTGTGTTTAGGTTCCACAATGGTTAAATGTTCTAATTTAGTAATCAGAGATGAGGCTTAAACCTATTCGAGTTATACGGATCATTTGGGAATTCAAAATAAGGAAACTGTTACACCTCCGAATTTCGGGTTGTTGTACGGTGAATAGACTAACACAAGTAAGGTGTATACGATGTCTCTACATGTAAGAAAGGATACTTAACGATTCTAATTAAGATTCCAAATACATTTGAGGCGAGAGAAGAGAGTTCGTCGAAGCAAGCGAAGTATAAGTTGTGTTTGGAAGGGTTTTGTAACAACCGAGCTAATGTTGATTTGGTAATGTCTTGAGGAAAGGTTATAAATCTCCTTAGATGGTTGATGAAGTATTATACAAGTGTCAAGAAGGTTCTTTGAGGATTGGAAGTCAAACGAATCAACGAGTACAATTCCGAGAAAAGTGAGTTATACGGCCACTTATACGGTCCGTATAACTTATGCTATCCGTATAACCTGGCCAGAGAAGGGTCTTCCACTGGAAGTATTATATAGTCACTTATACGGACCGTATAAGTGTCCGTATAAATCCTGACGGGCAGCTTTTAAATTTTATAAAAGGAGGACCCAAGTTCATTTTTCTCATTTCTCATCTTCTCCACACTTCATGAGACCTCTGGAATGTTCCATACACCTTATTAACATAAATTCAACAGAGATCAAAGATTTATCATCAAGAACCAAGACAATCAAGTGTAGAGGAGATCACTAGGGTTTGTGGAAGCCAAGGTTCCCTTTAGAGTTGAAGTTGAGGTTTTCTCAAGTGGAATGTTTTCATCCAAAGATCATTCCTACATAATCAAAGGTTAGTTTTACACTTATTTAATGCTGTTAAAAGTATTGAGTGGTTGAAAGACTTAGATTAGAGAAGAATGCAGGATATGAGCTCAAACATGGAAATGAGGGCATTTTGAGTAGTAAGGTAATTCGAGTCATGATTCTTAGTATGAGATGAGTATAATCTTGTTATGAATGATGCTAATAAAGTTGAGGAAGTGTTATGTGAAGAACGAATATAATGCTGTATTACATAGTTATCGATGGTTTGAAGGTGAAATTGGGAAGTGAACAATATTTAACTTGAAGAAGTTTGTTGATTATGATATTATGGGTGTTGTTATTGATGTTTGGGAGTTGTTTAGTATATGGAGAAAGTTGTTGAAACAAAGGAAATGCAGCCCAATTTTCATTAGCTCTTAGTCGTCTTAGCTTAGCCTTATGCATGTTTCTAATGATCTAATGTGATACGAAATCTCGTGAATGTAGAGTTGTGATCTTGGAAGCAGAGCGTTTAGTCGTTAAGAAGACACAAAGGTATGCAAGGCTAGTCCCCTTCTTTCAAAGGCATGACTTCTATATTATGATTTCTTTCCTACATTTCCATGACCTCCTTACATCCCAAAAGATGAAAGTAAAGATTCTTAAGAGCTTCTTATGAGATAGAGATGAGATATGTCCCACGATAATGATGATGATAATGATGCTATGATGAGCTTGATATTCTTATCTTTATGATTTCATTGATGTTATTTCTTGTTGTTACCTCACCTCATGATATTAGTTCCTTCAAGGTGAGACATAGTGATGAGGATTATTCCATAATGTAATCGGAGGTTCCTGACCTTACGTCACACCGATAGAGTTACAGCTTTTACTTGAGCTCTTATGCATGGTTCATATTATGTATATGTAAGATTACACCGCGCCTATTTGGCCGGGTAGTCACCACTACGATGGGCATAGTGGGCAGCTATGATGATGATTACACCGTGCCTATATGGCCGGGCAGACACCACTAGTGGACGACTTGAGATGTTTACCCCGAATGCGGGAGGCCTAGATACGGGCTAATGAAGATCACACCGTACCTATATGGTCGGGTAGTTTATATATGTGTATACATGATATGATGTTTTCTCTTGTTATCATGCATGATTCCGCCTTAAGAGGCAATCAGTTACAGGTTATCTTTTCTTCTTATGCTCTCTTATTTCTTGATTATGTTATTGTACATGCCTTACTTACTTAGTACATTGTTCATACTGACATCCTTTCTTTTATGGATGCTGTGTTCATGCCTACAGGTAGATAGAGAGATGGCGTAGGCGCTTAGGAGCTTATCAGCAGTTGTACAGGAGCACCCCACTACTCCGGAGGTGAAGCCTATTGGTATATGCTTTTGTGTTCATATTTAGGGCATGCCGGGGTCCTGTCCCGTCCTTATGATTTTAGCACTCCAGTTAGAGGCTCGTAGATACTTATGTGTGGGTTGTAGATGCTATGAGACCTCTCATTGTATATTCTATATATCATTTTTGTAGCCTCGTGGGCTTATACACATATACTTATTTTGGGAGATATTTGGAGATTGTTTCATGATAAGTCTTGTGTCGAGAATGATGTATGCCCCGGTTGAGTTTGATAGATAGCATGATGAGTGGTGCTCGGTAGTCAGCTTCGGATACCCATCACGGCCTACTAGTTGGGTCGTGACAGAAACCTTATCAGAGCAGTTCTGTCCTAGGGTGTGTCTGTGAGCCGTGTCTAGTAGAGTCTTGTTTATGGGTGTAAAGCACGCCATACTTATAAACAAGAGGCTGTGGGGCATTTAGGAATAATGACCGTCTTTCTTCTTCATAGATCGTGCGATAGAGCTATGTTATAAGATTTCCTTTTTCCCTAATTGTGTGTTATGATTTCAGCGACTCCGGTAAATAGGAAAGCAACAGCCGCCCAGAAGGGAAAGACTTCGACAGGAAGGCAGAATGAACAGGAGCCACCGATAAATATAGAGAAGGGCGAGTCCCATAATGAGGCTCCATCTCTGACACCCCACTCTCCGCCTGCTTTAGAGGAGCATGAAGAGGCCTCAGCTCCAGCTTCAATGCCTCCAGTTCCTCCACCGGGTGCTTCAGGTGCAAATGACTGAGGCTATTCATCTATTGACTCAGCTAGTTGCAGCCCAGGCTCAGCGCCAGAATGCAGGTCCGGGTGATAGAGCCATTAGTGCCAGAGCCCGTGATTTTATGAGTTTGAATCCTCCAGAATTTTTCGAGTTAAAGCCGGATGAAGACCCGCAGGGCTTTATAGACGAGATGTTGAGGACACTGAGAATTATACATGCTTCAGATACAGAGTCAGTGGAGTTGGCGTCTTATAGATTGCTGGATGTACCCGTTCTTTGGTATAATGACTGGGTTTCTTCAAGAGAGGAAAATGCACCTCCCCCAGTTTGGCAGGAGTTTGCAGACGCTTTTATTCGCCATTATTTGCCACCCGAAGTTCGTCGAGCTCTCGCTGATAGGTTTCTAAATCTAAAGCAAGGGAGTATGAGTGCTCGGGAATATGGTGGCCGATATGGGAGACCGAGTACATCGATTTGTGAGTGGCTTAGGGCCATATTTGATCAAAGATTGCTTGACAGCTTCACTGCAGGAGGGGATGGACATCTCCTGTATTCAGGCTCATGCACAAAATCTAGAAGAGCAGCAGCAGCCGCAAAGGGGTGAGCGTGATATGGACAGAGGGCATAGTAAGAGAGCTAGATCTGCCGGCGTTAGTAGTGAGTATAGAGGGGGCCAAAGCAAACCACATTCGAAATATTCGGTCCAGTCTGCGACTAGTGCCCCTCCTTGGAATGCGGGCAGGAGATTTGACCGCCCCATTTATTCAGGACAGGGTCAGAGCTCGAGAGTTTCGAGTTCCCAGTGTGGAGGTGATCCCAGTCAGAGGAGACCACCATTACGACGTTGCAACAAGTGTGGTAGATTACATTTAGGTCAGTGTTGCCGAGGGTCAGATGCTCGCTATGCCTGTGGTCAGGTTGGGTATATGATGCATGATTGTCCATCGATGGGTGGTAGAGTTGGGGCTCATCCTACAGGATCAATAGTTGGTTCTTCTTCGTCCGTGCGCCCTGTAGGGAAAACTCCCCAGATTTCAGCAGGTCGTGGTAGGGCTAGAGGGGTAGTATCCAGTTCAGGTGGCTCCCAGCCCCTTATTTATGCTTTAGTCGGACGCCAGGATCTTGAGTCCTCCACTGATGTTGTTATAGGTATACTATCCATATTCTCTCATGATGTTTATGCCATGATTGATCCGGGTTCTACTTTGTCTTATATCACTCCTTATTTTGCTGGTCGTATTGGGGTGAAACCCGAGCTAATCAAACCTTTTGAGGTGTCTACTCCCGTTAGTGACTCGATAATAGCTAGACAAGTATATAGAAATTGTGTGATTGTGGTATGTGATCATCAGAGTAAAGCTGATTTGATTGCGCTGGAAATGTTAGATTTTGATGAGATTATGGGCATGGATTAGTTGGCCTCTTGTTATGCTAATGTGGATTGTAGAACGAAAATAGTTCGGTTCTAATTTCCGGGAGAACCAGTGCTTGAATGGAAAGGTAGTGCAGCATCTCCAAGAGGTAGGTTTATTTCCTATCTCAAAGCGAGAAAGATGATTGCAAAAGGCTATATTTATCATTTGGTCCGGGTTCATGACACCAAAGCAGAACCGTCGACTTTCCAATTCGTCCCGGTAGTAAATGAGTTTTCGGATGTATCTTCAGATGAACTTCCACGTCCTCCACCGGAGCTGGAGATTGATTTTACTATTGATGTGTTGCCAGACACCAAACCCATATCCATTCCTCCTTATAGAATAGCTCCTGCAGAATTGAAAGAGCTAAAGGCACAACTGAAAGATTTACTCGAGAAGGGATTCATTAGACCCAGTTCATCGCCATGAGGAGCACCTGTCTTGTTTGTAAGAAAGAAAGATGGTTCTTTGCGAATGTGCATTGACTATACGCAGCTGAACAAGGTAACGATAAAGAATAAATATCCACTTCCGAGAATTGACGATTTGTTTGATCAATTGCAAGGTGCTAAGTGGTTTTCAAAGGTTGATCTGAGATCGGGATATCACCAAGTGAGATTCAAGGAAGAAGACATTCCGAAAACGGCTTTCAGAACTAGATATGATCATTATGAATTTCAGGTAATATCATTTGGTTTGACTAACGCTCCAGCAGTGTTTAGCAATTTGATGAATAATGTATTAAGGCCTTTTCTAGACCAATTTGTGATCGTGTTCATCGATGACATTTTGGTATATTCTCGGTCAGAGGCAAAGCATGTAAACCATCTACGTACTGTCCTTGGAATTCTTCGAACTTGAGAATTATATGCAAAATTCTCAAAATGTGAGTTCTGGTTGAATTCTGTGACTTTTCTGGGCCATATTATCTCAACTGATGGTATTCAGGTTGATACTCAGAAGATTGAAGCGGTGAAGACTTGGCAAATTCCGTAGTTTTCTGGGATCAGCAGGCTATTATAGAAGATTTGTGGAAGGATTTTCCTCTATTTCAGCGCCATTGATAAAGCTAACTCAGAAATCAGCAAAATTTCAATGGACCGATGCTTGTGAGCGCAGTTTCTAGGAATTGAAAGATAGATTGACTTCAGCCTCAGTCCTGACATTTCCAGAAGGATTAGAAGGTTATGTTGTTTATTGTGATTTCTCCGGTGTTGGATTGGGCTGTGTATTGATACAGCACGGTAAGGCCATTGCCTATGCCTCCAGGCAATTGCGAAAACACGAGAAAAACTATCTGACCCATGATCTTGAGCCAGCTGTGGTTATTCATGCACTAAAGATATGAAGACATTACCTGTACGGTGTTCATGTTGATTTCTATACAGATCACAAGAGTCTTCAATATATTTTCAAGCAAAAGGAGTTGAATCTTCGGCAGAGGCGATGGTTGGAGTTATTCAAAGACTATGATGTGGGTATACTATATCATTCGGGAAAAGCAAATGTGGTGGCCCATGCTCTTAGCTGCAAATCCATGGGCAGTTTATGTGACATTCAACCGGAGAAGAAGGAATTAGTGCGTGAGCTCCATCAGTTAGCTAGCCTAGGAGTTCGTTTAATCAACTCGGGCAATGCATAAGTTGTTGTTCATAACCCAGCTATTTCATCCTTAGATATGGAAGTAAAAGGGTGCCAATATGAGGATCCCAAGTTGAGTCACTACAGGGATGCCCTTCCCAAGAAAGAGAAGTCACCATTTGAGGTTTCTACAGATGGAGTTCTCGGGTATCAAGGTTGGCTATGTGCTCCGAATGTTGCAAAATTACGCCACCAGATTCTAGAAGAAGCTCATTACTCCTGTTATCCTATTCACCCAGGAGTGATAAAGATGTACCATGACCTCAAGTCAATGTATTGGGGGGTGAAATGAAGAAAGACATAGCAGAGTTTGTAGCTCAATGCCTAAATTGCCAACAAGTGAAAATCGAGCATCAAAAGCCAGGAAGATTGTTGCAAGCTATGCAAATTCCAACCTGGAAATGGGAAGTGATCACTATGGATTTTATTGTAGGTTTTCCTCGTTCTCGGCGTAAGTATGACTCCATATGGTTGATTGTTGATAGACTCACGAAATCAACCCATTTTCTTTTAGTCAGAACTACATACTCAGTAGAAGATTATGCAAGGTTATATCTTAAAGAGATAGTACGACTTTATAGGGGTTCCAATATCCATTATCACAGACAGGGGAGCACAATTTACAGCTAAATTCTGGAAATCCTTTCAAGAAGGTTTGGGAATTTAAGTAAAACTCAGCACAACATTTAACCCACAGACGGATGGACAAGTTGAATATTCATACCTTGGGAGATATGTTGCGAGCATGTGTATTGGATTTCGGAGGCAATTGGGATGATCATTTGCCACTTATTGAATTTGCCTATAATAACAGTTATCATTCAAGCATCCAAATGTCTCCGTATGAAGCTCTATATGGAAGGGAATGTAGATCGCCAATTGGGTGGTTTGAAGTTGGAGAGACACAACTGATAGTTCCAGAATTGATTCAGCAAGTGATGGAAAAGATGAAGCTCATCCGAGACCGATTGTTGACAGCTCAAAGTAGCCAAAAGTCTTATGCGGACAATCGCCGACAGAACTTGGAATTTTGAATTAATGATTGGGTATTCCTAACAGTGTTGCTGATGAAAGGTGTAATGAGATTCGGGTCCCCATTATATTGGGCCTTATAAGATTATATGCAAGGTGGGCCAAATGGCTTATGAACTAGATTTACCTCCGGAACTTGAATTAGTCCATCCAGTCTTTCATGTGTCAATGCTCCGCGTATGCATTGGAGATCCTTCTAGAATCGTACCAGTGGATGATGTTCAAGTTACAGAAAAGTTGGCTTATGAAGAAGAACCCATTATTGTACTAGATAGGCAAGTGCGAAAACTCAGGAACAAGGAGGTAGCCTCAGTTAAGGTCTTGTGGAGAAACAATAACCAAGAGGAAATGACTTAGGAAGCAGAAAAAGACATGAAGTCCAGATACCCGCATTTGTTTCCACCTCCGGAAGAGGTTCAAGACGAGACACCATTGGCATAAGGTATATAGTGCTTTCCTTTAATGCTTTTGGTCGTGTGTGGCCATGTTTTCTTGCTATTATCGTTGTAGCCCTATGAGGCGATATTATTTTGGGTTGTTGTAACAGGATGGTAGTGCCATATTACAGGGGAAACTCTGGCAAAATTTCAATAGAATCCCCGAGAACTTAACAATCAAGGACGAATGTTCTTAAGGGGAGGAGAGTGTTACACCTCGGAATTTTAGGTTGTTGTGTGGTGAATAGACTAATGCAAGAAAGGTGTACACGATGTCTGTACAAGTAAGAAGGGATACTTACCGATTCTAACTAAGATTCCAAAGACATTTGAGGCAAGAGAAAAGAGTTCGTTGAAGAAAGCAAAGTATAAGTTGTGTTCGGAAGGGTTTTGTGACAACTGAGCTAATGTTGATTTGGTAATGTCTTGAGGGAAGGTTATAAGGCTCCTTAGATGGTTGATGAAGTATTATACAAGTGTCAAGAAGGTTCCACGAGGATTGAAAGTCAAACGAATCAACGAGTATAATTCCAGGAAAAGTGAGTTATACGGCCACTTATACAGTCCGTATAACTTATACGGTCTGTATAAGGGACCGTATAACCTGGACAGAGAAGGGTCTTCCACTGGAAGTATTATACGGTCATTTATACGGACCGTATAAGTGTCCGTATAAATCCCGACGGGCAACTTTTAAATTTTATAAAAGGAGGACCCAAGTTCATTTTTCTCATTTCTCATCTTCTCCACACTTCATGAGACCTCTACAATGTTCTATACACCTTATTAACATAAATTAAAGAGAGATCAAATATTTATCATCAAGAAAGAAGAGAATCAAGTGTAGAGGAGATCACTAGGGATTGTGGAAGCCAAGGTTCCCTTTGAAATTGAAGTTGGGGTTTTCTCAAAAGGAGCGTCTTCATCAAAATATCATTCCTAAGTAATCAAAGGTGAGTTTTACACTTATTTCATGCTGTTAAAAGTATTGAGTTGTTAAATGACTTGGATTAGAGAAGAATGTAGGATATGAGCTCAAACATGGAATAAGGGCATTTTGACTAGTAAGCTAATTTGAGTCATGATTCTTAATCTTGTTATGAATGATGATAATACAGTTGAGGAAGTGTTATGTGAAGAACGAATATAATGTTGTATTGTATTCATAGTTATGGATGGTTTGAAGGTGAAATTGGGAAGTGAACAATATTTAACTTGAAGAAGTTTGTTGATTATGATATTATGGGTGTTGTTATTGATGTTTGGGAGTTGTTTAGTATATGGAGAAAGTTGTTGAAACAAAGAAAATGCTGCCCAATTTTCATTAGCTCTTAGTCGTCTTAGCTTAGCCTTAAGCATGTTTCTAATGATCTAACGTGATACGAAATCTCGTGAATGTAGAGGTGTGAGCGTTTGGTCTTTGAGAAGATGCAAAGGTATGTAAGGCTAGTCCCCTTATTTCAAAGGCATGACTTCTATATTATGATTTCTTTCCTACATTTCCATGACCTCCTTAAATCCCAAAAGATGAAAATAAAGATTCTTAAGAGCTTCTTATGAGATAGAGATGAGATAAGTCCCACGATAATGATGATGATAATGATGCTATGATTAGCTTGATATTCTTATATTTATGATTTCATTGATGTTATTTCTTGTTGTTACCTCACCTCATGATATTAGTTCCTTCGAGGTGAGACATAGTGATGAGGATTATTCCATAATGTAATCGGAGGTTCCCGACCTTGTGTCACTCTGATAGAGTTACAGTTTCTGCTTGAGCTCTCATGCATGGTTCATATTATGTATATGTAAGATTACACCGCGCCTATTTCGCTGGGCAGTCACCACTACGATGGGCGTAGTGGGCAGCTATGATGATGATTCCACCGTGCCTATATGGCCGTGCAGACACCACTAGTGGACGGCTTGAGATGTTTACCCCCGAACGCGGGAGGATCGGACGCGGGCTAATGATGATCATACCGTACCTATATGGTCGGGAAGTTTATATATGTGTATACATGATATGATGTTTTCTCTTGTTAGCATGCATGATTCCGCCTTAAGAGGCAATTAGTTACAGGTTTTCTTTTCTTCTTATGCTCTCTTATTTCTTGATTATGTTATTGTACATTCCTTATATACTCAGTACATTGTTCCTACTGATGTCCTTTCTTTTATGGACGCTGTGTTCACGCCCACAGGTAGACAGGGAGACGTCGTAGAGGCTTAGGAGCTTATGAGCTGTTGTATAGGAGCACCCAACTACTCCGGAGGTACAACTTATTGGTATATTCTTTTGTGTTCATATTTGGGGCATCGCGGGGTCCTGTCCTGTCCTTATGATTTTAACACTCCAGTTAGAGGCTGGTAGATACGTATGTGTGGGTTGTAGATGCTATGTGGCCTCTCATTGTATATTCTGTACATCATTTTTGTAGCCTCGTGGGCTTATGCACATATATATGTTTTGGGAGATATTTTGAGATTGTTTCATGATAAGTCTTGTATCGAGAATGATGTATGCCTAGGTTGAGTTTGATAGATAGCATGATGAACGGTGCTCGGTAGTCAGCTCCGGGTACCCGTCATGGCCCACTAGTTGGGTCGTGACAGAAACCTTGGTAGAGGAAAGTGGGTTATTGTAAACCAAGTATGTGCGTCGTTGGATTTAAAGTTTAGTCGGTTCATACTCCGATGCGTTGAAAGGTAACTCTAATTGTTATACCCCATATTTTCATACATTGGGACGTTTTAAACTAAACGCGACAAGTTAAAGACAAGACTATTTTAAGATACGAAGTAGAGACTTTAACTTCCGGTTTCGCTTCAAGTCACAAGTTACCTACAAATTTCGTTTGGTATAGAAGCATTAATGGAAAATTGGGATTTAATTAACCATGATTGGATTATTAAGTGGGATTGGGAAACAAAAATTCAGTCCATTATTATAAGCCATAGTTGGCCGTGTAGGTTAGTGATGTGGTCAATGGTTTTTGACCGAAAAATTTGAGTGGGACACATGTCCAATTCATGGAAGGAATATATAACGCAAAATTATGATTCATACATCACTAAGCAACTCATTTCAACATTCACAAAGCAAGAAATATAGAGATAGAGAGAGAGGGTCTCTCGGCTAGAGCTGGCCGAGAGAGAGGTGCCCCAAAGTTGATCCAAAAATCAGTTTTTCAAGCAATTTAACTCCCTTATAGAGGTATAATAACGTGTAGCATTCATTGGTATAGCAAGAACAAGTGTTAAATTTCAAGAAATGGATTTGAAGGCTTAGCCGATTGAAGCATTGGGTGATAAGGTAAGAAGTTGATCCCTTTTCATATGTTTAGTGGTGAATTGAATGTTTATGATGTTGCATGTTGGCATTGGACTGTTTTTCTTGAAGTTGAAGTGGGCCGTGTGATGTAGACTTAGGTGAAATGATGCTTAATCTCCTTGTACATGTATTGGGAATGAATTGAATGTGTTGTAGTATGGATAATTGGATGAAAATCATGAAGTTGTTGTAGTTGTGTTGAAGCCGTGTAGGAGACTGCTTTAGAGGAATTTATGGACTGTTTTGTGTCATGTTTTGATTGTTGTTGGTATGGACATTGTGGTGTATTGTATGCATTATGAATATGTGAATTGAGGTGTTAAAGAAATGAATCATGTTGAAGGGGTAAAACAATCCAAACCGTGGACTGTTTTAATGTTAGGAGTGAATTAGTGTATGTTGAATGTTGATTATTGTTATGAACGCATAGTGAAAGTGAAGTTTAATGATTCAAGTTGAAATTGAAATGGTTTGTGGGCTGTTGTAAGAGTAATATGATGCTAAAACAGTTCCAATAATCGTATAAGTAATGTTGTAAACGTGTTGTTGTCGTTGTAGTTGAAGTTGGAAAATTGCGAAATAGAAATGGTAGTGTGGTGTGTGCTGTTTGACCGTGAGTATGGGACAGTTTTGAATGATGTACAAGCTGTCCAAAGTTCCCTTAAGTCATGTTTAAACAAGTTCGAATTGATACATGAAAGAATGACTAACAATATTATCTTGTAGCACTAGTTGGTTTGAATGCGAACGAAACGTCGTCTAAATGTTAGAAAGGGATTATTAACGTTAAAATACGTATTGAATTCCCTAGTAGACTAATTGTAACTCTTGATATCTTGATATATGATAAGTGCTATTGGGCAGCAAGTACAAGTTATAATACGACTAAACGCTAAAGGTATGTAAAGCCTATTCCTTCTTTTCTTGACATGTCCTAGACGTAAGTAAGGAATGATATGAACCTTGGGGTAAATTCTACTCTCTAGTTCCAAGCATGACTTATGATTCTATTCATTCCGTAATGTTATGGTCACGAGCCTACTATATGATTGACTAATGAATGATAGATAGAAGTTCCTACTTTTAAAGAATTGCATAATTAGAGGCATACTTGACTATCAAAAGTTACACCATGTCAAATTGATACATGTACATGAAATCTGAAACGTTCCTTGCTATAACTTGTAATGAGATTTAAATAGAACTGAATATGATTATTATCCTGACACTTTAGAGCTGGTTAGTTACTTATCTATTGAGTCTCAAAAGATGAATTGCATATATGTGGTTGCTTATTATTCTGCTCGTGCTTACCGCTATATCCTTCACTGAGTCCCGGGCCAGGACACGTTTTCGTGCGCATATTTACTATATTACTCACCGAGCCCCTCACTAGAGGGCCGGGACACGTTATATATATATATATATATATATATATATATATATATGATGATATGATGATATGATGACATGATGATATGGAGATGGCGGCCAGGAGGGCATCTATTCCTTATTACCGAGTCCCTCACTAGAGGGCCGAGACACGTATATGTTTATGTTATGATGCTATGATTATAATTACTGAGTCCCTCACTAAAGGGCCGGGACACGTTATATATGTTATATACAGAATGATTATTCAGCCTTGGTTACAAAACTCTATATTGATATTGATATGAGAATGATACAGATGAAATATGTTCAAAGGCAAGTTTTATGAAATTCTGTTTGTTGCATTGGGTCCTACACACCTTGTCTCAGTATGAGTCTATTACTATATTTCATGCTTTACATGCTCAGTACATATTCCGTATTGACCCCCTTTTCTTCGGGGGGCTGCGTTCATGCCCGCAGGTACAGACGCTCATTTCGGAGATCGGCCAGCCTAGGATATATATTCAGCTACTTTGAAGTGCTCCTTTGTTCCGGAGCCTAGCTTGTGGTATAACTCCCTTTTGTTGTATATGTATATGTTTAGTTGGGGTACGGCGGGGCCCTGTCCCATCATATGATTCTGTCATTACTCTTAGAGGTCTGTGGACACATGTGTGGGTTTGTATATAGTTGTTGTTGCGTTGTATGAATATGACTTATGTTTGGGGCGTACCCATTCGTAATGGCAGCCTTGTCGGCTTGCATATATATATATGTTTGGGATGTTGCATGTAGTGGCAGCTTTGTCAGCTTGCGTAAATATATATATGTTGTTGTTGAAGATCGTAACTCCTCAGGAGACAGGTGCCTACGACATACAGAATTGTGACAGCTTTAGAATAACGTCCTGCTTTTTATACAAGTAAGTTCAAAATATGCTGGTTATAAAATATTATAGTTAGCAGGTGATATGAGTGTCCAATTCGGACACTAGTCACGGCCTACGGGGTTGGGTCGTGACAAAAGTGGTATCAGAGCGGTTCAATCCTCGGAGTGTCTACAGACCGTGTCGAGTAGAGTCTTGTTTATCGATGTGTTGTGCACCACATTTATAAACAGGAAGCTACAGGACATTTGGGATGTCATCTTTCCTTCTCATTCTAGATCGTGCGATAGAGCTGTATTATCAGGATAATCTTTCCCTGACAGATTGTTATGTTTACAGCGATGCCTCCAAAGAAGGCGACAGCCGCCCAGAAGGGCAAGGCGGTAGTTGGAGAGACCAGTGACACCCGGAGGATTACTAGGGATTATTCCCAATATGTGCCTGAGATTAGGCTTCAGTCAGCGAGCTCCGCTACAACACCATTATCAGAGGAGCCTAGGGCAGCAGCAGCTGCAGGTCAGGAGACAGATTTATCACCAGCTCCTGAGGTTCCAGCACCTGAGCCTCCAGCTCCCCAGCCAGGGGCGGAGGATAGGGCTATGCGTGACGCAGTACAGTTATTGACCAGGTTGGTAACGGGACAGGCTCGCAGACGCGGGTTAGGAGGTGATTATGCGGACTGACTCGATAGTTTGAGGGTCCATGATTTCTTGACTTGTAACCCCCCAGAATTTTATGGGTCGAAGCCCGCGAAGGATCCACAGGAGTTTATTCGACAGATGCTGCGTACGTTGCGGGTGACTAAAGCTTCCGAGACTTAGTCGGTTGAATTGGCTTCATATCGGTTGCGTGACGTAGCGATTAATTGGTATGAGTCCTGGGAATTGTCCAGGGGTGAGGATACTCCACCAGCAGTATGGGATGAGTTTGTGGAGGCTTTGCTGGGTCACTTTCTGCCTCCGAAGATGAGGCGAGCCAAAGTTGACAGATTTCTACACCTGAGGCAGAATGGTAGAAGTGTTTGAGATTTTAGCCTCGAGTTTGATTCACTGGCTAGGTACGTGCCCACTATTGTAGCTGACATGGCAGATAGGGTGCATCGTTACGTAATGGGGCTGGATAATTACTTGATTGATAACTGTATGGCAATGGGATCTCAACCCGGTATGGATGTCGCTCGAGTGCAGGCGTATGCACAGGGGGTTGAGGAACGACAGAGAGGGCGTCGATTTGATAGGGAGCAGGACAGGGGTCAGCGTAAGAGAGTTAGATCAGCTGGGTATTTTTCTGGTGACTTTTCGGGGTAGGCAGCCCCAACAACAGTATAGTAGATATCCTTCCCAGCTGGCACAGAGTGCACCTCCACAATTTACTGGTAGGAGGTTTGATAGCACGGGGTATTCGGGAGCTGGTCAAAGCTCCATGACTTCACGTTCCCAGATGCACAGGAATACAGGCCAGATGAGACCACCTATACCTCCGTGTCCTCGATGTGGCAGACGCCATCCAGGGGAATGCCGTTTCCTTGCTGGTGCTTGTTTCTCTTGCGGCCGTCAGGGCCATACTAAGAGGGAGTGTCGATTTGGGGGTGGTGCAGGTGGCGCAGCTCAGCCTACGGGATCAGTTGCTGGTTCTTCCTTTTTGGTGGCTATGCGCCCTATGGGGCAAGGTATTCCGACACCAGTAGGCCGTGGAGGGGCTTCCAGTTCTGGCGGTCCTTGAAACCGCATATATGCTTTAGCCAGCAGACAGGATCAGGAGGCGTCGCCAAATGTGGTTACAGGTATACTATCGATTTTCTCCCGAGATGTATATGCATTGATAGACCCAGGCTCCACATTATCATATATCTCCCCTTCTGTTGCTAGTAAAATTGGGATAAAATCTGAATCTATAAAACCATTTTAGGTAGCTACACCAGTAGGGGATTTTGTTTTAGCAAGACTAGTATATAAAGACTGTTCGGTGGTCATATGTAATCGCTGCACCAAGGCAGATTTGATAGAACTAGACATGAGTGAGTTCGATGTTATTATGGGGATGGACTGGTTGGCTTCTTGTTATGCTAATGTTGACTGCAGAGGCAAAGTAGTTCGATTTCAGTTCCCGGGGGAACCAATTATAGAATGGAGGGGGAATACAGCATCGCCGAGAGGTAAGTTTATTTCATACCTTAAGGCAAGGAAAATTGTTAGGAAGGGCTATATTTACCAGCTGGTTCGTGTGCATGACTTGAAAGCAGAAGTACCGACTCTCCAGTCAGTCCCAGTGGTTAATGAATTTCCAGATGTGTTTCCAGAGGAACTTCCAGGTCTTCCTCCTGAGCGTGAGATAGAGTTCACTATAGACGTATTGCCAGACACTCAGCCCATATCTATTCCTCCTTACAGGATGGCACCGGCAGAATTGAAAGAGTTGAAGGAGCAACTGAGAGATCTATTAGAGAAGGGCTTCATTAGACCCAGTACATCACCTTGGGGCGCACCGGTATTATTTGTAAGAAAGAAGGATGGGTCGCTGCGGATGTGTATTGATTATAGGCAGCTGAATAAACTAACAATAAAGAATAGATATCCCCTCCCCAGGATTGATGATTTATTTGACCAGTTGCAGGGTGCTAAGTGTTTTTCAAAGATAGACTTGCGGTCAGGTTATCACCAGGTGCGGGTAAAGGAAGCAGACATTCCGAAGACTGCGTTCAGGACCCGATACGGGCATTACGAGTTTAAAGTGATGTCTTTTGGGCTGACCAATGCTCCAGCAGTGTTTATGGACTTGATGAACAGGGTGTTTAAGCCATTCCTTGACTTGTTCGTGATTGTATTTATTGATGATATTCTGGTCTATTCACGATCGGAAGAAGAGCATGCAGATCACTTGAGGACTGTACTTAAGGTCCTCCAGAATCAGAAATTATATGCTAAGTTCTCTAATGTGAGTTCTGGTTGACTTCAGTAGCATTTCTGGGGCATATTGTTGGAGCAGACGGTATTCGGGTAGACTCGCAGAAAATTGAGGCCGTCAAGACTAGGCCTAGACCTACGATGCCTACTGAGGTACGTAGCTTTCTGGGGCTAGCAGGATATTACAGGAGATTTGTAGAAAAGTTTGCTTCGATTTCAGCGCCTTTAACAAAGTTAACACAGAAAGCAGCTAAATTCCAATAGACCGATGTTTGTGAACGAAGCTTCCAATTATTGAAGGACAAGTTGACTACAGCTCCAGTTCTAATTCTTCCTGAGGGGCCAAATATCTATGTTGTTTATTGTGACGCTTCAGGTGTTGGGCTAGGTTGTGTATTAATGCAGCATGGCAGAGTTATAGCCTATGCCTCCCGGCAACTCAGGAAGCACGAAAGAAATTATCCTACCCATGACCTGGAGATGGCGGCGGTGATACATGCCTTGAAGATATGGAGACATTATCTATATGGCATGCATGTTGATATTTACACAGATCATAAGAGCCTCTAGTATATCTTCAAACAGAAGGAGCTGAATTTGCGGCAAAGGAGGTGGCTAGAGTTGCTGAAAGATTATGATGTCGATATTCTATATCACCCAGGAAAGGCTAACGTTGTAGCAGATGCACTCAGCCGTAAATCTATGGGTAGTTTGGCAGGTGTACAGCCAGGAAGGAAAGAAATAGTCCATGAGATTCATCAGCTAGCTAGCCTTGGAGTTCGTTTGGCTGATTCTGATGATGGCAGAATTGTTATGCGAGGTGTTGCTGAGTCCTCTATTGTAGAAGAAGTGAAGAGACGTCAATATGAGGATCCTATTCTTGTACATTACAGAGACACAACACTTCAGAAGGACGAGACCCCATTCAAGATGTCATCTGATGGAGTACTACAATACGGAAACAGATTATGTGTACCTGAGGTTGCAGGGTTAAGGCAGCAGGTAATGGGGGAGGCACACTATGATCGTTATTTTGTTCACCCAGGATCAACAAAAATGTATCATGACCTTAGGTGTTTGTATTGGTGGAATGGTATGAAAAAGGACATAGCAGAATTCGTGGCCCGGTGTCCGAATTGCCAATAGGTCAAGATAGAGCATTAGAAGCCTGGAGGACTACTGCAGGAGATGGAGATTCCGACCTGGAAATGGGAGATAATTAATATGGATTTCGTCACAGGTCTACCTCGCACTCCACGGAAATATGACTCTGTCTGGGTTATTGTTGATAGACTGACGAAATCAGTCCACTTTCTTCCAGTCAGGACTACGTATTCAGCTGAAGATTATGCCAGATTGTATCTTAAGGTGATAGTAAGACTTCATGGGGTTCCCACAGCTATTATCTCTGATAGAGGGGCCCAGTTTATAGCTAATTTCTGGAGATCCTTCCAGGAGGGATTGGGGACACAGGTGAGTCTCAGCACAACATTCCACCCTCAGACTGACGGACAGGCCGAGCGTACCATTCAGACGCTACAAGATATGTTACGGGCCTGTGTCATTGATTTTAGGGGCAGCTGGGATGATCACTTGCCGCTGATCGAGTTTTCTTATAACAATAGCTACCATTCTAGCATTCAGATGGCACCATACGAAGCTCTATATGGCAGGAAGTGTAGACCCCCTATAGGCTGGTTTGAAGTTGGTGAGACTAAGCTAATAGGCCTATATATGGTTCAGCAGGCTGTCGATAAGGTGAAGCTTATTCAGGAAAGGTTACTGGCAGCCCAGAGTCAGCAGAAGTCATATGCAGATAATCGACGTCGACACTTGGAATTTCAGGTTGGCGATTAGGTGTTCTTGAAGGTGTCACCCATGAAGGGTGTTTTGAGATTCGGCAAGAAAGGGAAGTTGAGCCCGAGATACATTGGACCTTACCAGATTATCCGTAAGGTAGGCCAAGTTGCCTACGAGTTAGATCTACCAGCGGATTTAGAAGCAGTACATCCGGTCTTCCATGTGTCAATGCTTCGGAAGTATATAGGCGATCCTTCCAGGGTGTTTCCTGCAGATGATATCCAGGTAACAGAGGAGCTATCATACGAAGAGCAGCCTATAGCCATACTTGATCGACAAATCAGAAGGTTGCGAACAAAGGATGTGGCGTCGGTTAAAGTGTTGTGGCGGAACAATAATAGGGAGGAGATGACTTGGGAGGCTGAAGAGGAGATGAAAAAGAAATATCCTCACTTGTTTTCCACGCCTACAGGTAATCTAAACCCCCTTGCTTGATTGTGTTAATTGTCTGCTCAATCTATATGTTAGCAATAAGGAAAACCCTTCCTAAGACTCTTATAGAACCTGACGGGATAAAATCGACATTCGAGGACGAATGTTCTAAAGGGGGGGAGGATGTTATACCCCATATTTTTATACATTGGGACGTTTTAAACTAAACGCGACAAGTTAAAGACAAGACTATTTTAAGATACGAAGTACAGACTTTAACTTCCGGTTTCGCTTCAAGTCACAAGTTACCTACAAATTTCGTTTGGTATAGAAGCATTAATGGAAAATTGGGATTTAATTAACTATGATTGGATTTTTAAGTGGGATTGGGAAACAAAAATTCAGTCCATTATTATAAACCATAGTTGGCCGTGTAGGTTAGTGATGTGGTCAATGGTTTTTGACCGAATAATTTGAGTGGGACACATGTCCAATTCATGGAAGGAATATATAAGGCAAAATTCTGATTCATACATCACTAAGCAACTCATTTCAACATTCACAAAGCAAGAAATATAGAGATAGAGAGAGAGGGTCTCTCGGCTAGAGCTGGCCGAGAGAGAGGTGCCCCAAAGTTGATCCAAAAATCAGTTTTTCAAGCAATTTAACTCCCTTATAGAGGTATAATAACGTGTAGCATTCATTGGTATAGCAAGAACAAGTGTTAAATTTCAAGAAATGGATTTGAAGGCTTAGCCGATTGAAACATTGGGTGATAAGGTAAGAAGTTAATCCCTTTTCATATGTTTAGTGGTGAATTGAATGTTTATGATGTTGCATGTTGGCATTGGACTGTTTTTCTTGAAGTTGAAGTGGGCCGTGTGATGTAGACTTAGGTGAAATGATGCTTAATATCCTTGTACATGTATTGGGAATGAATTGAATGTGTTGTAGTATGGATAATTGGATGAAAATCATGAAGTTGTTGTAGTTGTGTTGAAGCCGTGTAGGAGACTGCTTTAGAGGAATTTATGGACTGTTTTGTGTCATGTTTTGATTGTTGTTGTTATGGACATTGTGGTGTACTGTATGCATTATGAATATGTGAATTGAGGTGTTAAAGAAATGAATCATGTTGAAGGGGGAAAACAGTCCAAACCGTGGACTGTTTTAATGTAGGAGTGAATTAGTGTATGTTGAATGTTGATTATTGTTATGAACGCATAGTGAAAGTGAAGTTTAATGATTCAAGTTGAAATTGAAATGGTTGGTGGGCTGTTGTAAGATTAATATGATGCTAAAACAGTTCCAATAATCGTATAAGTAATGTTGTAAACGTGTTGTTGTCGTTGTAGTTGAAGTTGGAAAATTGCGAAATAGAAATGGTAGTGTGGTGTGTGATGTTTGACCGTGAGTATGGGACAGTTTTGAATGATGTACAAGCTGTCCAAAGTTCCCTTATTTCATGTTTAAACAAGTTCGGATTGATACATGAAAGACTGACTAACAATATTAGCTTGTAGCACTAGTTGGTTTGAATGCGAACGAAACGTCGTCTAAATGTTAGAAAGGGATTATTAAGGTTAAAATACGTATTGAATTCCCTCGTAGACTAATTGTAACTCTTGATATCTTGATATAGGATAAGTGCTATTGGGCAGCAAGTACAAGTTATAATACGACTAAACGCTAAAGGTATGTAAAGCCTATTCCTTCTTTTCTTGGCATGTCCTAGACGTAAGTAAGGAATGATATGAACCTTGGGGTAAATTCTACTCTCTAGTTCCAAGCATGACTTATGATTCTATTCATTCCGTAATGTTAGGGTCACGATCCTACTATATGATTGACTAATGAATGATGTATAGAAGTTCCTACTTTTAAAGAATTGCATAATTAGAGGCATACTTGACTATCAAAAGTTACACCATGTCAAATTGATACATGTACATGAAATCTGAAACGTTCCTTGCTATAACTTGTAATGAGATTTAAAACGAACTGAATATGATTATTATCCTGACACTTTAGAGCTGGTTAGTTACTTATCTATTGAGTCTCAAAAGATGAATTGCATATATGTGGTTGCTTATTATTCTGCTCATGCTTACCGCTATATCCTTCACTGAGTCCCGGGCCAGGACACGTTTTCGTGCGCATATTTACTATATTACTCACCGAGCCCCTCACTAGAGGGCCGGGACACGTTATATATATATATGATGATATGATGATATGATGATGATATGATGATATGATGACATGATGATATGGAGATGGCGGCCAGGAGGGCATCTATTCCTTATTACCGAGTCCCTCACTAGAGGGTCGGGACACGTATATGTTTATGTTATGATGCTATGATTATAATTACCGAGTCCCTCACTAAAGGGCCGGGACACGTTATATATGTTATATACAGAATGATTATTCAGCCTTGGTTACAAAACTCTATATTGATATTGATATGAGAATGATACAGATGAAATATGTTCAAAGGCAAGTTTTATGAAATTTTGTTTGTTGCATTGGGTCCTACACACCTTGTCTCAGTATGAGTCTATTACTATATTTTATGCTTTACATGCTTAGTACATATTCCGTACTGAACCCCTTTTCTTCGGGGGGCTGCGTTCATGCCCGCAGGTACACACGCTCGTTTCGAAGATCCGCCAGCCTAGGATATCCATTCAGCTACTTTGAAGTGCTCCTTTGTTCCGGAGCCTAGCTTGTGGTATAACTCCCTTTTGTTGTATATGTATGTGTTTAGTTGGGGTACGGCGGGGCCCTGTCCCGTTATATGATTCTGTCATTACTCTTAGAGGTATGTGGACACATGTGTGGGTTTGTATATAGTTGTTGTTGCGTTGTATGAATATGACTTATGTTTGGGGCGTACCCATTCGTAATGGCAGCCTTGTCGGCTTGCATATATATATATATGTTTGGGATGTTGCGTGTAGTGGCAGCCTTGTCGGCTTGCGTAAATATATATATGTTGTTGTTGAAGATCGTAACTCCTCAGGAGACCAGTGCCTATGACATACAGAATTGTGACAACTTTAGAATAACGTCCTTCTTTTTATACAAATAAGTTCATAATATGCTGGTTATAAAAGATTATAGTTAACAGGTGATATGAGTGTCCAATTCGGACAATAGTCATGGCCTACGGGGTTGGGTCGTGACACTAATGTGTAAAGTGTGTGGTGTGATTCTATCCCCAAGGTTAGTTTAGTAGTGCGCAAGACTTATGATTTGTAGTAATTGATATAACGGCTTCGAGAAATGGTTAGTGTTAGTCGAGGTTGCAAGAATTAGGTACGCCCTTGGGAATACTTGAATCTATTGAATGACAGTATTGTTGTCTAGTATGGAATAGACGAGCTTGTGATTGTTGTGTGATTTGAGAAAGTAAGTTTACGGAATAGGTAAGTAATAAGAATTTGTGACCAGTGGCTGAGTGAGAAGTAAGATTTCAGATAATCGACATGTTGGATTTATCGGAAGTGGCTTGTTTGGTACCTTTTTGGATATTTTCGCAGTACTTTGCTGAGAATGAGTTAAAGTGTGTATTAGAGAAAGGATTTGTAGAAATTCTTAGTTTTTTATGGCTATTAGTGTTTTCGAGATGGGATCGTGTTGTGAACAACATTGACAGAATGACTTTGGATATTATGGGCCTGAAGTTATTATGCTTGTTAGCGCAAGGGATTATGAGATTTTGATGCTTTCGGAAGTATTATGGGTTATTGAGGTATTACAATGGAAAGTTTGATAGTTAAAAGATTGATTTATTGCCTGAGTGTCGGAAAATTCGGGTTGTACCAGGTATGCGTATTGGGTAATGTTAAGGAATTTGAGGTTGCATTCGCAAGATTTAGTTATCCGCTACCTTGATAACAATTTGGATAAGTGTCAGCTTTTAGAGTCGAGCGCGATAACTTATGGTCTGCTATGCGCGGTAAGAATGTGATAGATTCTGGATCTTGGAATAAATTTGTGTGGTTGCTGATATATTCTAAAATGGTGCGTTCATTGTGGGTCATTATGGTTTAAATGGAAATGGTTAGATCGAGTTTGTAACTCCAAGGGAACTTATGGGTTCCAAGTAAATCAGTTTAATGGATGTGATAAGGAACACCTTATTTTTGAGGTTGTTATTAGTAGTCCTTGTGGTGTCTCATCAGAGTCAGCCTTTCGGTTAGTACAATCGATTGTAATGATAATGGTTGTGCTTCAAGGAGATTCTAGGGTAGTGATAAGGCTCCGTTCTGATCATTGGATGTTGACAAATACTGCTCTACGCGGTACTCGATGGTACGTTCCTAAGTAAGTGAGTTAAAGAGTTAAGAAGACTTAAGACTGACCAAGTTGGCTACGAGAAAGATAAGTTTCGATGAAATAGCTTAGAGTTTTTTGGAGGATTTATGTCGCGACCCAACCGGAGGGCCATGACGGGCACCCGGTGCTAACCCAGCCGGGCACCTCTTATCATACTCTCATATTCACATCTAGGTAAGCCACATGGCTTACTCATAATTTACAAACATCAATAGTACTAATCTCATTGGGCAACAACACATTTATATCATCATCAACAGCAGTGCCCATATCCAAATACATGAGCCAACGAGGCTATCAAAATAATATACAAAATATGAGCCAACAAGGCTGCAAGACATCTAACCATACACAACTATCTACGAGCCTCTAAGAAGAGTAGGTAACATCATATAGGCGGGACAGGACCCCGCCATACCCATATGTAGGTACACAAAAGAATAATACCCAAAAGCTGTAGCTCCGGATGAAATGGAGCTCCTCTATGCAGTCCTTGAAGAAGAAATCTAAGGATTAAGCCTGTCTCCCTGTCCACCTGCGGGCATGATGCAGCGTCCACAGGCAAAAGGACGTCAGTACAAATAATATACAGAGTATGTAAAGCATAATCAATATCATAATAGGAGCATAAGAAATAGCGTAAGAAGTAGCATAAGGAATAGCATAAGATAGAAGAATCAGGAGGTAATAGAGCCCTTTGTACCCCTAGTGACCATCATCATATTTACTTACTTGTCTTTCATAGGCGCCTTCCATTTCCTCACTCATGCATATATATACTTACATATACATATTCGTATTCATATTTATACCATACCTGACCACAAAGGTTCGGTGATTCACATACCCGGCCATGACGAGGCTCGGTGAGTACACATACCTGGCCTTACCAAGGCTCAGTGTTATCCGTACCTAAATGTAATGGTGCGCGCGCGATAGGTATCATACCCGGCCATACAAGCTCGGGGTTACATAATAGTCATACATACTTAGACATGTATACATAAAAGTCCATAAGTATCATCCACATCATTGCTATCATCGTTTTCGTTACATATCTCCTTAGAGGATCAACTATCATACAAAGAAGGTACTTGTATCGTGAAAGTATCGAGAATCATGAGCTTTGGTAATCTTAGAGATAGAGTTATTTGGAAGACATTATGGAACTCATGAAAGGATATATATATATATATATATATATATAGCAAGTGAACCATGCCTTAATGAAAGAAGGGTTAGCCTTACATACCTCTTTGTCTTCTAAACTACTTAACGTTCACCGTTGTAGCTTGAACAGTCTACATTAGAAGGATTCATATCATGGTTAGGACTTAATGATAATCATAAATTCAAACTAGAATAATTCATGATCTAATGAAAATTGGGCAGCATTTCCCCTATTTCGTCAACTTCCACCATATTACAAAACAACTCCCAACAATCACAATAACATCCACAATATCATAATCACATTCCACTAAGCCTTCAAGGTTCATCCTTATGTTCAACTTATACCAACAACCTCACACCCATTTTAGCATATTTTCATACAATGCTTCCTTATCACTATTACTACCTTCCATAACAAGATTATATCCTTATTATACTAAGAATCTTGACTCAAGTTAGCTTACTACTCAAAAACATCATAAAAGTTACATTTAGCCCTCATTTTCTACTTTCTTCTTCTACCCAAGTTCTTTAACAACCAAGCATTCATGATAACATGAAATAAGCATGAAAACTAACCTTTTATCTCATGGGAATGAGCTTTAGAGCAGCTAACAACTTATGTGAAAACCCTAGCTTACATACCCAAGAATTTGTTGTAGTCTACTAACCTTAGGAAGCCTTCTAATACATGAACACTTTGATTCTTGCCTCTTGATCTTTGTTTTCTCTTGGATTGGGGTGGAATATTCTTGGAGAAGGGTTTTGAGCTCTCAAGACTTGTGGAAGATAAAAAATGAAATAAATGAACAAAGGCCATCTATTTATACAAAACATAAAAATTCAGCCCGATGGACTTATACGGTCTGTATAATATTATACGGTCCATATAAGTGGACCGTATAACACCACTATGGGAAAGTCCCTTTCTGAAATAGGTCAAGTTATACGGACCCCCTTGTATAGACCGTATAAGTGATTATATAACACCACCAAGAAAATGACCCTTTCTGTGAAGGTCATGTTATACGGACCCTTCTTATACTGTATAAGTGGCTGTATAACTCCCAGTTATGCGAAACTTCCTCTCGTTGATTCGTTTGACTTCCAATCCTCGTGGAACCTTCTTGGCACTTACATAATAATTCATTAACCATACAATAGGCCCTATAGCAGCCCCTCAAGACATCACTAAATAAATATTAGCTCAATGATAGCGAAAACCTTTCCGAACACGATTTATATTTCACTTCCATCAACAACTAAAGCTTAAATATTCGTACAACTTCAAAATCTTATGGTATGCACCTTAAGCTATCTAATACTTCCCTTAATCTCGTAAGGATTTCATAATCACCTTAAGCTCACATTAGCCCATCCACAAGGCAACAAATCAAAAAATTTCGAGGTGTAACATTCTTCCCCCCTTTGGAACATTCGTCCTCGAATGTTAGGTTCTTGGGAATTCTATAAACAGCAACCCAAAATACATCGCCTCACAGGATTACAACAATAACATCAATAACCATGGCCACACACGACCAGGAAAAACACTACATACCTGAGGATAATGGTGTCTCTGCCTGAGTCTCATTTGAAGGTGAAAATAAAATATGGGTACCTCAACTTCATGTCTTCTTCGGCTTCCCAAGTCATTTCCTCTCTATTATTATTCTTCGATAAAACTTTAATTAAAGCTACCTCTTTGGTTCTGAGCTTCCGTACATGCCTATCTAAAATGGCAATGGGGACTTCTTCATAAGACAATTGTTTGGTAACTTGGACATCATCTATTGGTACAATTCTAGAAGGATCTCCAATGCACCTACGCAGCATCGATACATGGAAGACTGGGTGAACTGACTCCAAATCAGGAGGTAGATCTAATTCGTAAGCTACCTGGCCTACCTTGCGTATAATCTCATAATGTCCAATGTACTGGGGACCAAGCTTGCCCTTCTTGTCAAATCTCATGATGCCCTTCATTGGCAACACTTTCAAAAATACCCAATCTTTCACTTGGAACTCAAAGTCCCTTCGACGATTATCCGCATAGGACTTTTGACGACTCTAGGCTATTAATAATCTATCCTGTATAAGCTTGACTTTATCTATAGCTTGTTGGACCATGTCCGGCCCTATCAATTTGGTCTCTCCTACTTCGAACCACCCAATTGGAGATCTACACTTTCGCCCATATAAAGCCTCATACTAGGCCATCTAGATGCTGGAATGATAGCTATTGTTATAAGCAAATTAAATAAGTGGTAAGTGATTATCCCAATTACCTCCAAAATCCAACATGCATGGCCGTAGCATATCCTCAAGAGTCTGAATGGTACGTTCAGCTTGTCCGTCAGTCTGTGGGTGAAATGTTGTGCTAAGACTTCCCTGAGTCCCCAAACCTTCTTGGAAAGCTTTCCAAAAATTGCCTGTAAACTGAGTCCCTCTATCGGAGATAATAGATGCTTGAACATCATGAAGTCGCACTATCTCTTTAACATAAAGCTTTGCATAATCTTCTACTACATATGTAGTTCTGACCGGTAAGAAATAAGATGACTTCGTGAGTCTATCCACAATCACCCATATAGAATCATACTTATGTCGAGAACGGGGTAAGCCTGTAATGAAGTCCATGTTAATTACTTCCAATTTCCAAGTTGGAATTTCTATAACTTGCAACAATTCGGTCGACTTTTGTTGCTCAATTTTCACTTGCTGATAGTTAGGACATTGAGCTATGTATTCCGCTATATCATTCTTCATCCCACTCCACCAATATATAGATTTAACATCATGATACATCTTCGTTGCTTCAGGGTGAACGAAATAACGAGAACAATGGGCTTCCCTAAATATTTGGTGGCGTAATCCTGCAACATCAGGAACACATAACCTGCCTCGGCATCAGAGAACTTGTTATAGCCCGTACTTCGTACGTTTGGAAAATTCAAGGTAATGGAGAGAAGTTAAGAACAAGACTATGTTTCAAAAATTATTCTAATATACGAGTTGTTAAAAATATTATTTATGGTTATTACTAGTATGAAAAGATTGAGATAGGTTAAGGGCGAAAAGAGAAATGCGCAAAATGACCAAGGGAGATAATGTGAAAGCTTAGGGGCAAAATGGTAATATTGAGGAAAGTCAAGGGGCAAATTTCGAAGGGGAAATAAGACTTACGTAGCATGTTTGTTGTTGTAGTGCGTAAAGATGGATGAAAATGTATGAAACTATGTAATAAGTCAATGTGGCCGAGAATGGTGCTATTTGGTAAGTTATGGTAAATTGGTGTAAATTGATATTCTAGTGGTCGTCGTTATGGATTGTGTGATATAGAATGAAGGGTGTCGTTGAAGTTAACGTGTATGAATGATAATTAAATGTATGGTTGGGAATTGGAGTTGAAGGTTTCGGATAGAGTAGTATGTTAGTTAAGTTGTTGGAACATTACGTGAATTGAATTGAATGGAATTGAATTGAATGTTGGAATATCGCTAGAATGAATTGTTAATATTTTTATTGGTTTGGCCGGGTTAAATTCCCGGATTGTTGTTGTTGATTTGGGGCCGAGCCGTGTTCTCGGGGATGGTACGTTTACAGGGGAGGTGCTGTCGAAATTCCGGCAGAACATAAGTGAACATGTTTGAAAGGTTAAGGCAAGTACGTGACAACGAATCTAAAGAATGGATGAATCCTTTTGAATGTAGATTGACAAGATGGATGAACAAGCGTAACTAGTTGGTCGCGGCACAGGTATGTAAGGCTTACCCTTTTCTTTCTTTGGCATGTCCTAGAGCCAAGTAAGGTATAATGTGATATGCTGCCTTAGGGTAACTCTGTTCTGTGATGCTGAGTCTGATTATGATTCTAATTCACTTCTTGACCTGAGTTTGTGATCCTAGTTCATTCCTTGATATAAGTATTTTGATATAAGTATTTTGGTACAAGTATTCTGATATACGTATTTTGATATAGGCATTCTGATATAAGTATTTTGATATAAGCGTCTTGATATAAGCATTTTGATATCAGTCTTCTGATATAAATGTGTCGATATGAGTATTTTGATATAAGTATTCTGATGTAAGCATGCTGATATAAGTATTCCGATATAAGTATCCTGATATGAGAATTCCGAAATCAGTATCCTGATAAGAGCATTCTGATATGTTTATTCTGATTCGAGAACTTCTGTAAGATTGAATGTCCCTAACTTCCGTATACGATCTTAGATTGCTCTGAAATGTTCGAAGAGGTTTCTGTATCAAGACGTCTATAATTTTCTTATACGTAAGTACGGTTCCAAAATCTCTATTTGATCTGATTCGTAAGGACATCTGAAGGTGTCTGATATTACTATGATTCTAATTCCCCGAAAAAGGCTTCTGAAACGCTTATAAAGCGTTCTGTACTTCGAACGCACGTAACTTTCTCATACTACGTCGGATTGACCTGAAATCTGTTCCGAGCCTCCAGGTATCGGTAAGTACACTGGTCTGTCGAGTCTTGATTTCTATGCATGTGGTTTCTCACTATTCTGCTCGTGCATATGTTATGATTTCCTTCACCGGGTCCCGGGCCGGTATGTATCGTGCGGATGGTTCGCCGAGTCCTCTGTTGAGGGCCGGGTTCCATATATGAATTCCGAAGTATGATGTGTCCGGTTCCGGGGTACTTTGTTATATGTCCGTCCCCGGTTACCGAGGATATATTATGAAGTATGATGTGTCCGGGCTCGGGGTGCCGTGTTATCTGTCCGCCCCCGGGTACCGTGGTTATGTTATGATGTGTGACGGAGATCGGAGCAAATTTTCTAAAATATGATGTGTTGTGGCGCCAAAGGTAGGAGTGGCGACCACGTTCCTATGTTATCGTGCGCATCCCTTGGCATTGTTCACCGGTTCCTCGGCGTGTTACCTGTCCCCGAGGTTACCATGTATATGATAGAATGTGACCGGTCCCTCGGCGTGTTATATGTCCCCGGGGTTACCGCGTATGTGATATGATATCCGATCCCGATATGTATGACTTGTGTTGGAGAGTAAGCATTCTGACCTTCCGTATATTCTGTATTTCGTTTGCTATATGACATCATCTGAGTAATCTGTACGTTCTGAATCTCGTCCGATATATGGCAACATCCGAGTGTTCTGTACGTTCTGTATTCCGTCCGATATGTGATATCATCGGAGCAATCGGTACGTTCTGTACTCCGTCTGACACATGACATTATCTGTGCGTTCTGTACGTGCCACACTCCTTCTGATATCTGATAACTGTATGTACGATCTGTGTCTGGAAAGTGAGTATGTCTGAATTCCATACGCTCTGTATGATTTGTACGGTCTGTATGATCTGTATTGGTCTGTACGATCTGTGTCGGCCTGTATGATATGTATTGGTCTGTATGATCTGTGTCTGAGAAGTAAGTAATTCGGCAATTTGGATAATATGCATACCCTTTGTACTATTTGTTTCGATTATGGTTCTGCTTTCTGTACTTCATGCCTTACATACTCAGTACATATTCCGTACTGACCCCCTCTTCTTCGGGGGCTGCGTTTCATGCCGCGCAGGTACTCCCAGATGAGTTGAAGATATTATAGAAGATGTTCCAGCGAAGATGGCAAACTCCATTTGCTCCTGGAGTGCTGCCGAGTCAGAGTATGTGTGCTGTGATGTTTGATATATGTTAGAGACTTTGCAGACAGTGTCGTGGGTATAGTATGTCAGTCTGTAAGCGGCTCCGTCGGCCGATATATCGGTCTGGGTTATGTATTAAATTTTGCATGACTATAGATTTGTTCGTTTGGAAGCTTCGAGAAAGACAATTTCTGAAAGAAAAAAAAATTTACTATATATTTTATCTGATCTGATTTAAAAGTTTGACGAAATTTTATGTGCGGCAAGAGTCTGAGGGTTCGCTCGGCACTAATTAAGGGTCGGGTGCCCATCACGCCCTAGTAAGGTCGGGGTGTGACAGAACTCCATCTCCAGAAATCTCAAATGATGACTTCTCCTTCTGAGAGAGTGTATTTCTGTAATGTATTAGCATGGGATCTTCGTATTGTCGCTCTTTCACTTCCACTACTAGCGACGAGACCTCTGAATTTTGAATGATAGCTCTTATACTACCTGAGTCCATTACTCGAACTTCTGGGCCAGCTAACTGCTGGAGCTCACGAGCTGTCTCTTTTTTCTCCGGATGAACATCGCATAAACTTCCAATGGATCTACGGTTAAGAGCATCAGCCACAACATTTGCCTTCCCGAGATGATATAGGATGTTAACATCATAGTCTTTCAACAATTCCAACCATCGCTGTTGCTGTAAATTCAGTTCTTTCTGCTTGAAGATATACGAAAGGCTCTTATGATCTGTATAAATATCAACGTGGACGCCGTACAAATAATGTCTCCACATCTTCAATGCATGAATCACTGCAGCCAATTCAAGATCATGGGTCGGATAATTTTTCTCATGTTTCCGTAACTGCCTTGAAGCATACCCAATCACCTTACCATGTTGCATTAACACACAGCCTAGCCCAACGCCTGAAGCATCACAATAGACAACATAACCTTTCGATCCCTCTGGAAGTGTCAGGACCGGGGTAGAAGTTAATCTACTCTTTAGCTCTTGGAAACTACGTTCACAAGCATCTATCCATTGAAACTTAGCTGATTTCTGGTTCAGCTTCGTCAGCGGTGTAGAAATAAAAGAAAAGCCTTCTACAAACCTCCTGTAATAACCTGCTAAGCCCAGAAAACTACGAACTTCAGTAGGGGTTGTGGGCCTTGGCCAAGTCTTCACAACCTCAATCTTTTGGGTATCTACCCGAATACCATCGGCTGAAATAATATGCCCCAAAAAGGTCACTGAATTCAACCAAAATTCACACTTAGAAAATTTGGCAAACAACTATCGAGTTTGAAGAACTCTAAGAATAGTACGCAAATGATCAGCATTTTTTTGCCTCGGACCTAGAATATACAAGCATATCATCGATGAACAGAATCACTAACAAATCTAGGTAGGGCCTGAACACATTGTTCATCAAATCCATAAATACTGCCAGTGCATTAGTTATCCCAAATGACATTACCCGGAACTCAAAATGGCCATATCTGATTCTGAAGGCTGTCTTAGGAATATCTTTCTCCATAATTCGCACTTGATGATACCCGGATCTCAAATCTATCTTTGAAAACCATTTGGCGCCTTGTAATTGATCAAATAAGTCGTCAATCCTAGGGAGTGGCTATTTGTTCTTGATCGTCACTTTATTCAGTTGCCGATAGTCAATGCACATTCGCAAGGAGCCATCTTTCTTTCGCACAAACAACACGGGTGCTGCCTACGGGGATGAGCTAGGCCTAATAAAACCCTTCTCAAGCAAGTCCTTGAATTGTTCCTTCAACTTTTTCAACTCTGCGGGAGCCATTCTGTAAAGAGGAATGGATATGGGTTTTGTATTCGGTAGCACATCAATAGAAAAATTAATTCCCTGTTCAGGAGGGAGGCCTGGAAGCTCTTCCAGGAATACATCTGGGAACTCATTCACCACGGGGCCAAACTGAAGAGTTAGCGGTTCATCTTCTACATCTTGAACCCGAACTAGAACGTAAATACAACCTTTTGTGATCATTTTTCTTCCCTTTATATAGGAAATAAACCTACCTTTCGGGGATACGGTATTTTCTTTCCATTCTAAAATTGGTTCTCTCGGAAACTGGAAGCGAACCATTTTCATTCTACAATCAACATTGGCATAGCAAGAAGCCAACCAATCCATGCCCATGATAGCATCAAAGTCCACCATTTTAACTCATGTAAATCAACCATAGTACGATGGTCACAAATCACAACTACACAATTTCTATATACTCAACTAGCTATTACCGGTTCACCAACGGGTGTAGATACCTCAAAAGGTTTGATCGACTCCGGTTTAACCCCAAACCGACTCGCAATATATGGAGTACATATGACAATATGGAGCCCGGATCTATCAAAAGCATATACATCATGAGAGAATACCGATAACATGCCTGTGACAACATCCGGGGAAGATTCAAGATCCTGTCGCCCCGCCAATGCATAAATACGATGCTGGGGACCACTAGAACTGGGTGCTCTCCCTCTGCCTCTACCATGGATGACTGCCACATGTGAACCTGGCCCCATAGGGCGTATAGATGATGAAGACCCAAGCTGCCGACCTTGAAGGCTGGGCCCTACCCCTACTACCAACCGAGGGGCAATCACGCATGATATGGCCTGGCCGACCGCATGTATAGCAAACCTCTGAGCTTAGTCGACACTGGCCCCAATGTAACTTCCCGCACTGGGAACATCGTGGCATGGGTGGCCTTGCCTAACCTGAATTGCCTCTGAACTGAGAACCTGAAGCCTTGAAACTTTGACTCGGCCTGGAATAAGTAGATCTATCAAATCTCTGGCCTATAAACCGTGGAGGTACACTAGTCATAAAATGTCCTAAATGCCTGGAAAATTCGCTGTCTTTACCAGTCTCTAAACTCACTCGTTGGACCCGAAGATCTAGCCCTTTTGCTATACCCTTTATCATGCTCACACTCACTTCTTTGTTGTTGTTGGCTTTCTTCCAAATTCTGGGCATAGGATGAGATGCGTGAAATATCCATGTTGTCCAGAAGGGACGCAGTCTAGTACCTATCCATCAAATGTGGCCCTAGGCCTTTCACAAATTGGTGCACACGGTCACCCATATCCGCTACCATGGCCGAAGCATACTTAGCCAAAGAATTGAAGCACAGACTATACTCTAAGGCATTCATACTTCCTTGCCTAATATTCAAGAATTTATCGGCTCTAGCCCTGCCGAACCTCTCGAGGCAAGTAGTGTCGGAGGAAGGCATCCACAAATTCTTGCCATAGTGGGCGAGATGCATTGACTCCCCATGAAGCCAATCCAAACCGTGTACAAATGAACCGCGACATCCTGGAGTCTATAGGATGCAAACTCCACTGATTCAACGTCTGAAGCATTCATTAACCGAAGTGTCCTTAACATCCCATCAATAAATTTTTGAGGTCCTCATCCGGCTTTGACCCAAAACATTCCGGAGGGTTCAAGCTAATAAAATCACGGGCCCTTGCACTAACAACCCTATCACCTTGACCTATACCTTGCTGATGAGTCTGAGTGGCAACCAACTGAGTAAGTAAATGAATGGCTTCTTTCACATGTTGACTTGAAGCATCTGGTGGAGGAGCTGGAGAGGTGCTGGAGCCGGGGCTGAGGCTCCCTCATACTCCTCGAGAATAGGCACTGAGTGGGAGGACTGAGATTGAGCTGCATTCTGGGACTCACTTTCCTCTATATCCGTTGGCGGTACTCTTTCAGCCCACTTTTCTGCCACTGTCTTGCCCTTTTATGCTGCCGTAACTTTTCTCTTTACAGGCATTTCTGAAATATATAATACACGGTTAAGGAAAGAGAAATCCTTGTATCATGGCTCTATCGCATGATCTTATGAAGAAAGAAGGTCATTTATTCCTAAAATGCTCGCAGCCTCCTGTTTATAAGTGTGGCGCGTGACACACCCATAAACAAGACATCTACTGGACACGGCTCGTAGACACACCCTAGGATAGAACAGCTCTGATACCACTTTTGTCACTACCCGATCGGAGGGCTATGACGGGCACCCCGTGCTAACCCACCCTGGGCACCTCTTATCGTACTCTCATATTCACATCTAGGTGAGCCACATGGCTGACTCATAATTTACATACATCAATAGTACTAATCTCATTGGGCAACAACACATTTATATCATCATCAATGGCAGTGCCCATGTCCAAATACATGAGTCGACAAGGCTATCAAAATAATATACAAAATATGAGCCAACAAGGCTGCAAGACATCTAACCATAAACAACTGTCTACAAGCCTCTAAGAAGAGTAGGTAACATCATATAGGCGGGACAGGACCCCGCCATGTCCATATATAGGTACACAAAAGAATAATACTCAAAAGCTATAGCTCCGGATGAAATGGAGCTCCTCTATGCAGTCCTTGAATAAGAAATCTAAGGATCAAGCTTGTCTCCCTGTCCACCTGCGGGCACGGTGCAATGTCCACAAGGAAAAGGACATCAGTACGAATAATGTACAGAGTATTTAAAGCATAATCAACATTATAATAAGATCATAAGAAATAGAGTAAGAAGTAGCATAAGGAATAGCATAAGATAGAAGAACCTAGGAGGTAATAGAGCCCTTTGTACCCCTAGTGGCCATCATCATATTTAGTTACTTATCTTTTATAGGGGCCTTCCATTTCCAATGCTTACTCATGCATATATATACGTACATATACATATTCGTATTCGTATTTACACCATACACGACCACAAAGGTTCGGTGATTCACATACCCGACCATGCCGAGGCTCGATGAGTACACATACCTAGCCCTACTAAGGCTTCAGTGTTATCCGTACCCAACTGTAGTGGTGCGTGCGCGATAAGTATCGTACTCGGCCATATAAGCTTGGGGTTACATATTAGTCATACATACTTAGACACGTATACATAAAATTCCATAAGTATCATCGACATCATTGCTATCATCGTTTTCGTTACATCTCTCCTTAGAGGACCAACTATCATACAAAGGAGGTACTAGTATCGTGAAAGTATCGAGAATCACGAGCTTTGGTAATCTTAGAGATAGAGTCATTTGGAAGACATTATGGAACTCATGAAAGGGTATATATATATATATATATATATATATAGCAAGGGAACCATGCCTTAATGAAAGAAGGGTTAGCCTTACATACCTCTTTGTCTTCTTAATTAGCCTTACATATGTCTTTGTCTTCTTAACTACTTAACGTTCACCGTCGTAGCTTGAACAATCTACATTAGAAGGATTCATACCATGGTTAAGCCTTAATGATACTCTTAAATTCAAACTAGAATAATTCATAATCTAATGAAAATTGGGCAGCATTTCCCCTATTTCGTCAACTTCCACCTCATTACAAAACAACTCCCAACAACCACAATAATTTCCACAATATCATAATCACATTCCACTAAGGCCTTCAAAGTTCATCATTATGTTCAACTTATACCAACAACCTCACACCCATTTTAGTACATTTTCATACAATGCTTCCTTATCACTATTACTACCTTCCATAACAAGATTATATCCTTATTATACTAAAAATCATGACTCAACTTAGCTTACTACTCAAAAGCATCATAAAAGTTACATTTAGCCCTCATTTTCTACTTTTTTCTTCTACCCAAGTTCTTCAACAACCAAGCATTCATGATAACATGAAATAAGCATGAAAACTAACCTTTTATCTCATGGGAATAAGCTTTAGAGCAGCTAACAACTTATGTGAAAACCCTAGCTTACATACCCAAGAATATCTTGTAGTCTACTAACCCTAGGAAGCCTTCTTACATATGAACACTTTGATTCTTGCCTCTTGATCTTTGTTTTCTCTTGGATTGGGGTGGAATATGCTTGGAGAAGGGTTTTGAGCTCTCAAGACTTATGGAAGATGAAAAATGAAATAAATGAACAAAGGCCATCTATTTATACACAACATAAAAATTCAGCCTGATGGACTTATACGGACCACTTATAGGGTTCGTATAATATTATATGATCCGTATAAGTGGACTGTATAACATCACCATGGTAAAGTCCCTTTCTGAAATAGGTCAAGTTATCCGGACCCTCTTATACGGACCGTATAAGTGGTGGTATAACACCACCAAGAAAATGACCCTTTCTGTGAAGGTTATGTTATACGGGCCCTCCTTATACGGACCGTATAAGTGGCCGTATAACTCCCAGTTATGAAAAACTTCCTCTCGTTGATTCGTTTGACTTCCAATCCTCATGGAACCTTCTTGGCACTAACTTAATACTTCATTAACCATACAATAGGCCCTATAACAACCCCTCAAGACATCACCAAATAAATATTAGCTCAATGATAGCGAAAAACCTTTCCGAACACGACTTCTATTTCACTTCCTTCAACAACTAAAGCTCATATATTCGTACAACTTCAAAATCTTATGGTATGCAACTTAAGCTATCTAATACTTACCTTAATATCATAAGATTTCATAATAACCTTATGCTCACTTTAGCCCATCCACAAGATAATAAATAAAAAATTTCTGAGGTGTAACAATTTAGGATCCTCTTTTAGGAAGTGTAAGTCTTGGTTTCGGTTTGTATTGTGTACTTCTAAGAAATTATGATTCAAGGAACGACTTGAGGGATTAGCTAGCTTAGAATATCGTACCAGTTCAGAAGGTTTTATGTTTAGTTATGTCTAAAGGGTTGTGCTATCTGATTTATCTATGTGAGATATGTTGTTTGTTTTAGAGGCATGGTAATTGGGTCTTTTGGATGAACTGTGAACGAATTGCGGTTTGGGTTTGCATCTGGTTAAAAGAGCTTCGTGTTGGTTGTGGTATGATTTCCTTGGTTACTGTAAGCTTGTCCTGCTCTCGTTCTTCACTCAAGGACGAGCGACTGTTTAATTAGTATTTGATGTAACGACCCATTTTGTCATTACTGTGATTAATCTATTTTTGACCTCATTGACCTGTTCCTCAGTCTCGTTAGAACTATTTTGACTCGAAGAGATAGTTGGCATGACTTCCTAGGAATCCTTATGGGCGTTAGAATGTTTTCTAGAAAAATTAGGCTTTAAGCGAAATGAGTTGACTCAAAAGTTGATCTTTGAGTAAACAGACCTTTTTTGAAAATTCATCGATTCCGAGAGGTCCGGATGCTCGTTTAGAAGCTTGTGTGCATATTCGTTTTGGTTCCCAATACACTCGGGTGCATTTTGGGACCTGGGTTGGAAAGTTAGTTTTGATGTATCAGGGGTTGACTCGGTTAACGAGACCTCTGGTGGGGATTCCAAGACTACGAGTAGCGTTCGTAGCGCGTTTTTATGTATATCTGCATATTTGGTTTGTGTCTGGGAGGTTTCGGGATAGTTCTGAGGGTCAATTTCAAGTTTGGAAGACACCAGAAAAAATTGGTGCCTAGTGTCGCGCAGAAGCGAAGCGCGAAAGAACGACCGAACCGCTGAAGCGTTGGCCGAACCGCTGGAGTGGTCGCGCCGCAGCACTGAACGAACCGCTGGAACGACTAACGAGCAGAATCTGCTATTAATAAGTGTTATGTCACGACCCATCCATTGAGTCGTGACGAGTGCCTGGCCACTACTGACCAAACACCCCTACTCTCATACCTGTACCTTACTGGACAAGTGAGTGGTCCATAAGACTCATAGCTGAACCATGCTAACTCATATCGGGATAACTTTAAGGACTATCAATCATCTGTGCATATAAGGACTTATACAGAAAATAACAGTGCAAGCCAACAAGGCTTGCTACATATGCTGTACCACAAAAGGATGGGGGCCAACATGGCTACATCTTGTCAACTGTGCACATCTGTCTACAGACCTCTACTGGAGTACCAAACTGTATAAAGGACGGGACAGGGCCTCACCGTACCCGTGTACATATACATCTAAACATAACATACCAAAACAGACAGCAGCTACGGATCGGGTGTAGCGCACCAACAATAGCTAGGAAGAGTCTACCGAGATGGATCGCCTCTCTGCCTATCTGTACCTATGGGCATGAACGCAGCCCCTGAACAATACGGCCCGATCCATATATAATATAGGCCCCTTCGGGCATAATAGCATAATAGCCCCATCGGGAATAATAGCATAATGGCCCCTTCGAGATGTCCCTTCAGACATCATAATCATCATTACTGTGCACCAGCTGATCCGGTGGTAATGTGTATATAACGCCTAACCCTTTCCCCATACAAAGAATATTCGCGTATATAACGCCTTCTAGTCACGGGTCAATATGCATATATGTAAATAAATGCAATGCATAAATGTGAACTAGTATAATCATGATACACAACTCAGGACCCATGAACAGAAGGGACAATCATAAGAGGGGTACAGGAACATCAAAGACTGAAGTACTCCTAGTGCTTCTAAGAGTAGAGTAATATGAAAGCTCGTTTACTCGTTATTCGCTTGTATCATAGGATCATGCCAAATAATAAAGAAAGGGAAAGCCTTAACATAACTTTTGGCCTTCTTAACTACTTACGCTTATCCTTCCAAGCTCACAATCTACATTCAAGAATATTTATATCATTGTTAGGCTTATCTTTATATACTTTTCTTAAGCCTTCAAACTGAATCTATTTAGAATCTGCCGAAATTCGGGCAACATCTCCCCTGTTTATACCCCTAGCCCGAAATCACAATACCAACAACCAATAACAACAACAACAACAACAACACTAATATCACAATATCATCATCGATACTAAAATACTCCATAAAACGTCCCATATGATGTTCATCCAATTTCTCAACCAACTACTTTATTATACGACCATTCTATCGCTCTATCTCTGTAAATAAACCTAAAGTAATATCGATAGGGAGAGAATTCATACCTTATTCTTACTAGGAAAGCAATATCTTCAGTGTTGGCCTAAAATCCAAACCGAATCCACCGCAAAACAATACTACAAATCACAACTATGCACTATCCGAACCTCAACTAATATTTCGTCACTTGAAAATCACTCAATTTATGATATCCTCACGCCCTCATCTGTTTTTTGAGTTTTATTTTGGGAAATATCTGGTGAAAAGGGGGGATTTTACCCTTTATATAGGGGGTCAAAGTCAGTGGAACTGACTTAATAATTGACCTTCGCGAACACGAGGTCCTCTCGCGAACGCGATGGCCTAGAATTTCCATGGCCATCAGGAACGTGAGGCTATCTCGCGAAGGGGAAGGCAATTCTGCCCAGTCCGCCCAATTTTTCATCTTCTGCCCATTTGAGCTCCAATCCTTCCAATACTTCTGATACATGATCGTAAACCCTTATAACCATAAAATAGGCGCATATCACTCCAGTGTTCACAATTAAGCAGTTGACACCTACGGAACTCAACGTCCAAACTACGAGGTGTAACATCCTCCTCCTCTTAGAAACTTTCGTCCTCGAATTTTCAATTTTTAGGAATTCTATAGAAAGTATGCCAGAGTTTCCTTTTTAAATATATCAATCCAACATATACATAGCAAACCAAGATGATGCCACACACAGGGTCACATACTAATATATACGACAATATAGCCTCACACAACCAACTATAATAGCTATAAGTAAATCCAATACCTGGGGGTTATGATGTCTCATCTTGGGCCTCCTGGGACAACGGGAACAAGTGCGGGTACTTAGTCCTCATCTCCTCATCTGCCTCCCAAGTCATCTCCTTGACATTATTATTTCTCCAAAGTACTTTAACAGAAGCCACATCCTTAGTTCATAAGCGACGGACTTGTCTATCTAATATAGCCTACAGGTATCTCCTCATATGATAATTGCTTAGTCACCTGGATATCATCTACTAGCACGACACTCAAGGGATCTCCTATGCATTTATGGAGCATGGACACATGGAATACCGGATGTACGGACTCTAACTCAGAAGGTAATTCTAACTCATATGCTACTTTACCCACTGTAATAATAATCTTATATGGTTCCGATGTACCGAGGGCTTATCTTACCTTTCTTGCCAAACCTCATCACGCCTTGTATAGGCGAGACCTTCAAGAAAACCCAATCTCCTACCTAGACCTCTACTTGCGACGCCGGTTATCTGCATAGGATTTTTGTCGACTCTGCGTCGCTAATAATCTTTCTTGGATGGTTTTCACTTTGTCGACTGCTTGCTGTATCAAATACGGGCCGGCTAAATAATTCTCTCCAACATCAAATGAACCTATAGGTGATCTACATCTCCGCCCATATAAAGCCTCATAAGGAAGCCATCTGGATACTGGAATGATAACTATTATTATATGCAAACTCGATAAGAGGTCAATGATCATCCCAGCTACCTCGAATGTCAATTACACAAGCTCTCAGCATGTCCTTAAGTGTCTGTACAATACGCTCTGCTTGACCTATCTGTCTGCGGATGAAATGCGGTACTAAGACTCACCTGAGTCCCTAATCAATTCTGGAAAAATTTCCAGAAGTTAGCTGTAAATTGCGCTCCTCTATCTGAAATAATGGTTGTAGGAACACCATGAAGTCGTACAATCTCTCTAAGATAAAGCCTCACATAGTCTTCAGTTGTATAAGTTGTTCTGACTATGTAAGAAGTGGGCGGACTTTGTAAGCCTATCAACTATGACCCATATTGAATTCATACCTCCACTGAGTACGGGGCAAACCTGTAATAAAACCCGTAGTAATTACCTCCCACTTCCATGTCGGAATCTCTATAGCTTGCAACAAACTCCTAGCTTCTAGTGCTCTATTTTGACTTGTTTACAATTTGGACATTGAGCGACCAATTCTGCTATATCTCTATTCATACCATCTCACCAACAAACTTCCTTGTGATCATGGTACATTTTTGTCGAGCCTGGGTGAATAGAATAGTGGGAATAGTGAGCTTCCCCCATAACTTGCTGACGGAGACCCGCTAATATTAAGGATACATAACCTATCTCAATACCTGAGTACTCCATCTTCCGTGATCACAAAGGGTGTCTTTTTTTTCTGAGGAGCTGTGTCTTGATAATGTACTAAACTAGGGTCTTCGTATTGCCGCTCCTTTAGTTTGGCTATCAAGGACGACATCGCTATATCCTGAACTGTAACTCCTCCATCACCAGTGTCTATCAACCGAACTCCGAAGCTTGGATACCCGACTAACATCATATGCTATATGTCTCTTCTCCATCCGCACATATGACAAACTACCCATGGATTTACGACTGAGAGCATCTGCAACTATGTTGGCCTTTCTAGGATGGTACAGAATATCAACGTCCTAATCTTTCAGCAACTCTAGCTATCGCCTCTGTCATAAATTCAGGTCCTTCTGCCTATAGATATACTAGAGGCTCTTATGATCGGTATAAATATCAACATGAACACCGTATAAGTAGTGCCTCCACATTTTCAAGGAGTGAATCACCGCAGCTAACTCAAGATCGTGAGTTGGGTAATTCTTCTCATGCTTCTTCAGCTGCCTAGAAGCATAAGCAATAACCTTGCCAAGTTGCATTAATACACTGCCTAGCCCAACACCTGAGGTATCATAATAAATCAGATAGCCGTCTATTCCTTCTGGAAGAGTCAGGACCGGTGCTGAGGTCAGCTTATCCTTTAATGCCTGAAAACTCCTCTCACATGCATCCGTCCGCATGAAACATAGCTGAATTCTAGGTCAGCTTGGTAAGTGGGGCTAAAAGAGAGGAAAATCCCTCTACGAACCTCCTATAATATCTTGCCAGACCCAAGAAACTACGAACTTCCGTTAGTGTCGTGGGTCTTGGCCAATTCTTCATGGCTTCTATCTTTTGAGTATCCGCCCTAATACCTTCATCTGAGATAATGTGACCAAGAAAAGCCATAGAGTTCAACTAGAACTCACATTTAGAAAACTTCGCATATAGTTCTTTATCTTGAAGGACTCTAAGCACCGCACGTAGGTGGTTTGCATGTTCGGCTTGCTAATGGTGAATAAACTAAAATATCATTTATGAATACGATCACAAACAAATCTAGAAAGGGTAGGAATACATGATTCATCAAGTCTATAAACACAGGTGGAGCATTAGTCAATCCGAATGACATAACGTGTAACTCATAAATCCCTATATCTAGTCCTGAATGTTGTCTTCGGAATGTCCTCCTCCTTAACCCTAACCTAATGATATACTGATCTCAAATCTATTTTTAAGAATTTCCTGGCACCCCGCAGCTGATCAAATAAGTCATCAATCCTTGGAAGTGGATACTTATTCTTTGTGGTCACTTTATTCAACTAGTCTATAATCAATGCATATTCGCAAAGAGCCATTCTTCTTCCTTACAAATAATACTGGTGCTGCCCACGGCGATGTACTGGGCCTAATAAATCCCTTCTCGAGTAAATCCCTTCAGTTGCTCATTTAATTCCCTCAACTCAGTGGGTGCTATTCTATAAGGAGGAATGGATGTGGGTTGAGGATCTCGGCAATAGATCAATATAAAAATCGATCTCTCGTTCCGGCTAGATACCTTGGAAGCTCATCTGGAAACCCCTATAGAAACTCATTAACCGCAGGGACAGACTAAAAAGTCAGGGGGCTCTACTTGTACATCCTAGACCCGGACTAAGTGATAAATATACCCTTTTCTGATTATCTTCCTTGTCTTAAGGTAGGAAATAAACCTACCCCTTGGTGAAGCAGTGTTACCTTTCCACTATAAAACTGGTTCGGCCGAGAAATTGGAACTGGACCACCTTCGTTCTACAGTCGATAGTAGCATAGCAAGAAGCTAACCAATCCATACTCATAATGACATCAAAATCGATCATATCTAGCTCGATCAAATCTTTTATGGTATGACGATTACACACTATAACTACAAAACCCCGATATACTTGCCTAGCTATTACTGGGTCACCAACAGGTGTAAACACCTCAAAAGGTTTAACAGACTCAGGATCTATCCCGAATTTACTAGCAACAATTGGAGTAATATAGGATAAAGTAGATCCGGGGTCAATCAATATATATACATCATAGGAGGAAACTGATATTATACCTATAACAATGTCAGAAGATGACTCACGATCCTGTCTACCAGCTAGTGCATAATGCGGTTCTGAGGACCGCTCGAGCTAGATGCTCCACCTTTTTCTCTACCTCATCCTGCTGGGGTCTGAGAACTTTGCCATAAAGGGCATATAGATGAAGAAGAACCAGCTATGGACCTTGTAGGATGAACAATACCTACACCATCCCTCATCGGGCACTCCCGCATCTTATGGCCTAGTTGGCCACAAGCATAACTGCCATCTGATCCAAATCGACACTGCCCCAAGTGTGGTCCACCGCACTGAACACACCGCGGCAAAGGTGGCCTCATCTGGCCTGACTCTAGTCTATGCTGAGAACCTGATGCCCTTGAACTCTAGCGCACTCCAGAATAAAAAGACCGATCAAACTTCTGACCTAAAAACCACGAAGGTGCACTCCCTGCTGAATGAAAGGGATACCGGAATGCTGCTGCCTCTGTCCTCCCCTGAACTCACCAGCCATCTCTAAAGATCTGGTCCTCTTACTACAGCCCCGATCATGCTCACGCCCCATTCTCCGCTGGCGCTTACGGTCCTCCAAATTCTGCGCATACGCCTATATGCAAGAAATATCCATACCCGGTTGTAATGCAGCTGTCGTGCATTGATCAATTAGATGCGGCCCTAGACCAGCCACAAAATGATGGACTCTATCAACCATATCGCCCACCATGGCTGAGGCATACCTGGCCAATGAATCAAAGTGTATACAGTACGCCTGAACACTCATACTACCCTGCTCAAGATGCAAGAATCTGTCTGCTTGGGCTCGTCGCACTTTTGGAGCTAAATAATGACGAATAAAAGCATCTGAAAACTTCTTCCATATGGCTGGAGGGGCATTCTCGTCCCCTAGATAGCTCCCATGTCCGATAGCACCCACCGCGATGTCTCGCAACCTATAAGAAGCCAACTCCACAGACTCGACCTCATCAGCGTGCATAACCCTCAAGGTCCTCTGCATACCATCAATAAAGTCTTGAGGGTCCATATTTTGCTTCAACACTGAGAACTTCGGAGGGTCTAAACTGAGGAAAGTCTTAACTCTTGCACCGCCAGCTCGATCTACCTAGTCGACGCCAACTCCCTGCCGCTGAGCCTGAGCAGCTACCAATCTAGTTAATAGTTGTACAGCATTCGCGCACATCCTGGCCCTGGTGCATTTGGCTGAGGAATTGGGGGCACTGGGGCAGGTGCGGGAGGCGGGGTATATGAGGTCTGAGACATGCTCTCAGTCTGAGACTCAGCTTCGAGCTCTAGTAGCTCGCTGTGTGCGACTAGTGGCCTCACCAGCCGCTCTCTTGCCCTTCTGGGTGGCTGTAGCCTTTTTGGGAGGCATTGCTGAAATCAGAACAAATCATTAGAATGGCATTTCTTATCTCACAGCTCTATCGCACGATCTAAAATGGAAAGAACGACAACATTCTAAATGCCCTGTAGCCTCCTGCTTATAAGTGTGGTGCAAAACAAACCCATAAAAAAGACTCTACTAGACACGGTCTGTAGACAATCCCTAGGACAGAACTGCTCTGATACCACTTCTGTCACGACCCATCCGCTGAGTCGTGACGAGTGCCTGGTCACTTCTGACCAAACACCCTACTCTCATACCTATACCTTACTGGACAAGTGAGTGGTCCATAAGACTCATAGTTGAACCATGCTAACTCATATTATGATAAATTTAAGGACTATCAATCATCTGTGCATATAAGCATATATGTAATATATACAGAAAATAACTAGTGCAAGCCAACAAGGCTGCTACATATGCTGTACCACAAAAGGATGGGAGCCAACATGGCTACATCTCGTTAATTGTACACATCTGTGTACAGACCTCTACTGGAGTACCAAACTGTAGAAAGGATGGGACAAGGGCTTGCCGGACCTATGTACATATACATCTAAACATAACATACCAAAATAGACAGAAACTCCGGATCGAGGGGAGCGCACCAACAATAGCTGGGAAGAGGCTCTACTCAGCTGGATCACCTCTTTGTCTAACTGTACCTACGGGCATAAACATAGCCCCCCGAACAATAGGGGAGTCAGTACGGATAATGTACCGAGTATGTAAGGCATAAGATTAACATACACATAGGTGTCATAAAGAAATCTGAAACTCGTAAGCTAAACTGACTAGACTAAATGCATCTGTAAGTCTGATTATCTGAACATGTCTATGTGAATGCATCTATATATCTGACTATCTGAACATATCTTTATATCTCTGCTTACTGAAAATGCCTCTACGAGTGTATGATATGCATAGGTCATAGTGCCGAGGAACGTATGGCCCGATCCATACCAGTATATCATATAGGCCCCTTTGGGCATAATAGGATAATGGCCCCTTTGGTCATAATAGCGTAATAACCCCTTCGGGCAGCCCTTTCGGGCATCATAATCATCATCACTGTGCACCAGCTGATCAGGTGGTAATGCGTATATAACGCCTCGCCCTTTCCCCTATACCCCACAAACATATAATATACGCGTATATAACACCTTCTGGTCACGGGTCAATATGCATATACTGTTACACCTAAAAAAAAATCATGTCGTCGTGTGGTAGACAGACTAACGCAGGGTGAGACGTATGTGAGGTCCCTACAAGTAAGAAGTAGTACATAACGGTTTTAATTAAGATTTCAAAGAGGTTTGAAGCAAGAAAAGAAAGTTCGTTATGAAAGGCGAAGTATACGTTGTGTTTCGGAAAGGTTTCTGCAAAGTACCGAGCTAATGTTAACTTAGTGATGTCTTAAAGAAGAGTTATAACGCTCCTTAGATTGTTAATGAAGTGTTAAACAAGTGCTAAGTAGGTTCCATAAGGATTGGAGATCAAACGAAATGACGAGAACAAGTTCAGAGAGAAAGTGGATTATATGACCATTTACTACGGTTCATATAATTGTTCGTATAACCGTTACAGTGAACGCCCATCACTGATGGGTTATACGGTCACTAATACGGACCTTATAAAATATACAGGTCCGTATAAGGTATCGTATAATGGTTAAAGAAATGAGGATTGGTTGGGGAAATTTCACAGTCACTTATACTGGACTGTATAAGTGTCCGTATAATGCCCGACGGGTCAGATTTTTCCCAATTATAAATATAAGACCCCAAGTTATTATTTTCATTTCCCACTTCTCCACTTCTCTCTAAGTCTCTAGAATATTCCACACACTTCTTCCACTAGGATTCAAGAGAAATCAAAGATCAAATACCAAAAACTAGTAGAATCAAGTGCAAGAATGCTAGCTAGGGTTGATGGAAGCAAGAAATCTCTTTGGAATTGAAGTCAGGGTTTTCTCCAAGTGAGGCATTTCCATCCAAAGTCCATTCCTACACAATCAAAGGTGAGTTTTATGATCATTACATGCTATTTAGAATATTAAATGGTTGAAAGACTTGGATTATGGAAGAAAGTGGAAAATGGAGCTCAAATGTGAAAATAATGGTATTCTTGAATTGTAGTTGACATGAATCATAATACTTGAGATGTTATGAGTATAATCTTGTTATAAATGATATTAAGAATATTGGGGAAGCATTATATGAGGATGGATGTGTTACGTCCCATATTTTATACATTGGGACAATCCGGATTAACTATGATAAGTTAGGGTCAAGACCATTCCGGGACATGAAGTCGGGACTTTTGACCCTCGATTTTATTTTGAGACATAAGTTGTACATGAAATTGTGGGCATGGAACACTTAGGAAAAGTTGGGACCAAAAGTCATATACTTGGAAGTTGAAAATCATGCAAAAATAGGCCCTTTGGCCGTGTGGCTTTGAAATTGGTCCCACACATTTCTGTGGCCAATTTTAAATGGTCCAACACATGTGTGGGCCATGGACATTTGGAGGGTTCATCTAGGAGCTTAAAAGATGACTTCTAAGTCATCTTCTATCATTCTACACTTAGAAAAAAATCAATAAGTTGAAGAGCAACAACAACAACCTCTCGGCCAAACCCAAGAAACACCAAGTCCAATTTTAGCCATCCCAAAAATATTTCTTTGGTGCAAATCCACTAATTGGAGGTCCCTAAGTAACTGTGGAAGTGTTGTTGGAGCGATCGAACCATCTGTCTAGTAGATCGCAAACCCTAGCCTATTTGTGGAGTTGAAGAAGAAAGGTAAGATTTGATTTTGTTTTATGTGTTGTGAATGTTTTATGCATGTTGTAGTATGTTAATATGGATGAAATTTGTGAAATATAGTAAGTTGGAGGTGAGCCGTGTATGGTGTGTATGGTCGTGTAGATGTGTGTGTTGTGATTGGGTTGATGAATTGATTCTATGTAGCATATTTAGTTGTGTAGTGTGGAGAAAAGAATAAGAATCGTCTATATATGTATATGTGTAGTGTGGCCGAATGTAGGTCATATTAGCATGACAAGAATAGGTTATGGTTGTGTTCTCGGGTTTGGGACTGTTTTCGGGAAAATTGGAGCAATTGTTGGATTGTTGGAAATATTGTGCAAATTGTTTAAAATGTCCTTGAATATTGTTGGTATGGGTTCGGGTTGAAATTTGAATGTATGAGCGGTGATGTGGCTTGAATGTAAGCCGTCGAATTGAATATTGTGAATGTTGTTGAATGATGTAAAAGAGAGTTATTAATGTTATATTGCCTTTCGGATTGGTCATTGGGATTTCTAGGTTGGTTATTGTTGTTGTTGTTGTTGATTTGGCCGAGTTAAATTCTCGGGGTTGGCCTATTTACAGGGGAAATGCTGCCCAAATTTCTGTAGAATTGAGTGTTAGTTTGGAATAAATTGCCTAAGTGCCTATGGCTAATGTTTGATATTCGTTGACGTATTTGTAGACCGTGAGGAGCCCGAGGCGTAGGTTGGGATTAGCTTGAGTTGGGCTAGCTTGGAGTGCGTACGAGGTATGTAAAGGTCAAACCTTCCTTCTTTTGGCATGCCTTAGTTATAAATAGGCTATGTCACGAGCCTCGAGAAAATTCTAAATTCACAATCCGAACACGTTATTACTCTTATATATATATTTCTTGGCATTCGTATGTTTGATGTGATGAAATATGAACCCTTATGTCTTCGAAATAATTGATTTCCAAATGTTGCACAAAAAGTTTTGTTTTAAAGAATTCCATAACTATGGACGTCGTATCTTTCACAGAAAGGCTCGGATTGCTCCGATATTTTCGTAGGAGTTTGCATGGCGTACGATGATTATGTTTTTCATAGGCGGGCCCGGATCGGGTCAATATCCGTCTGTGGGTCCCGCGACTTTCCTTTATGTAATTCGGAGGACTCTTGAAAGAATTGGGTATGACTATTATTTCGATTCTCAAGTATGGTCATTTTACTTATAATTGAGTCCATGATAATGATTTTATGCATATGGTTACTCACGACTCTGCTCGTGCGTTTTGTTATATCTTTCGCCGAGTCCCGGGCCGGTTCTGTTGTCGTGCGCACTTTGATATACTCCGGTGTTATGCTGTGTTTATGGTTCACCGAGCCACTCTCTAGAGGGTCGGGTTCCACTTATATTTGCCGTTATGCTGTGTATGGCGTAATGCTGTGTTATGATGTGTGACGGGGATACGGAGATTTGAAACCTTCTGGTGTTATGCTGTGTTATGGCGCCATCGACGGGCGGGCGACCATATTTTCTGTGCCCTATGCATGACTTATAGTTCGAAAGTAAACATTTTGATATTTTGGGCTTGCACTTATTTTCTGTACTTCTATTTCGTTTATGCCTCAGATTTGTTTTCTGTATCTTCTGCTTTGCATACTCAGTACATATTTTGTACTGACCCCCTTTCTTCGGGGGGCTGCGTTTCATGCTCGCAGGTACAGACGCACAGTTTGGTGATCCACAAGTTTAGGACACCCTCTTCTGCTGTTTGGAGTGCTCCCCTTATTCCGGAGCCTACATTTTGGTATATATATTCGTTCGTTGCATATGTATATATTTGTTCAGGGGTACGGCGGGGCCCTGTCCCGCCATATAATTCGGTTGGTCTGTTTAAGGGTCTGTAGACGTATATGTGGGTTTGTGCCTACTTCTGTACAGGTGTGTTTGTATGATCCCACTCGCCATGGCAGCCTTGTCGGCGTGCATTTGTATATATTTTGGGTCGTTGCGCCATTTGATAGCCTTGTCGGCTTCTGATATATATATATATATATATATATATATATATATGGTTGTGTTGAAATGTGTTTGAGACAGTTTGATATAATTTGAGGCAGCGTGTGATATTTGTGCCCGTATACACTATCTGTATGTGATTCAGATTGGATGAGTGTGTTCGGGTGCCCAGTTCGGGCACTAGTCACGGCCTACGGGGTTGGGTCGTGACAGGATGTGGTGTTATACTATGGCTATAGTTATGAATGACCTTGGGAGGAAATTGTGAGAATTGAATGATGTCGAACTTGTCAAAAATTGTGGATTATGATATAATGAATGTTGTTATTGATGTTTGGGAGTTGTTATATCACATGGAGGAAGTTGTAGAAACAAAGGAGATGCTGCCCAATTTTCGTTAGCTTTAACCTAAGCTTGAGTATACTTCCGATTATCTAATCTTAGCATGAATTCCTTTGAATGTAGAATTACGAACTTGGAAGCAAGCGTATAGTCGGCAAGTTAGAAAGGCGTAAAGGTATATGAAGCTAGTCCCTTCTTTTTCTAAGGCATGATTCCTATGACATGAGTTCCCTTATCTTTCCATGACCTTCTTACATTCCAGAAACTATGAGTCAGATGATTGCTCATTGTTGTTGTACTCACCTTAGATTGCTAGTTTCTTCAAGGCAAGGCATGATGATCATGACTACTCCATAATGGAAATCGGGGGTTCTCGACCTTAAGTTACCCCGATAGAGTTATAGTTTGTACTTAAGTGCTAAGGCATGTTTTATGTGTATGTATATGTATGATTACACCGTGCCTAGATGGCCGGGCAGCACCGCTAAGGCGGGCGGCGTATACACCTTGTCTTGATGGCATGGACAGACACCGCTAAGGCGGGCGCCTTATTGCGTTGTGTCTATATAGTAAGGGCAGCACTACTAGTGGGCGGCATGGGATGATTAGCCCGGACGCGAGCTAACGAAGTTGTTGATTCATACGACTTACGTATATAGTTATGTGTGACAAATTTTAAAGGTAAAAGTGAGCATTCATGATTCTGCCTCAAGAGGCAAACAGTGACACTCATCTTTTTCATCTTATGCTTTCTACATTTCCTTGTTATGTTATTATGTATGCCTTACATACTCAGTATAATGTTCATACTGACGTCCTTTCTTTTCTTTGGACGTTGTGTTCATGCCCACAGGTAGACAGAGTGGTGGCCCAGATTCTTAGGAGCTACTCTGCAGATTTACAGGAGCACTCCACTATTCCGGAGGTGCCATTTTTGAGATATTATTTAGTGTATATATATGGGCACGACGGGGTCCTGTCCCATCCTTATGTCTAGTACTCTAGTAGAAGCTTGTAGATATAGATGCGTGGGTAGTCGTTGCCTTAAAGATTCTTCAGTGTATATTTTGTATATCATCTTTGTAGCCATGAGAGCTTATATATGTGTATATATATATATATATATATATGTGTGTGTGTATATATATATATATATATATATATATATATATATATATATATGTATTTGTTGCCTTTGAGTTTGTGTATGTTAAGGTTGGGTATGATGACTAGCATAATGAGTGGTGCTCGGTAGTCAGCTCCGGGTACCCCTCATTGCCCCCAAGTCGGGTCGGGACAAAAGTGGTACCAGAGCAGTTCAGTCCTAGGGTGTGTCTACGAGCCGTGTCCAGCAGAGTCTTGTTTGTGGGTGTGGAGCGCGCCACACTTATAAAAAAGAGGTTGCGGGGCATTTAGGAAATATGATTGTTCTTCTTCTTATTAGATTATGCCTTAGAGGCATGTTATCAGATTTTCTCCTCCCTAAGTATGCGTTATGATTTCAGCGCTGCCGGTAAAGAAAAAGACAGCCGCCCAGAAGGGCAAGGCTGCGATAGAAGGGCAGATGGGAAGGGAGCCATCAACAAATATAGAAGAAGGTGAATCTCATAATGAGGCTGCATCCAATACCTCTCACATTCTGCCTATTCTTGAAGAACAAGAGGGGGCTTCAGCTCCGGCTCCTACGCCTCCAGTATCTCTATCGGGAGCTTCGAGTCAATAAATGACCTGAAGCTATTCAGCTATTGACACAACTAGTTGCTACTCAAGCTCAGTGGCAGAGTACGGGTCCAGGTGATAGGGCGACTAGTACTAGAGCCCGTGATTTCATGAGTTTAAATCCTCCAACAATTTTTGGGTCAAAGCCGGATGAAGACCCGCAAGGTTTTATTGATGAGATGCTGAGAACGTTGAGAATCATTCACGCCTCCGATACTGAATCTTTGGAGTTGGCATCTTATAGACTCCTAGGATGTGGCAGTCCTTTGGTATAATAACTGGATATCATCGAGAAAGGAAAATGCACCTCCCCCAGTTTGGTAAGAATTCGTAGATGCTTTCATCTGCCACTATTTGCCACCCGAGGTTCGAAGGGCCCGAGCTGACAGGTTTTTGAATCTAAAGTAAGGGAATATGAGTGCTCAGGAGTACAACCTTCACTTTAATTCATTGGCTAGATATGCTCCGATTATGGTGGCTGACATGAGCGATAGAGTACATAGGTTTGTGAGTGGCTTGGGGCCACATTTGTTCAAAGACTGTTTGACAGGTTCACTCTAGGGGGGATGGACATTTCTCGTATTCAAGCCCAGACCCAGAATTTAGAGGAGCAGCAACATCCGCAAAGGGGTAAGCACAATATTGATAGAGGCAGAGTAAGAGGGCAAAATATGTTGGTGCCGGCAACGACTATAGAGTGGGATCAAGGCAGTCATATTCTAGATATTCAGGCCAGTCGGTAACTAGTTCACCTCCTCGGTTTGCAGGCAGGAGATTTGACCGCCCCATTCATTCGGGACAGGGTCAGATCTCGAGTGCTTCGGGTTTCCAGTTTGGAGGTGATTATATCCAGAGGAGACCACCGATCCCACGATACAGCCAGTAGAGGAGGTTACATTCGGGTCCGTGTCGTCAGGGCTCAGATGCTTGCTATGCCTGTCATTAGGTTGGGCACATAATACGTGATTGCCCGTCGATGAGTGGTAAAGCCAGGACTCTGCCCATAGGATCGGTAGCTAGTTCTTCTTCATCTGTACGCCCCGTAGGGTAGACTTCCCAGACCCCGGCAAGCCGCGGTAGGGGCAGAGGAAGAGCGTTCAGTTTAGGTGGCACCCAGCCCCGTATTAATGCTCTAGCCGGACGACAAGATCTTGAGTCCTCCCCGGATATCGTTACAGGTATACTATCCATATTCTCTCATGAAATTTATGCATTGATAGATCCGGGTTCTACTGTTATCTTATATTACTCTGTATATTGGTGGCCGCATTGGGGTGAAACCCGAGCCAATTAAACCTTTTGAGGTATCTACTCCGGTTGGTGATCACGTAGTAGCTAGACGAGTGTATAAAAATTGTGTGATTATGGTATATGATCGTCAGACTAAAGTTGATTTGATTGAACTGGAAATGTTAGACTTTGATGTGATTATGGGCATGGATTGGTTGGCTTCTTGTTATGCGAATGTGGATTGCAGAACAAAAATAGTTCGATTTCAATTTCCAGGAGAACCAGTGCTTGAATGGAAAGGTAATGCAGCGTCTCCCAGAGGCAGGTTTACTTCCTACCTTAAGGCAAGGAAGATTATAGCTAAAGGCTATATTCATTACCTAATCCGAGTTCATGACACCGAAGCAAAGCCACCGACCTTTCAATCCATTCCGGTAGTGAATGAATTTCCGAATGTATTTCCAGATGAACTTTCAGGCCTTCCTCCGGAAAGAGAGATTGATTTCGCTATTGATGTATTAACGGATACTAAACCAATCTCTATTCCTCCTTATAGAATGGCTCCTACAGAATTGAAAGACCTGCTTGAGAAGGGATTCATTAGGTCCAGTTCATCACTGTGGGGAGCACCCGTCCTATTTGTGAGAAAGAAATATAGTTCCCTACGGATGTGCATTGACTATAGCCAGCTGAACAAGGTGACGATAAAAAATAAATATGCGCTTCCAAGAATCGATGAATTGTTTGACCGATGACAGGGTGCCAAATGGTTTTCCAAAATTGATCTGAGATCAGGATATCATCAAGTGAGAGTTAGAGAAGAAGATATTCCCAAAACAGCCTTCAGAACGAGATATGGCCACTATGAATTTCGGTGATGTCATTTGGGTTGACTAATGCTCCGGCGGCGTTTATGATCTGATGAATAATGTATTCAGGCCTTTTCTAGACCTATTCGTGATCGTGTTCATCGATGACATCTTGGTATATTATCGATCAGAAAAAACGGAGCATGTAGACCACTTGCGCATTGTCCTTGGAATTCTTCGGGCTCGTGAATTGTATACTAAATTTTTGAAATGTGAATTTTGGCTGAATTCTGTAATCTTTCTGTTACATCTCGAAATATTTCATGCCGTTGCACAATAAATAGACTAACACGGGATAAGAAGTATATAATGTTCCTACGAGTAAGAAATAGTACTTAACGGTTCTAATTAAGATTCCAAAGACGTTTGAGGCAAGAGAAGAGAATTCGTTGGAGAATGTCAAGCTTAAGTTGTGTCTTGGAAAAGGGTTTGCAAAGTATCGAGCTAATGTTGATTTAATAATGTCTTGGGGAGAAGTTATAATGCCTCTTAGATTGTTAATGAAGTGTTAAACAAGTGTTAAGAAGGTTCCATAAGGATTGGAGATCAAACGAACCGATGAGAACAAGATCGGAGAAAAGATGGATTATACGACTACTTATATGGTCCGTAAAATGGTCCGCATAACTATCACAGTGAAGGTCCATCACTGATGAAGTTATACGATCAATTATACGGACCGTCTAAGATTATATAGACCGTATAATGGTCTGTATAACACCCGACGGGCAGATTTTTAATTTTTATAAAGAGACCCCCAAGTCCTCATTTTTTATTTCATCTTCTCTCCACACCTCAAGAAAGCTCTAGAATGTTCTCCATACCATTTTAACATAAAAACCAAGAGAAATCAAGAGCAAAACATCAAGAGTTGGTGGAATCAAGAACATGAATGCTCACTAGGGTTTATGCAAGTCAAGAAATCTTTTTGGATTGAAGCTAGGGTTTTTATTCAAGTGAAGCTTTTTCATCCAAAGGCTATTCTCACATTATAAAAGGTAAGCTTTATGATCCTTCCATGTTATTTAGAGTATTTAGTGGTTAAAAGACTTGGATTATGGAAGGAAGTGGAAAATGAAGTCTAAATAGGGGAATAATGGTGTTCTTGAATAATGACTTGATTTGAACTATAGTTCTTGACATGTTATGAATATAATTTTGTTATCAATGATATTAAGAATATTGGAGAAGCATTATATGAGGAAGAATGTGGTATTATATTACGGCCATGGTTATGGAGGAACGTGAAAGGAAAATTTGAGAATTGAATAATGTCGAACTTTTCGAAGCTATTGACTATGGTATCATGAATGTTGTATTTGATGTTTGGGAGTTGTTATATTATATGGAGGAAGTCGTATAAACAAAGGAGATGCTGCCCAAATTTTATTAGCTCTAGCTTAAGCTTGAGTATATTATCGATTATCTAATCTTAGCATGAATTCTCTTGAATGTAGAATCGTCGGTTTCGAAGGGAACCATTTAGTCGATAGAGTTAAGGAGACAAAGAGGTATGTAAGGCTAACCCCTCTTTCTAAAGGCATGTATTCCTCATTTTGCGTCTATACGAGATATTCAAGCTATTCCTATTCTTATAAAGGTTGTAAGCTCATGACCCTCGAGATTCTCTTGATATTGTTGACAATGTTTCTTGTGATGATAATGATAACGATTATGGTGATGATTTCAATTTTAGAGATGCCATCCAAGATATCCAAAAAGTCCAAATCTTAGAGATGCTAGAAATTCATAACTTACAATATTCTTGAGATACTTTGGTAAAAGCTCCTAATAGTGATGATGGTAAGGATAATACTGATAATGATAATTATGACGATGATAATAGTAATGACAATAAAGATGATGGTGATTCAATAATCGAAATCGAGAGTTTGTAACCTTTGTGTCACCCCGGTAGTGTTGAAATGTTTCTCTCGGATACATATGTATCTGATAAATGTATGGATGCTATGTTATGACGCCGAGCCTATATGGTCGGGTATGATATCTATTGCGCGCACACCACTGCAGTCGGGTACGTATAACACTGAGCCTTGGTAGGGCCAAGTACGGGTAACACTGAGCCTTGGTAGGGCCAAGTACGGGTAACACTGAGCCTTGGTAGGGCCAAGTACGGATAACACTGAGCCTTGGTAGGGCCAGGTACGCATAACACCAAGCTTTATTATGGCTGGGTACATAAGACACCGAACCTCTATGGTCGGGTATGATACTACTATGTGTACAAATGTATGAAATGAAAGTTCCCATTAGAAAGAGGATAAGTAAATATAACGAACATTGCTAGAGGTATACCTAGCTCCTTCATTTCATAACTCGTCCATATTATGTTATCTCATATGCTTTCAGTATGCTATTGATTATGCTTTACATATTTAGTACATTATTCGTACTGATGTCCCTTTGCCTGGGGGTGCTATGTTTCATGCCACACAGCCCATATTGCTTTGCAAGAAAGTTATCCAGGAGTTTTACTATAGGATGTTCTAGGCTATGAGCAGGATTGGTAAACCCCATTCAGTTCGGAGTGATGCCGCGTTGGAGTAATTCCTTATGAGCTGAGTCATATATATTATTGGTATGTTGGGGTCCTGTCCCAACTTAGGTTTTGATATCATGTCTTACGTTAGAGACTTTTGCAGACAGAGTCATGTATACTGTACATCAGTCTTGTAAGCAGCTATATAAGCCAATGTAGCATTATGCATTACTTTACAGATTTCATATTATTACAGATTTTATTTTATTTAAGAAAGACGAAAAGAATGTTTTGAGAAGATTTCATTATGCATATCATTTCATGATTAAGAGTTCAGTAAGATTATGAGTATAACGAGAACCAGCGAGTTCGCATCGGCTCTAAGTGGGGGTCGGGTGCCCATCATGCCCAATCAGATTTGGGGCGTGACACTTTCGAGGCCATAATATCTCGGCTGATGGCATTCGAGTAGATGTTCAAAAGATTGAGGCTGTGAAAACTTGGCCAAGGCCTATAACACCTACAGAAGTCCGTAGCTTTTTGAGATTGGCAGGTTACTATAGAAGATTTGTGGAAGGGTTTTCCTCTATCTCAGCATCAATGACTAAACTAACTCAGAAATTAGCAAAATTTCAATGGACTAATGCGTGTGAACGCAGTTTCCAGGAATTGAAGGATAGATTAACTTCAGCCCCAGTCCTGACACTCCCAGAAGGGCCAGATGGTTATGTTGTGTATTGTGTTGCCTCTGGTGTTGGGTTGGGCTGTGTGTTGATACAGCACGGTAAAGTCATTGCCTATGTCTCAAGGCAGTTGCAGAAACATGAAAAGAACTATACGACTCATGACCTCGAATTGGCTGCTGTTATTCATGCACTAAAGATGTGGAGACACTATTTGTATGGCGTTCATGTTGACATTTATACAGATCACAAGAGTCTCCAACATATTTTCAAGCAGAAGGAGTTAAATCTTCGGCAGAGGCGGTGGTTAGAACTATTGAAAGATTATGATGTGAGTATTTTATACCACCCCACAAAGGCGAACCACAAAGGCGAATGTAGTAGTTGATGCACTTAGCCGCAAATCAATGGGCAGTCTATGTGAGGTCCCTCCGGAGAAGAAATAATTTATCTGTGGGCTTTAATAGCTAGCCAGTCTCGGAGTTCGCCTAATTGGTTCGGGCAACATTCACAACCCAGCTGTTTCGTCCTTAGATATGGAGGTGAGAGAGCGTTAATATGAAGACCCTCAGTTGAGTCACTACAGAGATACATTCCCTGAGAAAGAGAAGTCACCATTTGAAATTTCTGCAGATGGAGTTCTTAGATACCGAGATAGGCTATGTTCTCCAAATGTTGCAGGACTACATCGTCGAATTCTAGAAGAAGCTCATTACTCTCGGTATTCTATTCATCCAGGAGCGACTGAGATGTATCACGATCTTAAGCTAATATATATTGGTGGGATGGAATGAAGAAGGATATAGCGGAATTTGTAGCTCAATGTCTAAATTGCCTAACAAGTGAAAATTGAGCATCAAAAGCCAGGAGGATTGTTACAAGCCACGGAGATTCCAGCCTGGAAATGGGAAGTGATTAATATGGATTTCATTGCAGGGTTGCCTCGTTCCCGACGCAAGTATGACTCCATATGGGTGATCGTGGGCAGACTCACGAAATCAGCTTATTTTCTTCCAGTAAAAATCACATATTCGGCGGAAAATTATGCAAGGTTGTATCTTAAAAAGATTGTGCGACATCATAGTGTCCCGCTATCCACTATTACTGACAGAGGAGTACAATTTACAGCTAAATTCTGAAAGTATTTCCAAGAAGGTTTGGGTATTGAGGTATATATATATATATATATAGTACAGCATTTCATCCACAAACTGATGGGCAAGCCGAACGCACTATTCATACCTTGGAAGATATGTTACGGGCATGTGTGCAAGATTTCAGCGGTAGCTGGGATGACTACTTACCCCTTATTGAGTTTGCGTTCAACAACAATTATCATTCCAATATTCAGATGGCCCCGTATGAAGCTCTATATGGAATAAAGTGTAGATCCCCAATTGGGTGGTTTGAAGTAGGAGAGGTACAACTAATAGGTCCGGAGTTGATTCAACAAGTGGTGGAAAAGATCAAGGTCATCCGAGATCGATTACTAACAGCCCAAAGTCACCAGAAATCTTATGCAGAAAACCGTCGGCGAGACTTAGAATTCCAAGTTGATGATTGGGTATTCTTAAAGGTATCACCGATGAAAGGCGTAATGAGATTTTGCAAGAAGGGAAAATTAAGTCCTCGATACATTGGACCTTATAAGATTGTCCGCAAGATAGGCCAAGTAGCTTATGAACAGAACCTACTTCCAGAACATGCATCAGTCCATCTAGTTTTTCATGTATCAATGCTCTGCAAGTGTGTCAGAGATCCTACTAGGATCATGCTGGTAGATGATGTTCAAGTTATGGAAAAGTTGACTTGTGAGGAGGTACCCATTGCCATACTAGATAGGCAAGTGCAAAGACTTAGAAACAAAGAAGTAGCCTTAGTTAAGGTCATATGGAGAAACAATAATCGAGAGGAAATGACTTGGGAAGCGGAAGAAAGCATGAAGTCCAAGTACCCACACTTGTTTTCACCCTCGGAAGAGATCCAAGATGAGACATAACTATTATGAGGTATGTATGCTTTCTTTTTATGCTTTTGGGTCGTGTGTGGCCATACTTTCTTGCTATTGTGTTGTAGCCCTGTAAGGTGTTGTTATTGTGGGTTGTTGTGACAGGATGGTAGAGCCATATTACAGGAGAAACTCTGGCGAAATTTTTGTAAAATCCCCGAGAACTTAACATTCGAAGACGAATGTTTTAAAGGGGGGAAGAGTGTTACACCACAAAAAATTTCATGTCGTCATGTGGTGGATAGACTAAATAGAGTGAGATGTATGTGAGGTCCCTACAAGTAAGAAGTAGTACCTAACGGTTTGAATTAAGATTCCAAAGACGTTTGAAGCAAGAGAAGAAAGTTTGTTATGAAAGGCGAAGTATACGTTGTGTTTCGGAAAGGTTTTCGCAAAGTACTGAGCTAATGTTGACTTAGTGATGTCTTAAAGAAGAGTTATAACGCTCCTTAGATTGTTAATGAAGTTTTAAACAAGTGCTAAGAAGGTTCCATAAGGATTGGAGATCAAACGAAATGACGAGAACAAGCTCAGAGAGAAACTGTATTATACGACCATTTATACGGTCCATAAAATATTATACGGTCCGCATAATGGTCCGTATAACCGTTACAGTGAAGGCCCATCACTGATGGAGTTATACGGTCACTTATACGGACCATATAAAATTATATGGACCGTATAAGGTACCGTATAATGGTTACAGAAATGAGGATTGGTTGGGGCAATTTCACGGTCACTTATACGGACCGTATAAGTTTATACGTGTTATACCCCGTATTTTTATACGCCGAATTATGCGCAAGCAAATCGACTCAAGTTAAAGACGGGATTATTTTCGGACATGAAATAGGAACTTTTAAGTTTAAATTTTAATTAGTACATAAATTGTTTATAAATTTTATTTAGTGTAGAAATATTATTGGAGATTAGGAACTAATTAGTTATGATTAAATTATTAAGTAAGGGATTAGTGATTAATTACTTTGATTATTGAGAGTGGGCCCCACCCGAATTAAAAAAAAATGAAAAATGACAAATCAAGAAAATATTTGGTGAGTCACTAAGATAGGACACGTGTCCTATAGGGAGAAATCCTATATAAATGATGAATCACGTTAGCCATGATTCATTTTGGAAAAATGCATTTCTAATTGAAAAAAAAAGAAGCAAAGAGGAGTTATTTCCATGGCTGCTCACGGCCAGCCATGGATGGAGGAAAAAAAATATATTCTTTCCATTTTGATTAAATTCAAGTGGTTTGGAAGTTCAAGGAGGTGATAGCAACATTGGATATTGAATCTGTTATACCCCGTATTTTTTTATACGTCGAGTTATTCGCAAGAGAATCGACTCGAGTTAAAGACGGGATCATTCTCGGACACGGAATAGAAATCTTTTAATTTTCAAATTTTAAATTAGAATATAAATTGTTTATAAATTTTATTTAGTGTAAAATATATTATTGGAGATTAGGGTTTAATTAATTGTGATTAGATTATTAAGTGGGAATTAGTAATTAATTAAATTAATTAAAGTTAATTACAAAGTGGGCCCCACCCGATTTTTAAATGAAAACAAAATCATCAACTAGTGACACATTAGGGGGCACGTGTAAGGACCAAGGGACACACACACACACATATATATATATATATATATATTGTCACAACATGATTCACAAAGCAACACTTCAACAATTCAAATTGAAATTGGAGAAAAATTAAAGTGAAGGAGCATTCGGCCATGGAGAAATTTTAGCCGAGAAATAGCTTGAGGAAGAGAGGTATTGGAAGTGTAAAATTGTTGTAACATCCAAGTGATTAGCAAGGTTAAGGAGCCAAGTTTATTAAGGTAATATTTAATTTATTTTTATACACGTTTTGGAGGTGATTAAACTTGTATAAATTTGTAAATGTGTGATGAGTGTAAGAAGTTGTAGATGTTGATGTTGAACTATAAATTGAGTCGTGTTGAGGGCTGCTTTAATTGGACATGGTAAATTGATTTTTAAGTGACAAAATGGTTGTTGTTATCATAAATTATATGGGAAAAGAATGAAGGAATTAGATATAAGGTTAAAGTTGTGTTGATATGAACATGTTGTTATCCTTATGGAATTGAAAGAATTGAAGACATGATTATGTCCATATGTTGTTGTTGGTATTTCTGTGTTAACAAGAGAGTAATTGGAAATTCGGGATAGGCGAATATATAGGGGAAGTGCTGCCCGATTTTCGTTAAGTCTTTAACTAATAGAAAACCCTAAACGAGGTTGTGTAAGCTAAAGGATAAGTCCTATAAACAATGGGCTATAGATTTGTGAACTAGAAAGAATAGCTATTAACGATAACGTTACTCTTATATTAAATAGGCTAAAAGAGCGACGAGGCGAACGGATTTACGAATAGTTGTCTTAGACCTAAGCTGTACCTTCTTTCTTTTGGCATGTCTTAGACCTAAGTGATGAATGATATGAACTTTGGGGTAATCCTTTTAATAAGTTTTGAGTGTGATTTATGATTCTTATTCGCTTCTTGATGTTAGAACTCCCAAGTGATTGAGCCTCCCTCTTCAGTTTTCTGTACGTTGGATAATAGTTGATATGTATCCGTTCCTATTCTTAGGAACTCTATGATAACTAATGTTCGGACTTCTATAAGATGTTTCTTACTATATTGACCTATGACTATGATTCCTAAGGCTCCTTGATATACTTTATGATGACATTCGAAGGATGGTTGATATGGTACCGAGTGACATTCGAAAGATATTTGATACGACTATTGTCTTGATTTTCAAATGATAACTCATGTTGATTATTCCATTGAGTCTTTGGAAATATTTTAAATTGCATATGTTATTGTTCTGTTGTAGCAGCCTTACCGGCTTGTATATATTATTGTTCTGTTGTAGCAGCCTTGCCGGCTTGTATATATTACTGTTCTGTTGTAGCAGTCTTGCCGGCTTGCATATATCATCATTTCGTAGTGGCAGCCTTGTCGGCTTGCGTAATATTCTGATATGTAGTGGCAGCCTTGTCGGCTTGCGTAGAATAATATATATATACAGTGGCAGCCTCGTCGGCTTGCATATGTTATGACGTTGTGATTGATTGAGGACCGATAGTATCAGTCCGATTATGTTTGACAGGTACATATGGGTGTCCAGCTCGGGCACTAGTCACAGGCCTACGGGGTTGGGTCGTGACAGAATCGAGGAAGAATAAATTGTAAAATTGGAGCAATTAAGCGTAGAAATTCCTCCGAGAAAAATTAGGTAAGATTTTCTTATTTTGTGGTGTAATTGTGTTAATAATGTTATAATGGAATTATTAAAATTGGATTGGATGAAATTGGAAGTAAGAAATTGCGTGAAATCGTTGTTATACGAAATTGTGGGTTGAAAAGAATTAAAAAGGGTTATTGGATTGTTAGAGTTGTTTATGGGATGAATTGTAAGGATTCTATATGAATATTGCCATTGTTGTCATTGTTGGTATTTCTATGATAACAGGAGGATAATTGGGAATTCGGGCTCGGTGAATATATATGGGAGATGCTGCCCGATTTCTGTTAAGTCCTTAACTAGTGAAAAACCCTAATCGAAAAAGTATAAGTTAAAGAATAAGTTCTATAGGAGATTGGTCACAGATTTATGAGCTAGGAAGTACAGTTTACTTACGATAGCGTTACTTTTATATTAAATAGGCTAAAGGGGCGACGAAGCGAACGAGATTACGATTAATCGTTAACAGGTATGTAAAGCTGTCCATTCTTTCTTTTGGCATGTCTTAGATTTAAGTGATGAATGATATGAGCTTTGGGGTAATCCTATTCATAAGTCTTGAGTGTGATTCATGATTCTTATTCACTTCTTGATGTTAGAACTCTTAAGTGATTGAGCTTCCCTCTCTAGTTTCCTATACGTTAGATAATAGATAAGCTCATATTCCTAGAAACTCTACGATAACTAATGTCTTTGACTTCTATAAGTTGTTTCATACTATATTGACATATGTCTATGTTTCCTAAGGCTCTTTTGACATTATTTACGATGACATTCGGGGGATATATGATATGATTGTCGCTATTGATACTGAGGTGTTAATCCCTTCTTTTTATTCTGTTTAAGTCTTGATAATGTTTTAAATTGCATATGGTTGCTCACTACTCTGCTCGTGCATGCCTCAATATGTCCTTCACCGAGTCCCGGGCCGGGTATGTTATCGTGCATAGTCTCACTGCATTGTTCACCGAGTCCCTCACTAGAGGGCCGGAATATGATATATATATATATATATATATATATATATATAATGGAGTTATGCTGTGTTTATGGAGTTATGCTGTGTTATGGTGTTATGCTGTTTTTATGGAGTTATGCTGTGTTATGGAGTTATGCTGTGTTATGGCGCCAAAGACGGGGTGGCGACCATGTTCACCGAGTCCCATAATGGGCCGGGTATGATATATGATATTGACATGCATGATTTATGTTTCAAAAGGACAAGTGTTTTGGTATTCTGGACATTGTACTTGTTTTCTGTACTCCTTATTTCAGTTATAATCCTTTTTACTGTATTTCATGCTTTATATACTCAGTACATATTCCTTACTGGCCCCCTTTCTTCGGGGGGCTGCGTTTCATGCCCGCAGGTACAGATAGTCGGTTTGGTGACCCTTCAGCATAGGACTTCTATTCAGCTGTCTTGGAGAGCTCCGTTGTTCCGGAGTCTAAACTTTTGGTTCGGATCTTATAATGTATATGTATATGTTTATCCAGGGGTATGGCGGGGCCCTGTCCCGCCATATTTCAGCTGTCGATACTCTTAGAGGTTTGTAGACATATGTGTGGGTTGTGTATAAGTTCTGTTCAGCTGTGTCTATCCGATGTGCTATGATATGATGTCCGTCTACAGTGGCAGCCTTGTCGGCCTGCATATGACATGATGTTGATGTGTAGTGGCAGCCTTGTCGGCTTGCGTATCATTTTATGATTTGATCTGTTGTGATCCTCAGGAGACAGTTTATCTGAATATACATATATGATGACTTTATGAACCGTTGGAGTTCTTTTGCAAGTTTCCATATTGTTTCATGGTTTCTGTTTGATTATATTTTAACAGGTTCATATACGGGTGTCCAGCTCGGGCACTAGTCATGGCCCACGGGGTTGGGTCGTGACAATACGGACCGTATAAGTGTCCGTATAATGCCCGACGGGTCAGATTTTTCCCAATTATAAATATAAGACCCCAAGTTATTATTTTCATTTCCCACTTCTCCACTTCTCTCTAAATCTCTAGAATATTCCACACACTTCACCTACTAGGATTCAAGAGAAATCAAAGATCAAATACCAAAAACTAGTAGAATCAAGTGCAAGAATGCTAGCTAGGATTGATGGAAGCAAGAAATCTCTTCAGAACTGAAGTTAGGGTTTTTTCCAAGTGAGGCATTTCCATCCAAAGTCCATTCCTGCACTAATCAAAGGTGAGTTTTATGATCATTACATGTTATTTAGAATATTGAATGGTTGAAAGACTTGGATTATGGAAGAAAGTGGAAAATGGAGCTCAAATGTGAAAATAATGGTATTCTTGAATAGTAGTTGACATGAATCATAATACTTGAGATGTTATCAGTATAATCTTGTTATAAATGATATTAATAATATTAGGGAAGCATTATATGAGGATGGTTGTGGTGTTATATTATGGCTATAGTTATGAATGACCTTGGGAGGAAATTGTGAGAATTGAGTGATGTCGAACTTGTCAAAAATTGTGGATTATGATATAGTGAATGTTGTTATTGATGTTTGGGAGTTGTTATATCACATGCAGGAAGTTGTAGAAACAAAGGAGATGCTGCCAATTTTCGTTAGCTTTAACCTAAGCTTTAGTATGTTTTCGATTATCTAATTTTAGCACGAATTCCTTTGAATGTAGAATTACGAAATTGGAAGGAAGCGTATAGTCGGAAAGTTAGAAAGGTGTAAAGGTATGTGAGGCTAGTCCCTTCTTTTTCTAAAGCATGATTCCTATGACATGAGTTCCCTTATCTTTCCATGACCTTCTTACATTCCTGGAAACTATGAGTCAATGTTTATAAAGAGCTTCTTACTGAAATAAAGATAAGAGATGCATTGTGAATATGAAGATAATGATGATGGGCCTAAATCTATAGATTCTAAAGCTTATGATACAATAGTCCTATGAAGCTAATGATTCCTTGATGATTGCTCATTGTTGTTGTACTCACCTTACATTTCTAGTTCCTTCAAAGCAAGGCATGATGATCATAACTACCCCATAATGGAAATCGAGGGTTCTCGACCTTACATCACCCCGATAGAGTTATAGTTTGTACTTAAGTGCTAAGGCATGTTTTATGTGTATATATATGTATGATTACACCGTGCCTAGATGGCCGGGCAGCACCGCTAAGGTGGGCGGCGTATACACTATGTCTAGATGGCATGGGTAGACACCGCTACGGCGGGCGGCTTACTACACCGTGTCTACATAGTACGGGCAGCACCACTAGTGCGCTGCATGGGATGATTAGCCCGCACGTGGGCTAACGACGTTGTTGATTCATACGGCTTACGTATATAGATATGTATGACAGGTTTTAAAGGTAAAAGTGAGCATGCATGATTCCTCCTCAAGAGGAAAACAATGGCACTCATCTTTTTCAGTCATATGCTTTCTACATTTCCTTGTTATGTTATTGTCTATGCCTTACATACTGTGTATAATGTTCGTACTGACATCTTTTCTTTTCTTTGGACGTTGTGTTCATGCCCACAGGTAGACAGGGAGGTGGCCCAGATTCTTAGGAGCTACTCAGCAGATTTACGGGAGCACTCCCCTATTCCGGAGGTGCCATTTTTGAGATATTATTTTATGTATATATTTGGGCACGACGAGGGTCCTGTCCCGTCCTTATGTCTAGTGCTCTAGTAGAGGCTCGTAGATACGGATGCGTGGGTAATCGTTTCCTTATAGATTCTTCAGTGTATATTTTGTATATCATCTTTGTAGCCATGAGAGCTTATGTATATATGTATATGCTGCCTTGGAGATTGTGTATGTTAAGGTTGGGTATGATGACTAGCATAATGAGTGGTGCTCGGTAGTCAGCTTCGGGTACCCGTCATGGCCCCCGAGTCGGGTCGTGACATATATGTAAATGAATGCAATACATAAATGTGAAGTAACATAATCATGATACACAACGCAGGACCCATAAACAGAAGGGACAATCATAAAAGGGGTATAGGAACATCAAAGACTGAAGTACTCCTAGTGCTTCTAAGAGTAGAGTAATGTGAAAGCTCGTTTACTCGTTGTTCGCTTGTATCATAGGATCATGCCAAATAAGAAAGAAAGGGAAATCCTTAACATACCTTTTGACCTTCTTAACTACTTACAATCTAAATTCAAGAATATTTATACAATTGTTAGGCTTATCTTTATATACTTGTCATAAGCCTTCAAATGAAATCTATTTAGAATCTGCCGAAAATTCGGGCAGCATCTCCCTAGGTTTATACCCCTAGCCCGAAATTGCAATACCAATAACCAACAACAACAACACTAATATCACAACTTCATCATCGATACTAAAATACTCCATAAAACGTCTCATATGATGTTCATTCGATTTCTCAACCAACTACTTTATTATACGACCATTCCATCGCTCCATCTCCGTAAATAAACCTAAAGTAATATCAATAGGGAGAGATTCATACCTTATTCTTACTAGGACAGCAATATCTTCAGTGTTCGCCTAGAATCCAAACCAAATCCACCGCAAAACAATACTACAAATCACAACTACGCGCTATCCGAACCTAAACTAATATTCTGCCACTTGAAAATCACTCAATTTATGATATCCGCACACCCTCATCTGTTTTCTGGGTTTTTTTTTTTTTGGGAAATAACAGGTGAAAAGGGGGGGTTTTACCCTTCATATAGGGGGTCAAAGTCGGTGGAACCGACTTAATAACTGACCTTCACGTACGCGAGGTCCTCTCACGAACGCGATGGTCTAGAATTTCTATGGCCATCGCGAATGTGAGGCCATCTCGTGAACGTGAAGGGCAATTCTGCCCAGTTCACCCGATTTTTCATCTCCCCCCATTTGAGCTGCAATACTTCTCATACATGATCGTAAACCCTTATAACCATAAAATAGGAGCATATCACTCCAGTGTTCACCATTAAGCAGTTGACACCTACGGAACTCAACGTCCAAACTACGAGGTGTAACATCAAAAGCCCCAACCTTATGTCATTATTTCGTTCTCATATCTCTAAGCTTGGGAGGTGATTTTGAGAGGGTTTCCACTAGTTCTTCACAAAGGAAACATCCTTGACCTTAGAATCATCTATTCACTTCTCTTAACCGTTAATCTATGCTAAGATTCTTCCTAAGTGTATGAAGTCTAAGGGGGTTTTGGGGTTTTCTTGTATAATGAACTTGTGGTTACAAAACCTTGATTTATTAGTGGATTTAACTTGAGTAAGCATGGAAGTGATGGATAATAGCTATAGTAACTTGAATGTTCCGTTTCTAAGGCTTAATTTGTGAATTAAAGGCTAGGGTTTATGCCTAAATTTGGGGATTTTCATATTAATGATGATTTTGAGAATTAATTGAGTATTCCTATAATTAAAGTAATGGGTTTTGACATTTTAGTATTGAATTAGCTATTTTGGTCATAAAATTCTCATTTTACCCTTGAGACCCGTTTTTCTTAAATTAAGGGTTGAAATTTGACCCGAATAGAAAGTAGCCAATATGGGTATCATTATTCATGGTTTCTTACATAGAATTCATATGCGATAGAGTTTGATTATTTGGAGACGCTTCGAAAGATACGGTAACGTGTGGGTTCGTGGCACCTGTTTGGCTGCCAGGTAGGTTATGGCTTCCCTTCGGTAGACTCCGGTTAGTTTCCCATATATTTGTATTAGAAGGAACATAGAATGAATGTGTAGGAAATCTGAGATTTGGGATGGAATCCTAGGATGGTATTGTTGTGTGACTTGTTTGTTCGGGCTTATGGCCTGTAGATTCCTTAGATTGTTTGATGTGGTTTTTCTTGAATATCGATGGATTTGTGTGATTTGGGAGTAGCGGACGAAACTTATTTTTGTGCCTAATGAAGAAAATTTCCCATAATATGTGATTACTTGTGTCATGCCATTAATAGTGAATCTAGTGGATAAATGGGAGGACAAAATGTCTCAACCATTGTGATTAACTCCTAAATAAGTTGTGACGAGGAATTCTGAGTATAGGGTGAGATTCGTGTTTTAAGCTAATAGGATGATTTAAGGAGGGGGTAATAATGTATATCGATTGACTGACCTATTGTGTGTTGGGACTAGCCACCGTATTGTGTTGTGTTTGACTTATTCTATTATGTTGGCTTGATGCCATGAGTTGTTGGTAGAGATTAGATCCTGTTATCCGTCTTGGTTCAGATATATTGTTGGCATACTCACTGTTGGTATTGTGATATAGATATATTTTTGGCATACCTACTGTTGGTAATGTGATATTGATATATTGTTAGCATACCCACTATTGGTATTGTGATATAGATACATTGTGGGCATACCCTACTGTTGGTATTGTGATATTGATATACTTATGGGATACCCACTGTTGGTATTGTGATATGATACATTGTTGGCGTACCCTATTGTTGGTACTTCTAATATTGAGCTTGATGTTGATACACGCATTCTCATTCATTTATGATGCATAGCCGATACCCGGTGATGATCCGGTTGATGGAGTGAAACTGATATTTTGATAAATTCTTTTACTTGAGTGATGGTGAGAAGGCCGATGTCCGATGATCAATTCCAGAATCGTTGGTTGTGTGAAACTGATATATTGATAAGCTATTTACTTGAGTGATTGTGAGATGGCCAATTTTCGATGATCCATTCTGGAATCGTTGTTGCATGGCCGATTTCGATGATATTTCTGGAATCGTTGTTAGTGCATAGACTCCGCGGGTCCCCCAGGGTGGTGCCGGTGAGAAACCCCCATAGGCATAGATCCTGGTGTCCCGTCTGTCTGTCGGGTAAAAATCCGGGACGGGTGGCACTTAGACTTCACGAGTCACACTGGGTTGTGCTACCGAGACGTTGATATTTCTGTTCGGAGTATATGTGTACACCGCATTTGTGTGGCATTGCATTGCATTCATACACTATTGCATTATATTGCATTATGATTTGATTTTGAGATGTTAGCTTTGTACTTGTGGTGTTGGATTCGGACTTGACACATTTGGGATTAGATGCTTTACTGAGGCAATGACGTGTACTTGGGTCTAGGATATATTGACTGAACTCGTTGAAGTATCCCATAGACCATCCGTAAGATTAGTTATATGTTTGACCTCTATGTGATGTAGGATAATGGGTGTCTTAATTATGAGTTGACTACTAGACTAAAACGAATGATTTAATAATATGTGAGTTGTGAGATTATTATGAGATTTGCTGGTGATTATTGGGGTGAAGTTGATGATTAAAAGGTATTGAGGTACAGTGTGTGGTAGATAGACGTATGACTTGATTGGGTTGTTATCAAGTTTATCTGTGAATTCTTTTATTAATGTGTGTTACTAACCATTGTCGGCCCTATGATACTTACTCAGTACACGTGGATTTTACTGATATTGCACTTGCTACACCCTTTTCGCGGTGTAGATTGTTTCAGGTGGTTGATTGTGACGTGTGCAGAAATGCGCGGTTCCGATCTTGAAGACCTCCTCCCACTTCATTCCGAGATGGAGGTTTAGTCTTAGAATATAGTGGAAATCGGAATTCATTTAGTCGTTCTTGTACTAGTCTAGACCATATCATGGGAAATAAGATCGAGTCTGTAATCATGTATTGTTGTAATAATACGAATACTTGAGTTTATTAAATATATATTATGATGTTCTGCTGTTACTGTCGATCATCTTTTAGTGAGAATGATTATCCTTGTTCAATAGTATGTTATTCGATAGAGGGTTCGTCTATCGAGGTGGGAAAGGTAGGTGCCCTGCGCCACCCCAAATTGGGTCGTGACATCTGCACCAGGCCATAAAATTCGAATTGCAAGGGCAGGAAATTGTAGTGGCAGCTGAGAAGGATATTCAGAAGTATCCTTGCCACACCGTTCCTGTGATCGAAAGGAGTCCTCATTTCTCAAACTTTCATATAGGAGAATACGTGGGCGCCATACATGCGGAGGAAGAGGTCGGTGGACCTATGCCAACAGTCTACATAATGATGGCCTCTATTATGCTGAGAAATGTATTTGAAACAGGGAAAGGTCTAGGAAGGGACTCCGAGGAGATCACAGAGCCTGTGCCAATCCTGAAAGAAAACTACGACTTCGATCTAGGGTATACCCCTAACGAAGACGAGCTCATGAGGGAAATCAGGAGAGAACCCAGAACAAGGAATCTGCCTCGTCCGATTCCGGGCCTATACCAGTCATTCCCCAGAAAGATGACGATGTCAAATGAAGAGGAAGCTGACGGGGGTCTCGAGGCACTAGTTCCAAGTAGAGGGATACTACGTGATCGGTGAAGAAAGTCAGGAGACACCCAACATACGCAGTATGAGGCGGGGAGAAAGCCTAAGCAATTGGACATCCACCCCCTATTTGGCTCCTTGGTAGAGAGATGGACCTTTTCTTGAAAAATCCCTTTTGCTAAAAGCGGCGACATCAGCGGAGGCCCGAATGATCACCTTTTTCTAAAATTATTTCGCAGATGTTTAAAAATGGAAATGGTCTGATGTTGTTCCGGACCAGGACCACAGTTGTAATCAATTACCATTGTATTAATGAAAGCCTCGGTCTACATAAAATTGCTACCTTTACTGGTTAATAATAACAAAAGTTTTTAACTAATCAGGTCATAACAATCGATAATAAGCCTAATTTTACTTCACCTTGCTTTTTCAGTAATAATCATAATAAAACGACTAAAAATGTCTTGAAATGTCACGAAAACGAACAAGGAAAGCAGCCAATAGGAATACGAGGAGTACAATGAGTCGACAATGATGCCACAAGGGCTGGTAGAGGAGTTGGATGAATTGGAGGAGAAAAAGAAGATGAATATGGATGAAACTGAGGTGATCAACCTCGGTGACGAAGAGTATGTCAAAGAGACACTGAATCACCACTCACTTAGGAGCCTCACAAAGGGAAGAGCTTGTAGCTTTATTAAAGGAATATGTGGATGTTTTCGCTTGGTCATACACAGATATGCCCAGATTAATCACTAAAATAGTGGCGCACATATTATCCATCAAGGAGGGATTTTCCCCGATCAAACAAAAGACCCGAACATTCAAACTCGACATGAGTATTAGGATAAAGGATGAAGTAAAAAAACAGGTCGAGTTGGGGATAGTGGAAGTAACATCCTACCCCACTTGGCTAGGTAACATAGTGCCGGTACCCAAGAAGGATGGAAAGATCCGAATCTACGTAGACTATCGAGATCTCAACCGGGCTAGTCCAAAGGATTAACTTCCCTCTCCTGAACATACACATCCTGATAGATAACTACGCCAAGCACGAGCTGCAGTCATTTGTGGACTGTTTCACCAGGTACCACCTAATACTCGTGAGTGAAGAAGAAGCTTAGAAGCTAGCCTTTATCACCTCTTGGGGAGTCTATCCTTACAGGGTAATGCCGTTCGGCCTCAAAAATAGCCGGCGCCATATACATGAGAGCCATGACTACCCTGTTCCATTATATGATACATCGAGAGATCGAAGTTTATGTGGATGATATCATCATACAATCAAAAGAAAGCTCAGAACGCAATATACACTTGCGTAAGTTCTTCGACAGGCTTCGCAAATTCAATCTGAGGCTGAACCCCGCTAAGTGCACATTCGGAGTGCCTGCGAAAAAATTGTTAGGATTCATAGTTAGCCGCAAGGGCATTGAACTGGATCCTACCAAAATCAAAGCGGTTCAAGAATTGCCACCGCCCAAGACCAAGAAGGAAGTCATGAGTTTTTTGGGAAGGTTGAACTATATTGGGCGGTTCATAGCCCAGTCAACTGTGATCATGGAGCAAATCCTTAAACTGCTCAAGAAAGACGCTCTCACAAATTGGACTGGAGGAATGCCAAGGGGTATTCGACAAGATCAAAAGATATATATCCAATCCCCCCGTTCTGGTGCCACCCGGGCAAGGGAGTCCTCTTTTACTGTACCTGTCGGTATCAGAGAATGCTTTTGGTTGTATGCTGGCCCAGCATGATGAAGAAGGCAAAAAGGAATATACCATCTACTATTTAAGCAAGAAGTTCACGTCCTGCGAGGTGCGGTACAGTGCTCGTGGAGAAGACCTGTTGCGCTTCTGACTTGGATTGCTCAAAAGCTAAGGCACTACCTATCAATATTCACCACCCACCACATATCCCGAATGGATCCATTGAGATACATTTTCAGGCAACCGATTCCCGTGGGAAAATTGGCTAAATGGCAGGATGCTTCTAAGTGAATTCGACATCATATATGTAGCACAAAAGGTAATCAAAGGGCAAGCCCTAGCCGACTTACTGGCGGAAAACCCCGTCAATAACAAGCTTGAGCCTTTACGAACTTTCTTCCCAGATGAGGAGGTACTAGCTATGGAAAAAGAGTTGACAGAACTATTCTCAGGATGGAGACTGTTCTTTGATGGGACAGTGAATTATAAAGAGTCAATAATCGAGGCAGTGTTGATATCAGAGACAGGATAACAATTATCTGATAGCCGCGAAGCTTAACTTCAGGTGTACCAACAATATGGCAGAGTACGAAGCATGTGTCCTTGGCCTCAGAATGGCATTGGACGTGAACATACCTAGAGTTATTGGTGATCGAGGACTCTGATTTACTCATAAATCAGCTAAACGGAAGTTGGGCGACTAAAAACGATAAGATACTCCCGTATATGAATCTAGTGCAAAGACTATGTGGGAGATTCAAGAACATCGATTTCAGGCATACCACGAGGGCCCGAAATGAGTTCACGGACGCCTTGGCTACAATAGCCTCTATGATCCAGCACCCCGAGAATGCTCTCATTGACCCTCTGGAGATCACATTAAGGGAAGAACAGGCTCACTGTACCCACGTCGAGGCTTGAGCCAGATGGCCAACCATGGTATGTGATGTGCCGCATAATTTCGGCACATGTGACACTTTTGGCAAAGAGTTTTACTTATTTTCAAGCAAGTTCGTCGTTTTTACGTGTTTTTTTATTGGATTTCAGGTATTAAGTGTTTTGATGGTAAAAGTTGGAGAATTAGGAGAGAATGTAGAAAGAAGTGGAGAAAATAACAGATCACTGAAGAGGCAGTTTGACGGAGAGATTGGACGGGCCGTAGAACTTTTTGCGAAGCATCAAATTGACCGTATAATGGTCACAGTAAGCAGTGCATCTAAGATCCATCCTGCGGAATAATTATACGGACCGCATAATATTTGACGTCCGTCAAAGTGTATCGTCGCAAAACAAAAGATACCGTTTGACGGTTGAAGGGCAGTAATTTGACGGTCGGCATAATGATTTTACGGTCTGTAGAATGGACTCGACGGGCAATTTTGTCCTTTCACTTCTCACGACTTAAGGTCCTATAAATACCTGATAGGTTTCTTGTACAGAACACACCATATTTCAGCTTTTATTTTCTTTAGCACTAAATACTCATAGTTTTGGAAGTCTTTTGGGGATTACTAACAATTGCAATTAATTTCTGTTCAATTCCAAGCAATCAATTTGTAAGCATTGTGATCTCAATTATTTCTAATTTTCTTCTTCTTCTTCTTCTTCTTCTTCTTCTTCTTCTTCTTCTTCTATGAGTAGCTAAATTTCCTTACTAGGGTTGTGAACCCAATGATGGGTGTTATGTGATTGGGGATTGTTAGCGATATATGAATCATGGATTGTTAAAATTTATGTGTTCTTCGTTTTTATCATATAGTTAGTGGTTGCAAACATTAACTAACACCATAAACCTGGGTTTATTTGAGATAATAACTAGGATTTGGTAAGAACACATAGCAAGAACTCAAAGATTTAAACTCTGTTTAACGAATTCACTTAGGAATAAGAAGAATTTACTTGGCATAGTTAACCATTCTTCATATCACATTCTTATATTTGGGAAAATCATAGAAAGAAATAATCTTTATTGTTACATCTCGGAAAACAAATCTTCACGCCGTTTGCATTGCAGGTAAACTAAAATAAGCTTGGGGAGGTCATGGAACCCTTATAGGGACTAATGAATACTCTTAAGGGACCAAGCTAATCGAAGAAAATTAATTTGTCGAAAAATTAGAAAAATGTTGGCAGAATTTTGAGCAGATTTTTAGTTAACTTTGGAGGGGTATATCTCCTAGTATATTATGAGTTTTAAGGTGTTTCAAAAGCCTAAAATGAAGTTCGTCGAGTCTAGTTTCCAAAGCAATAAACCGCTCATTGATAATGCATCGGAGTAGAGAATTCTGGGCATTATAAATTAGGCTAACAAAGCAGAAACGCGTGCTATAGTAACTGCTGCAGTACTGCTACATAACTGCTACAGTGACCCGACCCGACTTTACCCACTTATAAAAGCGGAAAAACCCCATTTTCCCCCAAAAATCAGTCCTTAGAGCTCAGCTAACATATTGGGGCATTTGTGTCATAAAAAGCTGAGAGATTAGAGTGATTTTGATTAATCAAGGTTCGGATAGTGCGTAGTTGTGATCACAGGTATTATTTTGCATTGGATTTGGCTTGGATTCAAGGTGGAATATTGAATATATTATCGTTTTAGCAAGAAAAAGGTATTAACCTTTCTCTTTTGATATTATTTAGAGCTTATTTATGGAGATAAAGCCGTTAAATAATGGTGTAGCGAATTTGTGAAGGGAGAAATGGGATAAACACCGTGTGAGGTGTTTTATGGAATACTTTGATGTTAGTAATGATGTTTCTGATGTTGTTGATGTTGTTCTTGTTGTTTGGTGTTGATTTAAATTGGAGGGGAAGCGAAACATATAGGAAAAGTGTTGCCCAATTTTTCTAAAAATCGTGGTTTTGTTGTTGTTGTTGTTTGTTGGACTGATTAAAGATTATCGTTATGATGTTTTTGGGGGAAAAGGATATGATAAACATAGGTATAATGTTATGAAGGGTGAGGACTGAATTATGAAAGAAGAATTGGATTCGAATTGCGTTTGTTATTCATTAAACGAGCTTGTTGCTCAATATGATTCTTAAAGTAATCGAAGAGGTTTATATTGGATTATATTTTAGTTTTTACTATGGTTTGTTGTTGTTTTTGTTGTTGGTTGCTGGATTATGATTTCGGGCTAGGCATATAAATAGGAGAGATGTTGCCCTATTTTCGGCAGGATATAGAATAGTTTAAGTGAAACATTTAACACAAGTATATGACGATGAGTCTAAAGATAGTGTGAATCCTCTTGAATGTCGACTTACAAGCTCGGGCGGATAAGCATAGGTAGTAGGAGATCGAATTGGTATGTTAAGGCTAGTCCCTTTCTTCTAAAGGCCTGATTCCTTTCTTATGAATCCAATAGATGTTTTCCAAATGTCCCATGATCCCTTTCTGTGAATTCATAAATGTTTTCCAAGAATGTTCTTATTCTCAAAAGCTAGAGATTCATGATTCATAGAGTTCTTTTGATGCTAAAGATAAGCATGTTTTATGATGACGATGATTCTATTTCTAGAAATTCCTATGTTATAATTCCCTACATATTTTCATAACCTCCTTACTTCCACAAGTTAGAGGTTTATGATTCAAAGGCATGACTCTTTTTCGGATAATCCATAAATGCTTTCCAAAATGTTCGTATATTCCAAATCAAAGACTTAAGATTCCGTAAGCTCTTATGACAACAACGATGGACATGTTTTTACAATGACAATGATAATGTCAAAGAGGAGAATATTTCTATGATGATTATGATGATGATGATTTCATGTTTAAAAGTCCCAAGCTTATGATTTCAATGTGAATATGAGAATGTAGAGCTATTTCTTGATTTTTTCAATTTTATTCATTGATGATGATCTTATCTCATGTTATTCGTTCCTCCGAGGTGAGAAATAGCGATGATGATTATTCCATAATGTAATCGGAGGTTACCGACCTTACGTCACTCCGATAGAGTCGTATCTTTTGATTGGGCTCTCATGCATGCTTATGTTATGTATGATTTCACCGTGTCTAACGGCACGGGCAGACACCACTACACTGGGAGTAGTGGGCGGCTATAGATAATGATAATAACACCATGTCTAAATGGCACGAGCAGACACCACTGGTGGGCGGCATGAGATAGGTTACCCCGGACGCGGGCTAATGATTATGCTACATATATGTATATGAGGAATGTTTTCTTTAAAGTTAAGCATGCATGGTATCTGCCTTGAGAGGCAATCATATGTACAGGTTATTTCCTTACCTCATGCTATGCTCTATATTTCTCTTGATGCTATTTTTCATGTTCGATATCCCTTACTTTATTATTATTCATGTCGTACATACTCTGTACATTATTCGTACTGACGTCCTTTTCTATGGACGTTGCGTTCATGCCTGCAGGTACGCAGGTTGATGCGTCTGATCCTTAGGAGCTCCGTTAGCGACATCTTGGGAGAGCTCCAATTGTTTCGAAGCTGCAGTTATTGGTACTACTCATTTGTATACATGCATTTGGGCATAGGCAGAGTCCTGCCCTATTGTATGGATTTATGTAATCTATTTAGAGGTTCGTAGACAGAAATATGTAATCAGATGTTCTTTAATTTGCCCAGCTCTCAGCATTGTATAATATTTTGGTAAGTCTTGTTAGCATATGTCATATGTTTACGGGTAACGCTGTTGACGACCTTTCTATGTATGATATCCGCAAGGTTTCCATGTGGCCCACTTAGTAATGAAAATGAAATTTCAAATAAGATGTGCTCAGTAGGCTAGTACTGAGTACCCGTCATGGCCCTCTAGTTAGGCATGTGACATTTATTTATTGGGAAATAGTAGAGATTCACTGCATTCATATAGCAATCCATTAAAATTATATCGAGATCAATACCCATGATCATACATCCTATCTAAAGGGGAAACAACCTTGGTTTCTTTTATCCTAAATTACATTCCAAAGAAATTAGTTAGCCATTAGTCCTATACAACCAAACTTTTACAAAAATCATCGGATTAAGACAATATACCTAAATTAAGCATTCTACGAGTTTAGTAACCTTTTCACACCATATTCCTTGTGGGATTTGACCCCAACCTAGTTAGGTTACTATATTTGAGAGCGTCCGGTTTACGCTAATTAAAGGTGTAATTTGAGAATATCAAATTTTGGCACTGTTGTCGTGGAATACGATTTTGAAATTATTAAATAGCATTTGCTTTGATTAAAGTCTTTTGCTTATTCTATCACACCTTGTTTGCTATTCCTTGTGAACCAGGTGAATCATGAATCAGAATCAGCAAAACCAACGTGTTGGTAACCAGGGGAATCGATTGAATAATCAGGCGAATGAATCAGATGAAGAATTTTTTTTTGTTGATCTTATTCCGGAGGAGAACTATGCATCTGCTATTGTTCATCCTCGATGTGGAGCTGCAATCGTAAAAATTTACTCCTCTCTATACCAGTTGTTGAAGCTTGAGGGCTACTTTCAGAACTCTACCGAGAATGACCTTCAACGTCATTTGTAGAATTTTGTGGATGTGTGTGCTAATCCCATCCAAAACAACATTCCACAAGATGCTATTTGGCTGAGGTTATTCAAATATTCCTTAGCTGGAGATGCAAGAGCATGGTTCGAGAAGCTGCCTCGGAATTCTATTACTACATGGGCAGAGATGGCAGCACTCTTTCTCAAGAAATAGTACCCTCCTAGCTAGAAGGCTGAGATTCGTGACAAGATCTATGAATTTAAGCAGTGACCGGGGGAACAATTATATGAACTTGGGAGAGATTCAAAGAGTATTTGCAAAAGATTCTGAATCATGGTTTTCCAGGAGAACATATTAATGGAGAAGTTCTACCAAGGGCTAGATCCAGTGACGCAATCAGTTGCTAACAATGCAGCTGATGGTAGTTTCATGAATAAATCATTATCGACGAGTGACCAACATGCTTGACAGGCTGACCACTCACAATCAGGCTTGGCACTCGAACAATGCTGACATTGTGCCTTACGATAGTGCCACGATCCAGAATATGGTAAAGGAGAATCTAGATACCCAGCAAACATTGGCTGAGCTTGCAACAAATATTTTCTTGCTAACAAAGAAGTTTGATGAAACCCAAATTAAGAAGGTGAATGTTTGTAAGGATGATGTAGGTATGTCGAAAGGGATATACCAGACCCAAGGGGGTCCGTTTTGTCACACCCTAATCTTGCTAGGGTGTGAGGGGCACCCGACCCTTACGTAGGGCCGAGCGAACCCTCTGACTCTCAATACACACATGATCTCTTTGGACTCTTATATCAAATAAAATGAAATACATAGTAAGACTTTCAGAGACTTTCTTTTCATCGTGCTCAAATCAACCAAAATCCGTAATCATAATTTATAACAAAACACAAAATGACACATCGGCTGACGGAGCCGCTTACAAGACTGACATCCTATACCCACGACTCTGTCTGCAAAGTCTCTAACCCCGAACAAGACATCATAGCATAATACTCTGACCCGGCAACACTCCAGGGGCAAATGGAGCTTGCCAACTTCGCTGGAACATCCTCTATAATGGCTTCTATTCATCTGGGTGTACCTGCGCGACATGAAACGCAGCCCCCGAAGAAAGGGGGTCAGTACGGAATATGTACTGAGCATGTAAGGCAAGAATCACAGTAAAAGAATCATAACTGATATAAGGGGTGCGGAAACATATACAATGTCCAGAATACCAAGACTCTTGCCTTTAAAGCATTGATCATGCATATCATTATCACATAGCTTACCCGGCCCGTTATGGGACTCGGTGGATAAAATCATGTCATCATACTTTCATATCATCATACATGCATATGCATATACATACATATATATATATATATATATATATATATATATATATATATATATATATATATATATACCGTACCCAGCCCTCTAGTGTGGGACTCGGTGAATGAAATCATATCGTACCCGGCCCATTCAGGGACTCGGTGGATAAAATCATGCATGTGAACATCATATATCATATATATACCGTACCCGGCCCTCTAATGAGGGACTCGGTGAATCAAATCGTCATATGACCTCCTGGCCGCCATAACACATCATCATCTCATCATATTATCATATACATATACCGTACTCGGCCCTCTAATGAGGGACTCGGTGAACAATGCAGTGGAGCGCGTACGATAACATACCCGGCCCGGGACTCGGTGAAAGATACATTGAGGCATGCACGAGCAGAGTAGTGAGAAACCATATGCATATAAAACAAATTTTAAGACTCGATCGATACGTACATAAATCGACACTTGAGGGTCATAAGCACGTTTCAAGTCAATCCGAGTTAGTAAGAAAAGGTTATGGACGTTTTAGTACAGAACCTTTTACGAACGTTTCAGAAGCCATTTTGGAAAATCAAAGCAACAATCATGTTAGGTACCTTTCGAATATCATTATGGATCAAATCAAATAGAGCTTTTGGAACCATAAGTACGTATCAAAGACTCAATGGAATAATCAAACGTGCTATCTGTTATATTCTGCATTTTCGAACGTCGAATTATTTGTAAGGTGAGGTGGGGCCCACATGCCAAGATTTTTTTTTGGGACATGTGAAAAGTTGTATGAATCGTATATGTAAATTTAAACACAACTCATGAAGGGCTCTGGGGCCAAATCAAAGTGGAAGCCCTCCAAACGAACATTTTTAAGAAAACGTTTTCGGATGACCTGACTTGGAGGGGCAAAACCGGCATTATAAGTCTGGAATTTGGGAAAATACCCAGATATAAAAGTTGTAGATAATTGAAATAGATTTCCAACGGTAGGTCGTGGGCTCCCAGGAGACGTCGGTACAAGGAGATATGAATGTTTTAAGGTCGAAAGGTCAGTGGGCTAGGCCTAACTCGTGACCAACCGGGTTGGCCCAAAATTTTTTTTTTACAAATTAGAGGCCCAATTGGGGTGGCCGGCCAACTAAAGGCCCAAGCCCATAAATTGGTCATGTGATTTATCATGTGATCAAGAATTATAATAAAAAGGGGCCAAGTGTTCATTTTCTAGAAGATTCATGAAACAAGAAGAAAACTTGAGGGCTCAAGCCTAAGAGGCCTCTCGGCCAAACCAAGAACAAAAACATTTTTAGCCTTCAATCCAAAAATCTTGTTCTTCTTGAATTAGTAACAAGTTCAAGACGCTCTTCAACGTGGTATAACTAGTTTCGCGGAAGAACCACGTTTGCGGAAAGTTGGAATTTGAAGGAAAGGTATGAATTCTATGTTTCATGTTATGGAATAAGTATATATGTTATAATGATTAGAATTAGATGAGAATTATGGAAGTATGGTGTGTGTGTGCATAGTTTGTGTGTGTGTAAATGGTGTGTTTGGCCGTGAGCTATGTGGGTGTGGGGGAGAAATGAATTCAAGTTTATTTTGTTTGTTAGTTGTGTCGTTGTGACCTTTGTGTCGCAAATAAAGGCTTCATGACTTGAATTGGTGTTGGGATTTCTTGTATGTAATTATGAGAAATTATGTGAATTTTATATGATTTTTATATAAGTGTGGAAGTAAGATCCTAAATGTGAATTACGATTGTTGGTAACGAATTTGGAAAGAAACAATATGATTTGGAAGTTTCGTTGCAATTGGTAGAAACTTTGGGTAGAATATGGAATTGGCGGGAATACTTGAATTCATGAATATTGTTTGGAAGGCTATTGGAATGCATTTGAACAATCTTGAATTAGTTAGTGGATATGGAAAATGTGGATACTAGTTTGACAATGTGAAGTTTGAATGAAAGTTATTAAACTATGCCGAAAGAAGATTATTTATGTAGAACGCATTTTGATTGCTTATGGATGTTGTTGGTATTGTTGTTTGGTTGGTTGTTGATGTTTGGAGCCGAGTCAATCTCGGGGATGTGGTATGTATAGGGGAGATGCTGCCCAAATTTTTGTAGAAACGTATGAGTTAAAGTTCAAGTTCTAAAGGCTTGAAATTGCTAATTGGTAAACTTGACCATTTCTAGATTTTGGACGAAATTGAAGTCGACGCCAAGCGAGCGTAAGGCGCTATCGAGGTATGTGAAGCATTTCCCTTTGTTCCTAGGCATGTTCTGGATGTGATAGGCTCGGCCGCGAGCCTTAAGTACGACTCCGTTCCCCGGAATTCGAGACGGAAAACCGCTCCAATTCCTTCAATTCAATTGAAGCTATTTTCTTACAAATTGCCTTTAAAGTGAGTTTTTGTACAAAATTTCCCTAAACGGAGTCGGAACACTTCCAAACGATTATGGATGACCTCATAAGGTCTATTATCAATAATTTACATATGTTGCCTCGGGTTGGTCCGAGGCGGGCCCGCAAGGCCCGATATCTTCTGTAATACTTTAAATACTTCTGTTTTGTCCGATTTTCTCAGAAACCACCTGAACTATTATTTTGATCATGATGCAACTATTTTTATGAAATTCTTACAAAATGATTTCTGAACATCTGAGAATCTGATTATGATAATAATCTGTCGTGCCTTCCCAAGTAGGATATAGGCGCGTACTATGCATACTAACCGTATACTCTGATTTTGACTCGCCGTTTGGCACCCTTCAGTCTGATTGAGTCTGTATGTATGTTGTTTCTCATGGATCTGTTCGTGGCTGTCTCAATGCATTCCTTCACTGCGTCCCGGGTCAGGTTCTGTTATCGTGCATATTCCTCTGCATTGTTCACTGCGTCCCTCGGTGTGCGGGCCGGGATCTGTTATATCTGTATGATTATGATATATTGATCTGTGTATGGGGATGGCGGCCAGGATGGCATCTGATATGATCTGATCTGATCCGATTCTGTCTGTCCACCGCGTCCCGTACTAAGAGGGTCGGGTTCTGTTTACCGCTCCCCCAGACAGGGTCGGGATCTGTATGTCTGTATGCATGTGCCATCAGTGTTTATATAAGCACGTGCCTCCGTATGATTCTGTATGATTTAGTATGACTCTGCACTACTCTGCATGCATAATTCTGTCTGGTATACTTCTGTCTGTCCGCCTGAATTTCGACTATGTCTGTATGTCCGTATGGATTCTGGTTCTGTACGTCTGTATGGGTTCCGATTCTGTACGTCTGTATGGATACTAATTCTGCTCATCTGTCCGGATTACGATTCCGTCTGTCTGTCTGAACCATGATTCTGTTTATCTGTATGGACCACGATCCTGTATGTCGGTCTGCATCATGACTTTGTCCGTCCGTCTGATGTATGGTTCTGTCCGTTATATTTCTGTGACTCCGGTTCAGACTGTGATTGTATCTGTTATGTTTCTGCTTTACATACTCGGTACATTTTTCGTACTGACCCCCGTTCTTCGGGGGCTGCGCTACATGCCCGCAGGTACAGACGCACCAGGTGATACGCCGCCAGCGTAGGGTTCTGATTCAGCTGTTTTGAAGAGCTCCTACTTCTGTAATATATGTTTGAAAAAAAAAATCTGTACGATACGAGATTCGGTCAGGTAGGTATGTACGGGTACCCAGCTAGGGTGCCAGTCGCGGCCCACGGGGTTGGGTCGTGACACTATCATTTGAAAATCAAGACATTAGTCATATCAATTATTTTCGAATGCCATTCGGAAACATATCAAATAGATCTTCGGACATCATAGATACGCATCAAAACCATATGAAATAGCTTATGGAAGTCAAGAATATTAGCTATCCTAGTGGCTCTAAGAATAGGAATTTCTTTGAAATCATGCATATACGTCATCTGCTCGTTTCATGAGGATCATGCCAAAAGAAAGAAAGGGTAAGCCTTACATACATTGCCCGCTTCCTAAGCTAATCCGAACTTAAGTCTTTGGCTTTTTCAAGATCTACAACAATATTAATAGATACCAACATTAGCTATAGATACTTAGAAGTCCAATCCTAAACTAGCACTTCATTTAAAGAAATTTCGGCAGCATTTCCCCTGTAAATACAACCAACCCCGAGAATCCAACTCGGCCAAATTATCAACAACAATCCGAGAATTCAACTCGGCCAAATTATCAACAACAATACGAACAACCACACTAACAACTTCAACAATTAATTCAAAGCGTATTCTAACGTTAGTAACTCCTTTTACATAATCCGACGACATTTCATTTACATTCAATTTAGTCACATACAATCCCAAGTTTCAATTTAAACTCTTTTATATTCTACCGAAAATCGGGCAGCATCTCCCTTGTTTATATGCCTAGCCCGAGATTCCAACTCAACAACCAACCAAATTTACGATATAGCTATTTCATAATTTTATTTCCGCAAAGACGTCGACGTTAATACCAATAACATCAATACTTACATCCTACAAGATAAATACATAAATATACATTTTATCCAAAATTCTCCTCACGCCTCAAACCATAATCCAACGACACCGATAAACAAATTTATCACACTATTTTCTCCGTTCTAGTTCGTTAAAACTCTTAATAAACTTGCTAGCAATGAAAAGGAACCTTAATCTTACCTCAAGTGTGCAGCCACCACGTCCACCCTCTTCTTTTTGGTTGATTTTTAGTTCAAATTGAAGACAACGCGACGTACAACACTTTTCTCTTCATGAGCTTCGGGATTCGGGGCTCAGATTTCGATCAAAATTGTTTTTTCTTCTCCAAGACGCTTTTTTTATCTCTCTCTCCAGAATTTTCTGGGTGTTTTGGTCTGAAAAATGAGGAGAAAGGTCCAAAATCTCATTTAAATAGGCATGGGTCATGGGCCTAACCCGGTTGGGCCCGGATTGGGCCTAGCCCACTGACCTTTCTGCCTTATAAAGTCCATATCTCCTTTTCCCGACGTCACCTGTGGACCCACGACATATGGTTGGAAAGCTAATTCAATTATCTACAACTTTAATTCTGGGAGATTTCCCAAATTCCCAAACACCGATGGGGTTATTGCCTCCCGAAGTCAGATCACCCAAAAACGTAATTTAAAAATATTTGTTTGGAGGGTTTCCACTTTGATTTGGCTCATGGGTTCTTGTTGAGTTGTGTTTAACTTCACATATGTGGTTCATATAACTTGTCACGTGTTCCAAAAAAAATCTCGATGTGTGGGCCCCACCTCCGCTATGACTAATCCGACATGCCAAAAATATGAAATATAATACTATCAACGTGAGTTTAAATTATGTAGTAACAACGTGATTGTCAATGTCTGAGGAAGCACGTGTCACGCTCAGGCTCTGAAAATGCGGGGTATAACATCCTTTCCCCCTTTGGAACATTCGTCCTCGAATGTTTAAACAAATTTCGTACTCTGTCCATAATCCCATTCTCGGACACATCCCATTATCGGATCATCCTTCCTTTAATGCGATCATAATCGATACACTATGGCGTTCTTTTTCTACGGCTTAATTATTTAGTCGTCCAGCTCATGCTGTTTTGTAACCTCCCTTTACTAGGTGATCATACCTTAATCAGCATCGTAGTTATTCCAATATCTCGTCAATCTTTTCCCCTTTCATTGGAATATCGTTCAATTCCTGTTACTCTTCACGAATTATTTTCAGTCCAATCTTAAAAGACACCCTTCAATCACTCTATTCCTTTCATCGATTAACTTGATGTCCGTACTGAAATGTATAATGATAACAGCTATATCATTTTCATATAACTCCCACTTTTGTCTTAGGGTCTATACGTGTCATATCTTGGGACTCATCGTTTCGATCTCTACACTTAGGCTTTCCTTACTTGCTTCCCCCCTTTTAGGGTATTACTTATATCCTTCGCAAATCCATTGCCTCACCGCCAATCTTGAATTCATGTACCCCTTTCCTCGATTTTTTTTTCTGCATCACATTCATTCCATTTCCCATTTTTACTGCATCATATTCATTCCATTTCCCAAAATTTATAGTTGCAGTAATTCACGTGCGACGTCTTAACATCCTCATCTTACAGTAGCGTAGCTAAGCAGTACCGCCAACGTAGCAATCCAAATGAGGCTGTATTTTGCTTAGCTCAACCGTTTACTATGAGTCAATATTTACCTTCGCTCCAATTATCAACTCCATCCCATAGGGATGCTCAAAATAATGGTATATCTAACCGTCTGTACCATTCATGTAGTGTCACTTATGCCATCCTTCAATAGTCAGCATTCACTGGTAGCGTCACCCTCCCCTTTTCTTTCCATCTCAAGTTAGTTCTCTCTTTCCTGTAATCGATTCACAGTAACCTTAAATGCATTTTCCTTAAGCCGCCATCTGTCTTATCAAGGATCTAAGTCTTATGTGCAACTAGCACCCCTTGTATATCATAATCTGTTATCCTTGTGTTGTACTCAGCATTGATTTCAACTGACAATCATAATCATATCTTTACTTGTCACTGATGATATCCTTACTTTATCGCCTTATTATCATGTGGGGAACTCGCAACTCATAGCCACATGTTTCTTTCCAGCTTATTCCTTTAGGTAATTTACTTGTTCTGTCTTAGTATAGGGTATCCGTAAAAGGCGCATCCCCCTTTTCCCATAATACGGCTACTTCTTAACTTGTGTACTTAGCATGTTCCCCTTTTTTTTCTATACCCATACTTACTTCGTTTTATAATTAATCCTTTGTTCCTCACTCAAGGAACCTTATTCTTAACGCAGTACTGCTTTGCCTTTCAAAATATATTACGTCTATACAACCCATTCTTCGCTTCCAACCCTTATCCTACTCATTCCCTCTCATCCTTATTATGCTGATCCTTTTCCTAACAAGGTCTTATAAGCTTTCTTATCCACTGCTTCTTGGCTCCCTTATTGGTGTCACACTTGCATTCACTCTCTATTCTCATAGAACATGTCACCTCTTTAGTCGTTTCCTCGCTATACTTTACTTACTGTATATTATAGTTCTCGCTACATTCTCATTATATCCCAATCATAATCAACTTTATAGAGTACCACTCCTTGTTCTCATTCGTAACAGTGCGTATAAAACAGAATAAACCTCGGAGGGGGGGGGGGGGGGGGTAAGCATACTTTACCTGTAACTTTTTCTGATTGACCCTATTGCACTTACCACATAAATTGCCTTACCAAGTTATTCACATTCGGTTCTGCTTCTTTCTGATATCTTTATGGTATGCCAATATGTTTCGAACTCCAGCCCCGAACTAATAAATTTCCCTTCTGGAGCTTGAGAGCATCATAATTCCTTTCAAGTTCAATACGTTCTTCCCCCCTTTTAAGGAGATCCTAGTACATCAATAGCTTTCCCATATCTGAGGCAATCATACCAATATGGCAACACATTTATTTCTTTGTATCCCTCTCGAGAGCTAAGTCTCTTAGCATCCTTTGCACGGTCGAACCATTCCTTCTCTTACTTCTCACTCCTCGTCATAGTCACTATCCTCTTAGTCCCACTCATTGAAATTCGTTTCTAACCCCACACCTTCCTCTTTGTGTTCCATACTACCACACTTTAATCCTTTTTACACGCCTACCTTCAAATTTTTTACCCGAGTGGCCCCGTGTCTCGTGCTATGCCTGTCATCTCTCTTGGAGGCCTTACTCACTCCTGTTTCCTACCCTTTTCACTTTTTCCAACATTTTGATCTTCTTACCTTCCATTTATTCCCTTTCTTTCTTTTCCTGGATATCATCGTATTGGGACTTTCCAATCTTACTATGTAATAAAAATATTATCATCATTACTTTATAACTCTTGTACCATTTATTTTTGGTTTTGTCCCTTGAACTTCGTTACCCTATTCGATTAATGCCTTCCATACATCACAACGCCGGTTGCCGGGACATCACAACGCCGGTTGTCGGGATGCACCTACCCATTAATACAACCGTATACGGAATATTATACGCATTCATATATATACTTTCTAACGCCTCTCTTGCAAGATACTTCCAAACACTACTCAACTTTATCCTAGTTCTAGAGCTGTGATGCACCCCCTCTTTTTTTTTCCACCGGTCTAGCTCGCCTCGTCCTACGCAACCTCTTTAAGGTTTCTAACCACTCCGCATACTCTAATTTCCTTTAGGTTACTCTAGCTTCTCATTTGTCTCTTACGTCTGAATTTCCCAGGGGGTCACCCATCCTAAGATTTCTCTCACCTCAGCACGCTTAACCTTGGAACTCTGATGAAATTCGGTGCGTTAATGCGGGTATAATCGCGTCCACCTGTCCACATGACCTTCATTACATGATCTGGGGCAAGTCAAAGTCTTACAGATTCCGAGACATTTTCGTAACACGTCCTTTACCCCTTTTCAATCCTCAATATTCACCTTTCACTTATGTGTATAACTACCCTTCATCCTAAATTCCTAGATTCCCGATGGTAGCGAACACACCTTCGTCGCCATTACTTATAAGTACTCGGGCATCAGACTGTTTGGATTCCTACTCACCATTCTTGTATAATAGTCTCTAACAAAACTGATTATCGACTTTCTCTGAATCCTCCAACAGACCTTGCTCCTTACTAAACCTCGAATGTTATCCATTTTAATCCTTCAGACTACTAATCGTCTTTCTCGCAATTATTCTTCATGCCATGCCAATTCCGTAAATCCTCCAAGACAACGCTTCCCACTTATTGCCTATTTACGATATTTCCTTTCCGCACTTCCTTTTGTTAGGCGTACCTAACTAAATGACCTGGTTTTGAATGATTTCTGGCAGAGTCTTCTTTTACAGTTCTTACTATTCAGAATCTGCACGCAGCAAACACCAACCATGCCTCACGGGCATACAGTTATACGACACATTCCAGCCATCCAGAGCTTTCAATTTCAGGTAAAAGAACAAGATATCAATACTTACCCCTAGTGACATTCCATATCTCCACTCACCTTCTTCCGTCAGTAATGTAAGGCTTATATAAGGAATTCTCATTTTCTATGACATGGCATCTATCGCAAGATCTAAGACAGAAAGAAGGTCAACAATCCCTAGATGCCCTGCAGCCTCCTGTTTAAAAATGTGGTCGGCTTCACACCCATAAACAGGACTCTACTTGACACGACTTTGCAGACAACCCCTAGGACGACCTCCTCTGATACCACTTTGTCACCCCCTAATCTTGCTAGGGTGTGATGGGCACCCGACTCTTACGTAGGGCCGAGTCCAGAATACCAAGACTCTTGCCTTTAAAGCATTGATCATGCATATCATTATCACATAGCGTACCCGGCCCGTTATGGGACTCGGTGGATAAAATCATGTCATCATACTTTCATATCACCATACATGCATATGCATATACATATATATATATATATATATATATATACCGTACCCGGCCCTCTAGTGAGGGACTCGGTGAATCAAATCATATCGTGCCCAGCCCATTCAGGGACTCGGTGGATAAAATCATGCATGTGAACATCATATATCATATACATACCGTACCCGACCCTCTAGTGAGGGACTCGGTGAATCAAATCATCATATGCCCTCCTGGCCGCCATAACACATCATCATCTTATCATATCATCGTATACATATACCGTACTCGGCCCTCTAATGAGGGACTCGGTGAACAATGCAGTGAAGCGCGTACGATAACATACCTGGCTCGGGACTCGGTGAAAGATACATTGAGGCATGCACGAGCAGAGTAGTGAGAAACCATATGCATATAAAACAAATTTTAAGACTCGATCGATACATACATAAATCGACACTTGAGGGTCATAAGCACGTTTCAAGTCAATCCGAGTTAGTATGAAAAAGTTATGGACGTTTTATTACAGAACCTTATACAAACGTTTCAGAAGCCATTTTTGGAAAATCAAAGCAACAATCATGTTAGGTACCTTTCGAATATCGTTATGGATCAAATCAAATAGAGCTTTTGGAACCGTATGTACGTATCAAAGTATATCAAAGACTCAATGGAATAATCAAACGTGCAATCATTTGAAAATCAAGACATTAGTCATATCAATTATCTCTCGAATGCCATTCGGAAACATATCAAATAGATCTTCGAACATCATAGATACGCAGCAAAACCATATGAAATAGCTTATGGAAGTCAAGAATATTAGCCATCCTAGTGGCTCTAATAATAGGAATTTCTTTGAAATCATGCATATACGTCATCTGCTCGTTTCATGAGGATCATGCCAAAAGAAAGAAAGGGTAAGCCTTACATACCTTGCCCGCTTCCTAAGCTAATCCGAACATAAGTCTTTGGCTTTCGCAAGATCTACAACAATATTAATAGATACCAACATTAGCTATAGATACTTAGAAGTCCAATCCTAAACTAGCACTTCATTTACAGAAATTTCGGCAACATTTCCCCTGTAAATACAACCAACCCCGAGAATCTAACTCGGCCAAATTATCAACAACAATCCGAGAATTCAACTCGGCCAAATTATCAACAACAATACGAACAACCACACTAACAACTTCAACAATTAATTCAAAGCGCATTCTAACGTTAGTAACTCCTTTTACATAATCCGACTGACATTTCATTTACATTCAATTTAGTCACATACAATCCCATGTTTCAATTTAAACTCTTTTATATTCTACCGAAAATCGGGCAGCATCTCCCTTGTTTATATGCCTAGCCCGAGATTCCAACTCAACAACCAACCAAATTTACGATATAGCTATTTCATAATTTTATTTCCGCAAAGACGTCGACGTTAATACCAATAACATCAATACTTACATCCTACAAGATAAATACATAAATATACATTTTATCCAAAATTCTCCTCACACCTCAAACCATAATCCAACCACACCGATAAACAAATTTATCACACTATTTTCTCCGTTTTAGTTCGTTAAAACTCTAAAGAAACTTGCTAGCAATGAAAAGGAACCTTAATATTACCTCAAGTGTGCATCCACCACGTCCACGCTCTTCTTTTTGGTTAATTTTTAGTTCAAATTGAAGACAACGCGACGTACAACACTTTTCTCTTCATGAGCTTCGGGATTCGGGGCTCAGATTTCGATCAAAATTGGTTTTTCTTCTCCAAGACTGTTTTCTCTCTCTCTCTCCAAATTTTCTGGGTGTTTTGTTCTGAAAAATGAGTTGAAAGGGCTGAAATCTCATTTAAATAGGCATGGGTCATGGGCCTAACCCGGTTGGGCCCGGATTGGGCCTAGCCCACTGACCTTTCTGCCTTAAATAATTCATATCTCCTTATCCCGATGTCACCTGTGGACCCACAACATATGGTTGGAAATATAATTCAATTATCTACAACTTTAATTCTGGGAGCTTTCCCAAATTCCCAAACACTGATGGGGTTATGGCCTCCCGAAGTCAGATCATCCAAAACGTAACTTAAAATTATTTGTTTGGAGGGTTTCCACTTTGATTTTGGCTCATGGGTTCTTCTTGAGTTGTGTTTAACTTCACATATGTGGTTCATATAACTTGTCACGTGTTCCAAAAAAAATCTTGATGTGTGGGCCCCACCTCCGCTTACGACTAATCCGACGTGCAAAAATACGAAATATAATACTATCTATGTGAGTTTAAATTATGTAGTAACAACGTGATTGTCAATGTATGAGGAAGCACGTGTCACGCTCAGGCTCTGAAAATGCAGGGTATAACACGTTTCATGAGGGACCTCCTATGTACGTTGAAGATAACTAACTATATGAATAATTCTCAAGGGGGTTATCAAAAGAATGAACTACCAAGGTGGTTACCAGAATTAGAATTAATGGAGACCTCAGCAAGGTCAAGGTACTTATAACAACAACAACTCAGGGAACTACAATAATAATTATGGTGGTGCGAACCAAGGGAGCTACAACAACAGCAACAATTTTGGGAACAAGAGTTCCAATCCTTATATACCACCAAAAGGGCAGTCAACAGAACAAGGTAGTTCAAGGGCTGAAGCAATGCTTGAGAAGGTTCTAGCAAATCAATCAAAGTCTGAGAGGAATTTATCTGGGCTGACAGAGATAGTGGGTTCCCATACAACAACTATTTAGAAGCTCCAGTCACAGATGCGTGATATTCTAGAGAGCAGCACCCTCCTAAAAAGAGAGCACTTCCGAGTGACACTGTTCCAAATCCAAAGAACTGGGGAGGCGATGTAGACCGTGTGTTTGCCATCAGTACTAGGAGTGGTAAAATACTCCAAGGTGCTAATAAGAAGGTTATTGATCTTGAGCCGATAGATGAAGAGGAAGAGGTGCAGTCTGAAGCACCAATTATTGTTGATGAGAATCCTACTGACAAGAAGGTTGCTGATATTCCAAAGCTTGTGAAGGAGGCTGATGACACAAGCAAGCAGACTGTGAAAAGGGCTCTCCGCCCTTTGACTCAGCTTTTCAAGTCTAAACCTCCTTTTCCTCAAAGGTTGTTAAAGAAGAAGGAATATGCTAAGTTCAAGAAATTTTATGATCAGTTGAAGCAATTATCTCTGAATTTTCCCTTTTTTGAAGCTGTTCAAGGAGATGCCCGATTTTGCTAAATATTTGAGGGACCTGCTGACCAAGACGAAAACTAGTTCAACATGAAACCGTGTGTTTGACTCACACTGTGAGTTCCATTATTTCAACAACCACTATTCAGAAAAAGGGAGATCTTGGGGCGTTCACCATTCCTTGTTCTGTTGGGCACCATTATTTTGCTCGTACTTTGTATGATAATGGGGCGAGTATTAATTTGATGCCACTTGCTATATACAAACAATCAGGTTTGAGGATGCCAAGGCTGACTACTATGAGGTTATAGATCGCTGATAGGTCTATTAAGAGGCTTGTTAACATGGTTGATGATGTTCCTGTACGGGTTGGTGAATTTATGTTGCTCGCTGATTTTGTGATTCTTGACTATGTTGTTGATTATGACATTCCTATTATTCTAGGGGGACCCTTGTTTTCTACAGAGAGAACTCTGATGGATTCGGAGAAAAATGAAATCAAGTTCCGAGTCAACGATGAAGAAGTTACTTTTCAGGATAGCAAGGGGATGAAGTTACCAAGTGCTTACGGGAGCATTTCGGTAATTGATTCATTTGATGTTGTTGATAAAGCGGTGGAGTTCAAGTTGGAAGAAGAAAGTTTGGGTGAAGCTCTAACCGGTATTCTTGTGAACATTGATGTTGAAGACATGGAGGTTATGTGGAGACAGTTAATTTGCTTATTGGGTTGGGTTCATATTCTTACCACCTAAAGAAGCTAAATCTTGATCTGAAAAATAGAACAACTCCTCCAGCAAAGCCTTCGATCATTGAGCCACTTAATTTGGAGCTTAAGCAGCTCCCATCATATCTGAAGTATGAGTTCCTTGGTCCGAACAATACATTGCTAGTGATTATTTTAGCCCTACTAAATGACTGAGCAGATTCTACAGCTTTTAGAGATATTGCGTGAATATAGGCATGCTATTGGTTGGGCCATAGCAGACATTGGGATAATTCCATTTAGGATCTGTGAGCATAAAATCTAGTTAGAGGAGGATATCAAACCGAGTGTAGAGCATCAAAGGAGATTGAACGACAATATGCAAGAGGTAGTCAAGAAAGAGATCATCAAATGGTTAGATGCTGGAGTGGTTTACATGATTGCTGATATTAAATGGGTAAGCCCAGTCCAATGTGTTCCTAAGAAGGGAAACATCACAGTTATGCCCAATGCAAAGAATGAGCTTATTCTGACGAGAAATGTAACCGGATGGAGAGTTTTCATAGACTATCACAAGCTCAACACTGCCACATGAAAGGATCACTTCCCTATGCCTTTTATTGATCAAATGCTTGATGGGCTAGTAGGGCATTCTTATTATTACTTCCTTGATAGTTATTCGGGCTACAATCAGATTAACATTGCGTTGGAGGATCAAGAAAAGACGACGTTTACTTAGTCCTTATGGGACGTTTGCGTTCAGCCGGATGCTCTTTGGGTTGCTGTAATTCTCCAACCACTTTTCAGAGGTGCATGATGTCGATATTTTCTGACATGGTGGAGGACTACTTGGAAGTGTTCATGAATGACTCCTCTGTTGTGGATGATTCATTTGATGATTATATTTCCCAATCTGGGTCAAGTGCTGAAAAGATGTGAGGACACAAATCTCGTGCTAATTGGGAGAAGTGCCACTTTATGGTGAAGGAAGGGATCGTCCTCGGTCACAAAATCTCTGAAAAGGGAATTGAGATCGATCAAGCGAAGATAGATGTGATTGCAAACTTCCTCCACCTATCTCAATCAAAGGTGTCCGAAGTTTCTTGGGACGTGCTAGGTTCTACAGGCGCTTCATCAAAGATTTATCCAAGATTGCTAACACAATGTGCAAGATTCTTGAAAAAGAGGCTAAGTTTGTGTTTGATGACAAGTTCCGGAAGGCGTTTGATTAGTTAAAGGAGCGCCTCACTATTGCTCCTATTATTGTTGCTCTTGATTGGTCCTTGCCCTTTGAATTGATGTGTGACGCTAATGGTTTCACGATCGGTGTTGTACTTGGCCTAGAGGCACATAAAATTGGGCACCCAATCTATTATGCGAGCGGAACACTAAATGCTGCACAGATTAATTACACAGTGACGAAGCAAGAGCTGCTTGCAATAGTTTTGCGTTTGAGAAGTTTAAAGCCTATTTGTTGGGGTCCAAAGTTGTGGTATACACTGATCATGCAACATTGAGATACCTTATGGCAAAGAAGGAAGCAAAGCTGCGACTGATCCGGTGCGTACTATTGCTGCAAGAGTTTGACTTTGAGGTGAAAGACCGCTAGAGAACTGAGAATCAGTTTGCTGACCATCTCTCTCGGCTTGAAGAAGCTGGGAGACCTTCTGATAAGCTAGATATAGATAATGCGTTTCTAGATGAAAGGGTGTTGGCTATGTCAATAGAGGTAGCGCCGTGGTATGCTGACATTGCCAATTATTTAGTAACAGGCATAGTTCCAGAAGAGATCAAAGCTTACCAAAAGAAAAAGTTCTTGCGAGATTCTAGCAAGTACTATTGGGATGAGCCATATTTGTTCAGAACTTGTGCTGACAACATCATTCGGCGTTGTGTTCCCGAAAGTGAAGTGATGGCGATTCTAAAGGCATGCTATGACTCTTCTGTTGGGGGTCATCACAGTGGTAACCGGACCACTGCGAAGGTTCTTGAATGTGGTTATTATTGGCCAACTATCTTTAATGATGAAAATCCATTAGTGCAGTCATGTGATCAATGTCAAAGGCAATGGAATATAGGTAGAAGGCAAGAGATGCCTATGAATTTTTGTGATGGAGGTAGAAGTGTTCGATGTATGGGGGATTGACTTTATGGGACCCTTTGTGAGTTCTGGTGGCATGAAATATATCTTGGTTATTGTGGACTATGTGTCGAAATTTGTAAAAGCAGTGGCTTTACCTATCAATGAGGCCAAAAGTGTCATGGGTTCCTCAAGAAGAACATATTTACTCGATTTGATACTTCGAGGGCTATAATAGCTATGTTGGGTCCCACTTTTGCAACAGAGCTTTCGCGGGATTGATGGAGAAATATGGCATAAAACATAGGGTGGAAACCCCTTATAATCCTCAGACAAGTGGGCAAGTTGAAGTATCCAATCGGGAGATCAAGAGTATTCTAGCTAAAACGGTGAATGCAAATAAGACTGATTGGGCCCGCAAGCTCGATGATGCTCTATGGGCATACCAGACTGCTTTCAAGACTCTTATTGGGATTTCACCCTTCAAGTTCGTTTTCGAAAAAGCTTATCACTTGCCGGTTAAACTTGAGCATTAGACTATGTGGGCTTTGAAGAATTTGAATATGGATTGGGATGAGGCAACCAAGCTAAGGTTATTTTAACTCAATGAGATGCATGAATTTCGGTACAGGCATATGAGAGTGCAACACTTTATAAAGAAAGGATGAAGCAGTATCATGACAAGGAAATCTTGAAGCGAGAATTCTACAAGGGTGATCTCGTCTTACTATATAACTCTCGTTTGAAGTTGCTACCAGTCAAGCTAAAATCAAGGTGGTTTGGTCCGTTTGAGGTGGTAGGTGTTTCACCCCATGGGGTGATTGAACTGAAGTTCGGAGATGGAACTCGGATACTTAAGGTGAATGGGCAGAGGGTGAAGAACTATCAGGGGATAGTTGATGGGGATAGAATTGTTGACCGATACCAGTTGAAGCACCTCAGAATGAACGCTAACTCGGTGTTCGCTGATAAGGAGTGAATGGGTACCACCGTCGTGCCGCGACGTTAACTCAAGCGCTTCTTGGGAGGCAACCCAAGTGTAATGTTTATTTTCTTTTTGTTTTTGTTGAAACATATAGGGTAATATTTTTTTTGGTACGGGATATGAACAAGTTGGAGGAAAAAGTGCAAAAAAACGCCGATGGAAATTCTGTGCCAGATTTTACGATCCGTCAAAATTTATGCGGACTGTAAAAGGAAGCGCAAAATTATGTTAGCAAATAGTACTCACTGTTACTGCTATACGGTACATTATACGGACCGTAAAATGGAACGTCTAATGGTACAAGAGAAATTGGCTCACTGTGACGCGTTTACGCCAACATTTGACGACCGTAAAAATTTATACGGCCCGTCAAACGAAGCGTAAAAGTGTCATAGTTTGAAGGTTGCCAGTTCATTATCCCATGTAAGTACCTGGACCGTAGAAAGGTCCGTAGAACTTTCTGCGGTCCGTAAAAATAGTTGACGGTAGGTCTTTTATTTTTTTCATTTTCATAGTATAAGTAATCAAAAGGCGGCTGGGTTTAAATTTGAGAAACCGTTTCAACATCAACCACTCAAACATAACTCCTCCACCTTCCCTTTCCCACTCAAATATAAATCCTTAAAACTCCTCCTATTCATCCCCTAGAAATCACGCCCCACTAACCCTCACTATTCCTTTCCACTTATAACTCCCTCCTTCCCTTTCCCGAAATCCCCAACAGTATCAGAGAAGATTAAAAAATGAATTAAGAGAGAGAACAAGCTCCCTGTGTAAAGAATTTTGATTGTTGTGCTATACTTTCCACTCCAACAAGAAAGCCTGGTATGTGCTTCTATATTCCTATGATCTTCTCGTTCAATTTGCTAAAGTATGGGTTAATTATGTAGTTCCATGATCTATCACTGGGATTTGTATTCCATAATTGATAATCTACGTTAGGGGTGGGGTTTGTACAAAAGGTTGGATACTGATGAACTCATAATGATGCTATGATGCGTTGGAGGGCATTCCGATGTTTGTATTCAAATTTTTGGATTCAAACATTGTTATGCCCGCCAACTGTTCGATGAAATGCCTTAATCATGAAAATTGACAAAAAAGGGTGAAGTCTGAGTAACCCCAGCTTTATATGAATTCTACAAGTGTGTGGGATGTAAAAAGGGTGATGTACTATTACCATTTGACGGTAGGTTTGACGGATCGCAGAAAAGTCTGCGGGGCGTCAAACTTCATCGTCAAATTGTTCAACACAAACTAGTTCACTGTAACCATTTGAAGGTAGGTTTGACGGACCACAGAAAATTCTATGGATCATCAAACTTCATCGTCAAATAGTTAGTACTAAAATTGTCTATTGTTCCCATTTGACGGCCAATTGTGCGAATTGTAAAATTTATGCCACCCGTCAAAACATTTGATGCTTTATTTCTGTGCATAAAAACGTTGCATTTAAAACATAATTTGAAGGTGATACTGACAGGCTTTCCACAGGTATGGCTCCTAAGGTTCGATGAGGTGCTCCAACTACTTCAAGAGGCAGAGGTAGGGACAGAGCGCAAGGTCGCAGGGGACTCCATGATGAGCCTAACCAAGGGGCCACTGGTGTAGGGGATGATGAGCCACTGGTAGCAAGAGCCACCTCAGTTAGGGGTGCTACTCAAGTACAAGTGTCCTCCTAGTCTGAAGACGGGGGCACTTCAACATCCTCTAGCAGCTCAGAAGATGAAGTGGAAGCTGCCAGGCTGCAGGAAATCCGAATGAAAGAAAAATTCGAGCACAGCGTCAGATTTTCTTTGCCAGGCTCCAAAGAAATATATGACCACGGGCTTGAAGAGAAAGATGGGGGTGGTCCGAAGAAAAGCATCCATGAGGAGAAACGAATCAACTTAGACAGACTGGAGGGTTTTCCACGAATTCTTGCAACTTTTGACCATTATTAGTGGCACTTCCTTAGCTGCCCTCCATGTGAGTATATCCCAGCTCTAGTTCGAGAGTTCTATGCAAATTATGTTGCAGAGATCCAAAACACCTTCAATCCAGTTCAGCTTAAGAAGAAGAGACCAGCCCCGTTAGAAGAGGTGACAATCCGAGGTTTGAAAATCAATATATCTAGCGAGACAATCAATCATTTCTGCTTTGGCCCTAACTATGTACCACCAAAGAACACGGATGAGCTTAAGTATAAGTTGAGTGGTGATCGACATGACAAGCTGTCTAAGTTGCCTTGGGTTTCTTCTATTATAGCAAAGGGATCCCTTAAGTCGAGCAGGAACACCTCGTTACCTGTGAAGAAAGCAAACTTGTCAGTTGAAGGAAAATTTTGGTAGGAGCGTATTGATCCACAGGTTGTACCTCACTCAGTCTGATAACACATTTCCAGTTGGGAGGGCCATATTAGTCGCTGTGATCATGTCAAGGTACAACATCAATTTGGGGGAGTTGGTGGTTCAACAAATTCAGCAGAGAGCCTTGACCAAGGAGTTGCCATTAGCATATCCTTGCCTTATTACAGCGTTATGCTTACGGGCAAAGGTTGACCACTATGCATACCGAGATCACCGGTTCCAGGCCAAGAGTGTGTATGACCTATGGAAGTTAAAAGATGGGGATAGTCATAGTTCTACGGATGTTCCCGCAGAGTTCATAGCTGGGCAGCCTGCTCCAGCATCTCAATTGAATGAGCAGGTAGCCCCCGAGACTTGACAGGAGGGGCCAACTGACATGGGTACAGCAGATCAATCCATTTCAGGTACCCCGATTTCATCTATAGGGATCTCTACCCATGCTGCTCTAGTTGTTCATAGCACTCCGACCCCCCGAGCAGCGATGTGGCCCCAGCATCAAAAGCCTTGCCTAGAGGCGTTATGATACAATTTAATACTCAGAACTTTCATGATGCATTTGTAAAAGCCGATAGGGCCGACCGCCAGGTTGCTAACTTGATGGCTCAGCTGCAGAGGTATATAGATAAAAGGGTGACAACATCCTTTGAGCCCGCAAGGAAGACGTGGGAGGATTCCCATAACCTTATCCATTCTTGGATTGAGGGCCTTGAGCGGAGGATTGTTGAGCATGAGAAGGTAAGCCCCACAGTTAAGTTGTGGACGATGCAAATAGATTTGATACAGTTGAAGACAGATGTGCTAGTATTGAAGATTAAAGAGGGACTTGCGACTGCAAACCCGCCACCAGCACAGACTCTAGACTTGGCTTCTCTATTGCCAGTTGTTAATTTGTTAGGAGATGATTCACCACCCAGGCTATGAGCAAAAGGCCTAGGGATGGAGGAGAGGATGATGATGAGGAGGATGAAAGTGAGGAGGACAGGCAGTTTCGAAAGGTGCAGCGACACTCTCTTGAAGAGACCCATTTTACGGAGGCATCATCCAGCCATGCCCTTCCTGTTAAGGTGGCAGTGCCTAGCATTGTGATATCGGCAGAGGCTATTACCTCGGGTCTCGAGGAGGAACCGTGCTCTCACAGTTAGATAGAGCCTCAAGACGCGAAGAGCGCCTAGAGCGTTTCAAGTAGTTCTAACCCTTTATTTTGCTTATTTTCATGCCGTGGGGACAAGGCATGATCTTTAGTTGGGGCTGGGATATGTGTTGCTAGTTAATATTGTATATATGTGTTTAAGATCCCCTCGGCTTTTCTTTGCCAGAGTTCTTTTCCTGAGGGGTGTTATTTTATTGTAACTGGCATGTATAGTTTGTCGCTTAGATAGAATAGAGTAGTTTTTTCTTATTTGGTAGTGTTCTGGAACTTGTGGCATGTGGTTTGTTGAAAATGTTTGACCTTGCGAAAAATTGAAAAATGCATACTTAGAAAAAGCTACTGATTGACATGATTTAAATCTTTGTATGACATTAGTATTATTGGGGTATTGTGTGTAATGAACGAATACTTAATAGGTCACAATTGTATATGATTATCCTTATGCCAAGGTGTGTGTGAGTTGCTAGTTTTGTTCTATTTATGCATGTATAATCTAGAACTTGCCCGGTTAGTCATGTTTGAATCCGAAAGTTGGTTTGGTTGTGAGATGATCTTAAGCTTTCTTCGAATAAATAGTCACTTTGCCTAAATAAGCCTGGCCATATAATTGTAAATATCCCTAGTTTTCCCTTTTGAGCATTTTGACCTTTTTCTTGGCTAGCCAATAATGAAACCTTACCTTTTGTGAAATAAATCCATCTTCGCACCCGTTCCCTCCTTGATGCTACTAGATAGATGAGGCAAAATGCCTAAGTTGGGGGTGAAATAAATGTGAAGTAGATGTTGAAAACAAAAGTTGGGGGTGGTAGCGTTTGCTAGTTTGGATCCGATGTAGTGGTTGCATATATAAAGAAAAAATCAAAATACCTGGAAAAAAATAAGAGAAAAATCAGAAAAGTGTAACACAAAAAGAATTGTAAGTTGATTAGGAATAAAACCACATTGAGATCGTAAACTGGAAAGAAGAAGAAGGGGTTGACTAAGAGGCGAATTAAGGTGAGGAGATGTTGTAGTGTTCAAGGAGGGTTAGTCACTAATATCCAAAAAGTTTCCTACCTGTCCCTAAGCCTACATTACAAGCCAGAAACAAGTCCTAATGTGATCTCAACTGAACGGACCTAGGATGAAAGCATAGAAAATAAGGGCAAGCTTATATTATTTGCATGTGTAGATATGAACTTCTTTGTGAGTATGAGTTTTTTTTTTCTTCTCTTTGATCTTCGTCCCATTTTTTTTTATATATGTGTGTTGGGACATTCTTTGGTCTATGTGAGGGCATAAGGATGAAAAATGATTAAAATAATGTGGCCGCCTAAAGTGGCGTTTGTGTGCATCATGATATGTCCGATAATGTAATGTCATGCATTGAAGCATCATTGTCAGTCGTAGTACTATTGAGTTGTGCATATGGTTTGAAAATAGAAAATGGCGTGGTCCTTGGAAGAAAAACGTGCATGCCTATAGTTCGTAGTCAAAACCATTGTAGACATCATTACTCTATGATATCTGAGTTTAGTTGAGTCATTGTGTCGTGTGACTTGCTTGAGGACAAGCAAAGACTTTAAGTTGCGGGTGTTGATGTGCCGCGTAATTTTGGCACATGTAACGCTTTTGGCGAAGAGTTTTACTTGTTTTCAAGCAAGTTCGCTTAATTTTTATGTGTTTTTTATTGGATTTTAGGTATTAAGTGTTTTGATGGAAAAAGTTGGAGAATTAGGAGAGAATGCAGAAAGAAGTGGAGAAAATAACAGATCACTGAAGAGGCAGTTTTACAGAGAGATTAGACGGGCCGCAGAACATTCTACAAAGCGTCAAATTGACCGTATAATGGTCACAGTAAGCAGTGCATCGAAGATCCATCCTGCGGAACAATTATACGGACCGCATAATATTTGACGGTCCGCCAAAGTGTATCGTAGAAAAACGCAGGAGATTGTTTGACGGATGAAGGGCAGCAATTTGACGGTCCATATATCGGTTTTACGGTCTGTAGAATGGACCCGACGGGCAAATTTGTTGTTATAGCCCGTGTTTTGTACGTTCGGATATTTCGAGGTAGTCGTGGTACGTTGAAGGCAAGACCATTTTCCAAAACTATTTTAGTGTGCAAGTTGGTTATGAATATTATTTATAAATATTATTAGTATGGAAATATTGAGAAAGGCTAAGGGTAAAAAGGGAAATTCGCAAGGTGGTTCATAGAAATATTGAGGAAGACTAAGGGAAAATTTGGGATTTGGAAAATAAATTTTCATGAATTACAAAACAAAAAAAAATGGGCTTGACTAAATTGGGCTAAGGTGGCCGGCCAAGGTGGTGGCCCAAGGCCCAAATGGGAGCAAAATAAATAAGTCCAAGAGGAGACTTATAAGTCATAATTCATAGAAGATTCAAGAAAAATTTGGAGAGGAGAAAGAAACAAAAGGCCTATTCGGCCATAGAGCAAAAATTTGAACTATTGGAAATCTTGACCAAGAAAATAATTTCTTCTAGTATTCCTACTAATTCAAGGGCCCTCTTTAACGTGGTACAATTGTGGAAGCAAGAATCCCTCTTATTGTTGCAAATTCACAACCCTAGCCAAGTGAGAAGTTGAAGGAAAAAGGTAAGATTTAATCTTCTTTTTATATGTTGTGGATGGTTGTGTACGTTGTAGTATGAAGAAATAGATGAAATTTACGAAAATATGGATATTATGTTGTGGCCGTGCATATATGGTATTGTGCCTGTGTGTGTGTGTAGGATTAAGGGACTAATTTTGCTTAGTATTTTGGTTGTTGTTGTTATGGATTCCATGTTGATAATGAAAGTTTAATGATCCTAGTAAAGTTGTAATGGTTGGAGACTTGTTTTAGAAGTTAATGTGAATTGAATATAGTGTTCTTGTATTTATGGAAGATAATGTTGTTAGTGTGAATTGTTGGTGTAATTCATGAAGTTGAAAGAAAGGAAATGTGTTGTAATTGTTCTTGTCGAATTTGGAAGAATTCGGGTAGTGTATGTGTTGGTTGGGCCGTTTGAAATGTTGTGTGGGCTGTTGAAGTGTTCTTGAATATTGTTGAATGGTTTCGGATTAGTATTTGAATATGTGAACAAGTATGAATTGAATATAAAGGAAATGTTATTGAATTATGTAAAGGAGCTACTAATGTTGGAATGTATTTTGAATTAATTGTTGAAGTTGGAAGATATGATTGTTGGTATTGTTATTGATAAATTGGCTGAGTTAGATTCTCGGGGATGTTATATTTATAGGGGAAATGCTGCCGAAATTTCGGTAGAATATAAGTGAATTCATTTGAGACACTAAGACAAGTATATGCCAATGAATCTAATGATTATGTGAATCCTTTTGTATGTAGACTAACAAGTTTGGGCGAATAAGCGTAGCCAATAGAACGTGGGACAGGTATGTAAGGCTTACCCCTTCTTTCTTTTGGCATGTCCTAGATCTAAGTAAGGTATGACCTGACACGCGCCTTGGGGTAACTCTACTCTTTGATTCTGAGCTCGGTTATGATGCTCATTCTCTTTTGTCATGAGCATGTTTCGTATGGTTGAGTCTATTGTATGATTAATAAATAAATAAGCTACTTCATATGGTTTTGATATGTATCCATATTTCCGAAGCTCTGTTTGATATGTCTCCGAGGTTATCTATGATTCTGATTCACTTCTGATATAAGTATGTCTGATATGATCGAGCTTATTATATGATTGAATAACGAGATAAGCATAAAGAATTGTGTTTCTAAAAGAGTTCTGTAAGTTTTAATGTCCCTAACTTTCGTAAAAGATCTCGGATTTGCTTTGAAATGTTCGTAAAAGTTCTGTGGTAAAAATGTCTGTAACTTTCACGTACATATGGTTCCAAAAGTTATATTTGATTTGATCCATAACGATATCCGAAAGGTACTTGATATGGTTGTTGCTTTGATTTTCCAAAAACGGCTTCTGGAACGTTCATAGAAGGTTATGTACTTCAAACACCCATAACTTTCTTATACAAAGTCGGATTGACCCGAAACTTATTTCTGAGCCTTCAGGTGTCGGTAAGTATACTTGTCTATCAAGTCTTGATTTATGTGCATATAGTTTCTCACGGGTCTGCTCGTGCATGCCTTAATGTATCCTCCACTGAGTCTCGGGCCAGGATATGTTCTCGTGCGTACTTCTCTGCATTGTTCACCGCGTCCCTCTCACTTGCGGGCCGGGGCATGTTATATATGATATGATGACATTATGATGTGATAATGGGGTGGTGGCCAGGATGGCACGTGATTTATTCACCGCGTCCCGCAAAGGAGGGCCGGGGCACGTTATATGAATACATGATATATGATTTACCGCGTCCCTCACTGGAGGGCCGGGGCACGTTAGATGTATACATGATATATGATTTACCGCGTCCCTCACGGGAGGACCGGGGCACGTTATATGCATATGTGATATATGACTCTGACATGCATGATTCTATCCACCGAGTCCCTCAGTAGAGGGCCGGGACACGTTATGTGTGTACATGATATATGATGTTGACATGCATGATTTTATCCACCGAGTCCCTCACTGGAGGGCCGGGACACGTTATCTGTGTATATGATATGGATATGCATGATGTTCATTTAAAAAGGCAAGTACCTTGATGTTCTAAAATGGTCATACTTGGTTTTGGTAATTCTCTGTTTCAGTCATGATTCTGTTTCCTATATTTCATGCCTTACATGCTCAGTACATTATCCGTACTGACCCCCTCTTCTTCGGGGGCTGCGTTTCATGCCACGCAGGTACACCCAGATGAGTGGAAGATATTACAAAAGATGTTCCAGTGAAGTTGGCAAGCTCCACCTGTTCCTGGAGTGGTACCGAGTCAGAGTATACGTGCTATGATGTGTGATTAATGTTAGAGACTTTGCAGACAGAGTCGTGGGTATTGGTTGTCAGTCCTGTAAGCGGCTCCATCAGCCGATGTGTCATTTTGTGTTATAATATAAGTTCTATATGATTACAGATTTTGTTTGATTTGACAAGTAACGAAAAAGAAACATTTCTGAAAGTTGTGCTATACATTTCATCTTTATTTGATTTAAAAGGTCCAAAAGATTATGTATGTAATAAGAGTCAGCGGGTTCGCTCAGCTCTCGATGTGGGGTTGGGTGCCCATCACACCCTAGTAAGGTTAGGGTGTGACATTTGTCTTTTCACTTCTCACGACTTAGGGTCCTATAAATACCTGATATAGGTTTCTTGTACAGAACACACCAGATTTCAGCTTTTATTTTCTTTAGCACTAAATACTCATAGTTTTGGAAGTCTTTCGGGGATTACAAACAATTGCAATTAATTTCTCTTCAATTCCAAGCAATCAATTCGTAAGAATTATGACCTCAATTATTTCTAATTGTTCTTCTTCTTCTATGAGTAGCTAAATTTCCTTACTAGGGTTGTGAACCCAATGATGGGTGTTATGTGATTGGGGATTGTTAGCGATATATGAATCATGGATTGTTAGAATTTATGTATTCTTCGTTTTTATCATATAGTTAGTGGTTGCAAATATTAGCTAATACCATAAACCTTGGTTTATTTGGGAAAATAACTAGGGTTTGGTAAGAACACATAGCAAGAACTCAAACCTATAAACTTTGTTTAATAAATTCAATTAGGAATAAGAAGAATTTACTTGACATAGTTAACCGTCTTCATATCACTTTCTTATATTTGCGAAAATCATAGAAAGAAATAATCTTTATTTATTGGGAAATAGTAGAGATTCATGTAGAGGTTAAGTGCATTCATATAGCAATCCATTAGAAGTATATCCAGATCAATAACCATGATCATACACCCTATCTAAAGGAGACACAACCTTGGTTTCTTTTATGCTAAATTACATTCCAAAGAAATTAGTTAGCCATTAGTCCTATACAACCAAACTTTTACAAAAATCATCGGATTAAGACATCATTCCTAAATTAAGCATTCTACGAGTTTACTAACCTTTTCACATCATATTCCCTGGGGGATTCGACCTCAACCTAGTTGGGTTACTATATTTGACATCGTCCGCTTTATGCTAATTAAAGGTGTAATTTGAGTGTATCAGTATGCCGACATCAAGATATACTTAGAGAATGGAGAATACCCCCCAGAGAGTTCAGCAAATCAGAGAAAGACTATTAGGAGGCTGGCCAATGGTTTCTTCCTGAACAAAGAAGTATTGTACAAAAGGACACCCGAACTTGGATTACTCAGGTGTGTGGAAGCCGAAGAGGCTACAAAACTGCTGAGAGATGTGCACGCATGGGCATGCGGTCCTCACATGAATGGATTCATCCTTGCAAAGAAAATCCTAAGGACTGGATACTACTGGATGACCATGGAGCATGATTCGTGCAAGTTCGTATAAAAGTGCCATCAATGCCAGATACACTGGGATTTAATCAAGGTTCCTCCCACAAAGTTACATATGATGAGCTCGCCATGGCCCTTGATGGCATAGGGGATGGACGTCATACGACCCATCGAGCCCCCGGCCTTTAAGCCATCGACTACTTTACTAAATGGGTAGAACCCACTTCGCACAAGTTAGTAACCAAGAAGGTCATCGCTGACTTTCTCAGAAACAATCTGATATGTTGCTTTGGTGTACCGAAATTCATCATCACAGACAATGGTGCCAATTTGAACAGTCATTTGATGAAGGACATTTGTGAACAATTCAAGATGAGCCAAAGGAACTCTGTCGCTTGGCGGCCACAGATGAATGGAGCCGTAGAGGCTGCCAACAAAAATATCAAGAGAATCCTGAGGAAGATGATTGACAACTACAGGAATTGGCACGAACAACTTCCTTATGCCTTGTTGGGGTACCGGATGACGGCCCGTACTTCCACCGGGGCAACTCCGTATCTCCTTGTCTACGGTACAGAAGCTGTCATACCAGTAGAACTAGAAATCCCTTCACTCCGGATCATCCAAGAGCCGGAGCTACAAGATGCAGAATAGTTTAGAAATCGCTATGAACAACTGGCTGTGATAGAGGAGAAGAGAATGGTGGCCGTATGCCATGGATAGCTGTATAGGTAAAGGATGTCTCGATATTTCAACAAACGGGTCAGAGACTGACTTTTCCAAATTGGACAACTCGTGCTCAAGCGGGTCTTTCCCCACCAAGAAGAATATAAAGGCAAATTCGCGCCGAACTAGTGTCACGACCCAGCTAGGGGCCGTGACGGGTACCCGGGGCTAACCACCGAGCACCGCTCGTGCCATCACTTATTAAGCTTATTTAGCAATCATTTATCCGATTCATGCTTAATTTATAATAAAATCAATTTTTATTTAGAAACGAAATGCTTTTATACATACGAGCCCTTAGGCTAGCAAAATAATATACACACATATATATATATATATACATAATGACCATGCCATGAAACCACACGACCCACGTCGAGTATATACGAGCCTCTAAGAGATGACATCAACAACTTTACACAAAAGAATCATCATAGGCACATCCGAGACAATAGAGGGCTTCCAATCAGCTAGCAGCCTCTAAGAATCCAGAGCAAGATCTCCTCCCTGTCTACCTGTGGGCATGAACACAGCGTCCAAAGAAAAGGACGTCAGTACGAATATTGTACTGAGTATGTAAGGCAGGAATGGAATAGAAAGATCATGAGTCATGAGACAAAGATATAACCTGCACACATGTCATAGGCAATCGTATTACTATTATATTTCACATTTTACACAATCGTAGTACACATGTTATCACATCCCATACATCATCACGTACGTCGTCATATACATCATCACATCATAATCTGTATCGTTACCCGCATCTGGGTAACCCTCATATGCCGCCCACTAGTGGTGATCATGCCCGGCCCTCTCGGCTCGGTGTAAACATCGCAGCCCGCATTAGCGGTGGCATGCCCGGCCATATAGGCGCGGTGGAATCATACGCAGCCCGCATTAGCGATGACATGCCCAGCCATATAGGCACGGTGGAATCTTATCATCACAACATCAATCATAGCACGTCATTATTATACATCTCAAGCCATAGCATCATGTTATCATTTCTTAGTGTTCCATATATCCCATAGTGTTACAAGTTAGCATTACTTATCATCTTATTGTCATAACATACAATAGCATTAAGAGCATTCATTAGGCTTTAAGACAACCATACTATGTCGGGGTGACGTAAGGTCGTGAACCCCCGATTGTATTATGGAAATTTATGAGTATCATGCCTCGCCTTGAAGGGAAGGAAAAGTAAGGCGAGTGTTAACAATAATAGCATCATTAGCATTGTAGGAACATCATGCCACAATTTCTTGAGTCTCTAGATTCTAGCTCATTGTCATCACTATCATGCTCATAGGGGATTTAATATACAGAAGGACTCTTAAGCTTCATCTTATAGAAGGATTTGTGGAAAGCTTGAAGGATTCATGCCTTTTGAAAGAAGAGTTAAGCCTCACTTACCTTTGACGTTTAAGCAATTTAGCGTCTGCTTATTCTCCTTCAATGTCACGCCTCTACCTTCAAAAAGAGGATTCGTACGATCGTTAGTTAACCAACTATAAGAACGCACTACTATTTCTAGAGAAAATTGGGCAGCACTTCCTTTGTTTATACTACTTTTCCCATATTCCATATCAACTCCCAATCACCCACAATAACAATCACAATTATCATTCATATACAATGGCCATGATCCACCATTTCTCTTCATTTTTCCCCACATTTATGGTTTTGGGCTCGCTATCGTATTTTCCCATGTATCACACTTATCTCATGGTATACATGTCATTTATAACATATTCATACTCACAACACACTAACATTAATGATTCAATTCAACTACCACTCACTCATGACACTATTCACTCTTAAATGACCCATTTGCTATGTTCTTCTACAATTCGGGTATCTTAACCTTCCAATACCTTAAACAACATAAAATGGTCATGAAACTTACCTTGGATGATGGTTGAACAAGTCTTGAGTGGAGTTTCTCCTCTAGCAACAAAACCCTATCTCACCGCTTTTGGTTTTCTTTGAGGAGGATGAACTTTACTTGCGTTTCACACTCTTGTTTTCATGAACTTGGTGTGGTTGATCTTGATTTTCACTTGGATTCATGTATTAGAAGAGTTTTGGAAGGTTATAGAGAGATGTTGGGTCGTGGAGAGAGAGGATGAAATAAAATAAAATGAACTTGGGTCCTTATTTAAAAAATTGAAATCTGACCCGACATCATTATACGGTCCGTATAATCGACCGTAAAACTGCTCCAATGACTACCCTTTTTCTGTGTCAACTTGACGGTACATTATACGGCCGTATAATTTTATACGGTCCGTATAATTGACCGTAAAATCATCCCTCCAGCAACCTCATTCTGCCTCATTCTGTGACTCTTTTACGATCCATTATACGGCCGTATAATGTTATACGGTCTGTATAATTGACCGTATAACCCATCAGTTCACTGAGTCTTATTCTCGTCATTTCGTTTGATCTCCGATCCTTATGGAACCTTCTTAACAATTATTTAGCACCTCAATACCAGTCTAAAGGACATTGTCCCTCGTCAAAACACCATATACGTCATACCCTTCATTGGCCTAATCATTGTACGCTAGCGGGGGAAATTTCCAAGGTGTAACAACTGGCAAGGGCCGTACATGGTTAGGAAAGTACTCTCGGGAGGGGCTGTAGTCCTAGCAGAGATGGATGGACAAGAGTGGCCAAAGGCCATCAATGCAGACACGCTCAAGAGATACTACATCTAGGATTCCATTTGCTTGTAATCACCTTGTTATTTCCTTGTAATCATACTAGAATAGGAGAAAAACAAATCATCTATGTGATGAACTACACCACGACCTGACTTCCCCATGGTGGGATACGTATGCAGTCCATATTGGATTTGGTCACATTATTAGCAAAACCAAAAACTCAATTACTTTATCCCAAACTACATTTAGCCTGAATTACTGCTGCGACATGATACGTAGGCGCTTTAGAGCTCAATCTTCATAAAAGAAAAAACCAGAAGCCATTAGGAAAACCCCAGAGACAATAAAGAAGGATAGAAGCGATGAGATCGAACTACGAGGATCGATACAAGAACTGGCCAGCGTCAACCCTACACTGGGGTAGAATTTTTGAAAGGATCTCAAAAATTCCTACCAGGAAACGATCAACAGAGAGGTAGCAAAACAAGACCCTACACTGGGCAGAATTTTTTAGGGAACCTTAAAAATTCCTGCATAATGAGAAGTAGCAGGGGACTCTCCAGGCAAACCCAAAACTAAGATAGAATTTTTCGACAAAGATCTCAAAATTCTTCCATCAATTCGGAAATCAGTAGTCATACCTCCCGGGGGATCCGAAAGTCCACGCTCAAAGTCACATGTCATGACAAAAGATTTTTCAAATAAAATAATATATATATATATATATATATATATATATAGAACAATGCGCTTTACTAATTTTTATTGTCGATTCCAAAAAAATACACCCACTAGTATAAGTATGCTCTAAAAACTATCTCTCGAAATATCGAGCCCAATAGGGTTCGAAAGAACGTCAAGAGAAGCCACCAGACGGGAGGAAAACAATGCTAATCGGCCTTTTAGGAAACTCACAATTTTTCTGTGGATGTAGGTTTTAACAGGAAAGCAACAGAACTATGAAGACCAAGTCTTGTAAGAACAACTTGTTTGGTCGTCAGGTCCGCAACAAGCAAACGAGAAAGGATACGTCCGACCAGAAGGGTAAGAAATGAACGAGCCTAAAGACGTATCAGGCCAAAAGGGTCGCAATGAATGAGCATAAAGACATATCCGACCAAAAGGGTAATGACAAAAACGAAGGGGCATATCCGACCACAAGGGTCACAGCCCATACTACGGACGAAAGAAAGATCATCCAGCCACAAGGGCCATATCTGTTGTCTTTTAATTCCTTTCAATTCTTCCATTCTTTAAATTCCTTTCCATTCTTTCATTTTCTGTTGTCGAGAGGGCCATTGCACGTTTACTTTCCTGCTGCTAAGAGGGTCATTGAATGTTTACTTTTCTGCTGTCGAGATGGCCATTGCACATTTACTTTCCTGCTGCCGAGACGGCCACTCCACATTTACTTTTCTACTGCCGAGAGAGCCATTGCACGTTTACTTTTCGGCTGCCGAGAGGGCCATTGCATATTTACTTTCCTGCTGTCGAGAGGGCCATGGCATATTTAGTTTTCTGCTACCGAGAAGGCCATTGCACGTTTACTTTTCTGCTACCTAGAGGGTCATTGCACGTTTACTTTTATGATGTCAAGAGGGCCATTGGACGTTTACTTTCCTTCTTCAGAGAGGGCCATTCATTCATTCATACTACTGAGAGGGACATTCATTCATACTACTGAGAGGGTCATTCATTCATTCATACTGCCAAGAGGGCCATTCATACATACTGCCGAGAGGGCTATTCATTTATATATACCGCCGAGAAGGCCATTGCATGCTTACATTCCTGCTGCCGAGAGGGCCATTCATAGAAACATCATAAAGATATCTGCAATATTTTCGAATGTTTGAAGCAGGTGCACAGCCTCAAAGAGAGAGCCAACCTGTTGTACCAGATCCCGATGAATTGCGGAGCGAACGTGGAACTGTTTCTCATGCAACCGGACAAGTTAGGGTGCCCATGGGAGTAAATCTCTCCGGCCAGGATGTGGAAGCCGTCCAATCTCAGACTCAGCCACAATCTATCTATTTTACTAAAAAATCGCGACCGGTCGAATAAACATCGGTAACATTTGAAGGTGTTCTTGCAAAAAAGCGGGATGTTCTTCTCCAGTAAGTCGAACTACATGCAGCCTGATTCCCAGAGACCAGAGATATATAGGTAGACTCAAAAACCTGAGAGTCGGCCGCACTCTAACCACCGTCCAGGGAAACCCCGATCACAACACCGGGAGTCTCAGGTTTTTCCTGCTCACTCACTTAAAGTCTTTAATCGAGTCGAACTATAGGTGGCCTGAATTATCGTACACCCTGAGATATGTAGGAAAACCAAAAGCCAGGATCCGGCCACACATGTTTGAATTGCTTGAGATTAAAGGCAAGATGAGTTGGGTCCGTCAAAAATTAGGGTTAGTCAAATTTCGTTACTCAGGGATGGTCCCACAATCCCCGAACACCCAAGGGAAAGTTATTGACACCTAATTTTTTACCTCTCGTAATTTATTTTAAGTGCTCGAAGTCCTTGGACAATAATTAAAATTAGTTGTGCACCGTAAAGGGTCTAGGTAATTTTTATGAAATTATTTGGCATAATATTTGGACTTTTTTAAATTGATAAAGAAACCTGCAGGGTAATTTTAAATTTTTGTGAAAATTAATGATATTCAAAGAGTTTTTTTTATTGAAATTAATCAGAGGGAAAAAAAACCCCTTTTGGATAATTATTTGCTGAATTAATTAGATCAAAGAAAATTAGATTGATGGGTAATTTTATTCCGTTATATTGTCCAAGGCACTTTGAGTAATTAAAAGAATCGTCTATTTTACCCTTTAAATCTTGATTCTGTGTGCGTTTGCATAGTTGATTAATTTTCTTTTATCTGGTTAATTAATTCAAAACAAGTATCTGCAAATTGATTTTTATTTTATCTATGAGTCATGTTTTAAATTAATTAAGTCCTAATCGATTAATAATTGGTTTTATCTTTTTATTATTTTGCCCGATCCTCCATACATATATATATACACCGTGTATATACCAATACACATGGTGCATATATATATATATATGTATATATAAAAGCACCAAGCCCAGCGTTTTCAAAATAAAAGGACCAGGCCCAGTCCAATATGGACCAGGACTCAGTCCACTAAGAAATTAAAAGGGAGGGAGTATATACTCCTCTCCTCCATTCATTTCAAAGACTAGGGGTTTGTTAGCAAAAAGAGAAGAGGGGAGGCGGCTAGGGGTAAAACCCTAGTACCGCCGCACTGTTTCTCCACCCACCCTGACCCTTTTTCAGTCCCCTCCCATCATAGTGGGCATGTAGCATGAGGAGAGAAGGCGAAGCCATTAATGCTTCGTCCTTTTCTCCACAAAATCAAGCCAAACATACCCTTGAAGGTACAATCCTCCCCTTTTATATTTTTCTGTCATTATTGCTAGTTTTGAAGTGTTTGAACCACAGATTTATTTTGGTCTTTTAATATGGATAGTATGTTGGATTCATGAGTGAGATTTGTGTAAATCCACAAGTCCCACATTGGTAGTGTGTGATTTGAGAAGCATTCTGAGGTTTCTATAAATAGAAACCCCCATTTGTTCGAGAAGAGGGGAGGGGAAATCAAAAAGAGGCTAAAAATTACTATTTTTAAGTCTTAAGAGTTCCATAAGTCAAAAATTTAGTTTTAAACCTAAGGGTTTTAGTTTTCTAGTTCTAAAATTTATCTTTTGTTTGTTTGTGTGGTGTTTTGGTGGCCTGAGTTTGGCAATGGAGCACAAAAGCCTCTAAGTCCATTGCTTGACCCAGGCCAGCTTAATAAGGTGACCATAAAGAATAAATATCCTTTGCCTAGGATAGATGATCTATTTGACCAACTTCAGGGTGCTAAGTTCTTCTTGAAGATTGACTTAAGGATTTGGTATCACCAATTGAAAATAAAGGAGCAGGATATTCCGAAAACAGCGTTCCGCACTCGTTATGGGCACTTCGAGTTTCTAGTAATGTCCTTTGGGTTGACTAATGGGCCTGCTGCATTTATGGACTTAATGAATCGTGTGTTTGAACCTTATCTAGATTATTTCCTCATTGTTTTCATTGACGATATTTTGGTGTATTTAAAGAGTCATGACGATCATGCAAATCATCTGAGAATAACCCTGGCAACACTTGAGGAGAACGAGCTTTATGCAAAATTCTCTAAATGTGAATTCGGGCTTAATTCTGTGGCTTTCTTAGGCCATGTGGTGTGTGGCGACGGTATTAAGGTTGACCCTCTGAAAATTTCAGCAGTGAAGGATTGTCCTAGACCCATGAATGTGACTGATATTCGTAGTTTCTTGGGTTTGGCTAATTACTACAGAAAGTTTGTGGAAGGATTTTCATCAATAGCCTTGCCATTGACTAAGTTGACGCAAAAGGCTGCTAAATTTTAGTGGTCTGAAGTTTGTGAAAAGAGTTTCCAGGAGCTTAAGGCAAGGTTGACTTCGGCTCCTATTCTGACTTTACCCTCTAGGTTCAGCGGCTATGTGGTGTATTGTGATGCCTCTAGGATTGGGCTGGGTTGTGTGTTGATGCAGAATGGTAAGGTGGTTGCTTATGCATTGCGACAGTTGAAAAAACATGAGAAGAATTACCCGACTCATGACTTGGAGTTGGCTGCTGTGGTATTTTCTTTGAAGATTTGGTGTCACTACTTGTATGGTGAGCATTGTGATGTTTTCACTGATCACAAGAGTCTACAATATATTTTCAAGCAGCTAGAGTTGATTCTCAGACAAAGGAGATGGTTGGAATTTTTGAAAGATTACGACTTGAATATCTTGCATCATCCAGGTAAGGCGAATGTGCTTGCTGATGCTCTGAGTAGAAATTCTATGGGCGTGTTGGCATATTTATGATTACATGATATGCCTATGGGAAGGGAAATTCAAAGACTTGCTAGTTTTGGTGTCAGACTTGATGAAACCGAAGATGGTGAGTTAGTGGGAATCACGCCAGCTCGGTCTGACATTGTGGAGAGGATCAAGTCCAAGCAATCTAATGACGAACTTTTGATGCAATTGAGGGATGGAGTGGAAAGGGGTAAGCACACTTCATTCACTGTTGGGATAGGTGATAGTGTCATACGATTACAAGGGGGTTATGTGTTCCTGATGTTAACGGACTTCGAAAAGAATTGATGGTGGAGGCGCACAGTTCAAAATATTCTATGCATCCGGGGTCCACCAAAATGTATAAAGATTTGAAACACCACTATTGGTGGAAGAGCATGAAGGTTGATATTTATAACTTTGTGGCTAAGTGTTTGAACTATCAACAAGTTAAGGCTGAACATCAAAGGCCTGGCTCAGAATATCGAGATTCCGCAGTGGAAGTGGGAGGTGATCAATATGGATTTCGTTGTGGGTTTATCCCACACAATGGCCAAGTTTGATTCGATTTGGGTGATCGTGGATAGATGATATTTGGAACAAATACTAAAGTTTCATGTCATTTTCCCTAAAAAACTTAGCACTTTACTTGTTTTCTCGAAGACAATATCGTTGTATCCGGGCTTATGTCGTTATGTTTTGCGAATAGGTGCAACGCAACCATTTGGGGGAGAAATGAACAATTTGGTGGACTTTTAGAAAGCCTTGGCATCTGATCGTGGCGACGTGAGAAGCAAGAACAGTAGAGAAGAAGTGATGAACTGAAGAATCTGCTATCCATCCGCATCGCGAAACAAAAGCGGACGAATTCTATCTCTGATCAAATTGCACAATCAGGCTTTTCATCTGCATCGCGAGAAGAAAGCGGACAGAACAAGCTCCTGACCAAAAGTTTACCATCAGGCTTTTCATCTGCATAGCTAAAGAAAAGCGAAAGTCGTGAGCGCGATGCATCCGCATCACGGAAGGAAAGCACGGCGACGGGTAGCTTTATCGTTTCGATCGTGATTAGGTTTACTTATTTTTTATTTTAACCCTAGGGTCTATATACACGCTTTAGCTGAAAACGGTGTTCTGGGATTATTCCAAGACTTGTAAGCCATCATATTACTTTCTCTTTAGATTTTATTTTATTTTCATCTTTTCAACCCTAGATTATTCATGAATTCTTATTGTTCATTGAGAATCATGAGTAGCTAAACTTCTTAATTCTAGGGTTGTGGCGAAAGACATGATAGTTTTTTTGGGGACACTTTCTATCAATTAAATTTTCATATTTTTGGGTTGCTTATTTATTCTTGATCTTAATTGTTTGATTATCTAGCCAATAGTTAAACACGATCTGTGGTGTGTGACTTGGACTTGAGAAAGGGAATTCACGTATGTAATACGAATAAATAGAGTTTGTTCGATTGAATCGTTTCGCTACTGAGGATAGAGATATACCTTTTAGCCCTATTTAGTTTAATATAGAGAATTAAATGCATTCTTGTTACCTCTGATGACCATAGAGATATAGGCGTTATAGTAACATCTACATGTTTGTGAGTAGTTCGAGAGAATATCATAAAGCTACAATTAACCCTTCAACTAGTAACCCAGGAAATAAGATAGGTAGAATTGTCAGAAGATCAACGGGATTTTCGAAAGCCATGACCCTAGAACTTTCTCTCACCTGATAAATCTTATAGTCTTTATCAAAAATACTCTCAGTCACAAAAACACCCATCATAAATTGTTTACTTTTAAGTTTTAGTTTAGTCACAACAAATACCTTGATTTTCACTTTCTTGAATAGTTTTATTCGAATTTAAATTAGTTTAATAATAGAATCTAAGTCTCTGTGGGATCGACAAGTTTTTGGCGCCGTTGCCGGGGACTTAGAAAAATTTACTGTTTTTCTAATTTGAGTTTTTTTTCTATTCAAGTTTTTACTTTTTTCGTTATTCTACTTGTGTCACTTCAGGTTTCTCTGGTTTATGCCAAGCACTAGAAGTTCAGGAAAACCATTAGTTGGTCTTGATCCCAAAATCGAAAGAACTTTTCACAGACAGAGAAAAATGGCTAACGAAGCAGCAAGACATGCTCTTGAACAGGCAGAAAGGGATAGAAACAGAAACGGGGATGAACAGGGTGCAAGAGCAGCTGCGAGGGCACAATAACAACGGATTATTTTGTCCAGTTATGCTAGGCCTAGTCTGGCAACTATTGCTAAGGCTATTGTTAGGCCTGACATTACTGGAAATTTTGAGCTGAAAGAAGGAACAATGCGGATAGTGTAGCATACATGCTAGTATATAGGTAAGTCTAGTGAAGACTCACATAAGCACTTGATGCAGTTCGTGGAGTTGAGCTAGAATTTCCAATATAGAGATATTCCCGATGATTATGTGAAGCTGTCCTTATATCCGTTCTCATTGATTGGCGAAGTAAGGCAATGGTTGACGAATCTGCCCGCAGGGTCTATCACTTCTTAGGAGGTATTATCAAATAAGTTTATGGATAGGTTTTTCTCACCCAAGAAGACAAAAGAGCTGCGAGGAAGAATTACTAATTTCACTCAGAGAGATTCTGAATCTCTTCCAGGCGCTTGGGAAAGGTATAAGGGATATTTGCGAGATTGCCCACATCACATGCAGCCAAAGGAGATCATTGGAAACTATTTTGTAAAAAGTCTTAACAATGAATCAAGGGCCTTGTTGAATGCTTCAGCTCAAGGGCAAATCTTAAACAAAACATATGAAGAGATGGAAGCTCTCCTTGAGATGATGTCCGAAGGTCATCATGAGTATCACGAACCTAGCCGGGGGTTACCACAAAAAGTTGCTAGGGTTCTTCAAGTTGATGATGTTGCAGCTATTCGGGCTAATATAGATACTCTTACTAACGTGACGTTGAGGGTGTTTCCTCAAGCTCAACATATTCAACCAGTTCAACATATTCAGTAGGCAGCATGTGTAAGTTGTGGTGATCCTCATGATTATAGCAATTGCCTATTGAATCCAGAGTCTGTTTATTTTGTGGGGTAGCAGAACCGTGGTATTGGAAATCGGTGAAACAAATATGGAAATAATTACAACACTCCATTCGGGAAGCAGGACTTCCACAAGCTGAACAATTATCAACAACCTCAAGCTCAGCCAGCTAGCAATTTGGAAGAGATGATGAAGTAGCTCATAGCTCAAAATCAAGTGACGCAACAACAACATCAGAAAGTTCAGAGTGAGATGCAGAAATCTATTCATGAGCTTGAGCATCAGATGGGGCAGATGGCTCTTATGTAGAATGTCAGACCACCGAGTGCTCTCTCTCGTGATACGGAGAAGAACCCAAATAATTGCAAAGCAGTCACCTTGAGGAATGATAGAGAACTTAAAGAAGTGCCTCTGAAAAAGAAGAACATAGCAGAAGCACAACTCATCCCTGCTAAGCGAGCAGAGCCAAAACAGCGGAGCAACACGTAGAGGAAATGGTTCGACCACCCCCTCCTTTTCCACAACAACGTCAGAAGCAGAAAGAAAATTCGGCTTGCAAGAAATTTCTTGAACTCTTAAAACATGTACACATCAACATACATTTGGTGGAGCTTTTGCAAGAAGTTCCAAAATATGATAAGTATATCAAAGATGTGGTTGCAAACAAAAGACATTGGACAGATTTTGAGACTGTTGCACTTACTGAGGAGTACAGTTCTAGAGTGAGAAGTAAAATTCCTCCAAAGTTAAAAGATCTAGGTAGCTTCACGATTTCGGTTACTATCGGCAACATTGAAGTTGGGCTAGCATTGTGTGATTTGGGTGCTAGTATTAATCTGATGCCCACTTCTATGTTCCGAGCTTTGGGCTTGGGTAAGCCTAGGCCAACGACTATTACGTTGCAGCTGGCTAATCGATCTCTTGCTTATCTTGATAGTATTATTGAGGATATTCTTGTGAAGGTAGGCCCGTTTACCCTGCGGTTGATTTTGTGATACTCGATTATGAGGTAGATAAGAGCGTTCCTCTCATCATGGAGAGAGGATTGTTGGCTACTGTTAATGCTGTGATCCGAGTGAGAGATGGGAAGAGGTCCATGATAGTTGATGGACAAGAGGAGACTTTTGATATGTTTAAAGCCACCAAGCTTCCAGCCCATTTTGAGGAGTTGAAGATGATTTCCATGGTGGAGCCCGAGCTCACTAATGCAGAGTTATCACTTTCTAGCTTCGCGAGATCCTTTGGAGACAGCTTTGATGTATGGGGAAGACTTCATGATTGATGCAGAAGTCCAGGAGTGTCTTAGCATCCTTGACACTTTATGTGCTTATCTACGAGCAAACACACCATTTGAGGAGCTAGATGGCCAGAGTCATGGAAAAAACTGAAACCATCTATTAAAGAAGCTCCAGTTCTTGATTTGAAGCCATTACCCCCTCATCTTCTCTACGCTTTCTTGGGTAGTGGATACACATTGCATGTGATCCTCTCTGCTTATTTGACTGATGTGCTGTTGGAACGTGTATTACGAGTGCTAAGAGATCAAATTCGAGCCCTTGGGTGGTCGATAGCTGATATTCGAGGTGTTAGTAGTTTGTTTTGCATGCACAAAATATTATTGGAGGAGGACAGCAAGCCTTGTGTTGAGTTCCAGAGATGACTGAACCCGATCATGAAGGAGGTGGTGAAGAAAGAGGTAATCAAGTGGCTTGACAGCTGCATTATTTATCCCATCTCTTACAGCAAATGGGTAAGTCCTATATAATGTGTTCTGAAAAAAGAGGGCATGACTGTGGTAGAGAACGAGAAGAATGAATTGGTTCCTCAACGAACTGTTACTGGTTGGAGGATATGTATTGACTATCGCAAGCTGAATAACGCCACCAGAAAAGATCACTTTCCTTTGCCCTTCATAGATCAGATGCTCGATAGATTGGCTGGGCACGATTATTATTGCTTTCTGGATGGCTATTCAGGTTACAACCAGATCATGGTTGCACTTGAAGATTAAGAGAAGACCACATTCACATGTCCATATTGTACGTTTCCATTCCGTAGGATGCCTTTCGGTTTGTGCGATGCGCCAAGTACTTCCTAGCGATGTATGATGGATATTTTAACTGATATGGTGGAAAAAAATGTATAGGTATTTATGGATGACTTCTCTATTTTTGGGGATTCTTTTGATGATTGCTTGAACCATCTTAATGCCGTGTTAGCTCGTTGTGAAGAAATGAACTCGGTACTTAACTGGAAAAAATCCCATTTCATGGTTCGCGAAGGCATTGTTCTTGGGCACAAAGTGTCGAGCAAGGGGCATAGAAGTTGACAAGGCAAAAATTGAAGCAACTGAAAAATTGCCACCACCCGTTTCAGTTCGGGGAGTGCACAGTTTTCTTGGGCATGCAGGCTTCTATCGACTATTCCTCAAAGACTTCTCTAAAGTTGCAAATCCATTGTGCAAGCTGTTAGAGAAAGATGTGAAGTATGTGTTTAATGAAGCCTTCCTGACGGCTTTTGATGAGTTGAAAAAAAGGCTAGTTTCTGCTCCTATTATCATCGCACCTGATTGGCCTCTACCATTTATTCTGATGTGTGATGCAAGTGATTTTGCTGTGGGAGTTGTCCTTGATTAAAAATGGACAAGATTTTTCATCCTATTTATTATGCCAGCAAGACACTTGATGCTGCCCGGATGAATTATACAGTCACAAGGAAGGAGTTATTGGCTGTTGTCTATGCCTTTGACAAATTCAGATCATATCTTGTGGGCACTAAGGTGATTGTATATACTGATCACACTGCAGTTCGTTATTTGTTTGCAAAAAAGATGCATAGCTGAGGCTTATTCGTTGGGTGTTGCCGCTGCAAGAGTTTGACATTGAGATTCTTGACTGAAAAGGCACAGAAAATCAAATAGCAGATCACTTATCGAGATTGGAAGATCGGGAACATATAGATGAAGCAGTGGTGATTAAGGAGACCTTTCCTGATAAACAACTTTTTGCTCTTCAGTCAGCTGAGGTGCCATGGTATGCAAACATGGTGAACTTTATAGTAAGTGAGATTTACCCCCTTGGGGCTAATCACGAGAAGAAGAAGCGAATTTTGCATGATAGTCGTTTCTATGTATGGGATGAGCCTTATCTCTATAGGGTTGGCACAGATCAACTGATTAGAAGGTGTATTCCAGAGGAAGAGGTACACGCAATTCTTGAGAAGTGTCAAGCGTCGCCCTATGGTAGTCATCACGCGGGTGACAGAACAGCTGCGAAGGTACTTCAGTCCGGGTTCTATTGGCCTACTTTGTTCAAAGATGCTCATGAATATGTGAGAGCCTGCGATAACTACCAGAGAATCGAAAATATCTCCAAGCGTCATGAAATTCCTTTGAAGGGCATCTTAGAGATCGAACTATTTGATGTGTGAGGTATGGACTTCATGGGTCCCTTCATATCGTCAAAAGGGAACAAGTACATATAAGTTGTAGTTGACTACGTCTCGAAGTGGGTGGAAGCCATTGCACTCCCCAGTAACGACGCAAGTGTGGTGGCGAGATTTCTAAAGAAGAATATTTTACAAGGTTGGGGACCCCGAGGGCCATCATCAGTGATCACGGTACGCACTTTATAATCAGTTATTTGGTAAATTATTGCTCAAGTATGGGGTAAACGACAAGGTGGCAACCGCATATCATCCTCAGACAAGCGGTCAAGTAGAAGTATCAAATCGAGAGATGAAGAGAATTTTGGAGAAGACCGTGAGTGTGAGTAGGAAAGATTGGTCGCTGAAACTTGATGATGCTCTGTGGGCATACAGAACAGCCTATAAAACTCCCATCGGCATATCTCCCTATAAGCTGGTCTTCGGTAAGGCATGTCATCTACCGGTTGAGCTTGTGTATAGAGCATATTGGGTGATAAATAAGCTTAATCTGGATTTGGAATAGGCTAGTTAAAAGAGGTTGTTGCAATTGCACAAGTTGGATGAGTTTCAATATCATGCATATGAGAACGCTAAGATATACAAGGAGAAGACAAAGAGACTTCATGACAAGCGTATCCAACCCCGTGAATTCGAGCCCGGGCAGTTAGTGTTGTTGTATAATTCACGGCTGAAGATTTTTGGCAAAATATTGAAGAGCAAGTGGTCTGGACCTTTTGAGGTCGTTCGTGTCACAGCACATGGAGTAGTTGAGTCAAAGCAGCTAAATTTGGATGAGTCGTTCTTGGTGAATGGACAGCGGGTAAAGAACTATTTTGGAGAGGTCATTGAGTGTGAAAGAACCTCGGTAGAATTAGAAGAGGCTTGAGGAAAGCCTGCGCCATGCCGCGACGTTAAATCAGGCTCTTCTCGGGAGGCAACCCGTGATTGTAAAAGTAAAAAAAAAAAAAAAGGAACAAAAACATGAAAAAATGAGAAAAATACAAAAAGTTTCATGCCACGACCTTAACTAAGGCGCTTGTTAGGAGGCAACCCAATTTTTGTATGATATATGTCACGTTTGTTCAGGTTGTAGGAATTGGGCGGAAAGAAAAAACATTGGAAAAATGACCAGTGATTTGCGCATTTGTCCCGCGATGCAGACCCATCGCGCATGGTAAAGTTTCGGATTGAAATACAAAAATCAGGCTTTCCTTCCGCGAAGCGGAGGAATCACCTGATTGGAAATAATCCACTGTGTCCAGTGATCCGCGCTTTTGTCATGCGATGCGGACTAATCGCGCGGGTTGACCCGGGTTTGTTTTTTTGTCCACCTTATGATATAATCCATGTTCCTCACCTCTATTCCCTCGCAAGCACTCCCTTCTCACACACAATTTCTCTCAAACGAAAATCCCCATCCCTATTCCCTTTCTAACAAAAATAAATTCAAGTTGCTCCAATCCATCCCCCATTAACTTCACAAGGCAAGATGTTTAACACTAAGTCCAAGGGAAAGTCTGTCGCATCCTCTTCTTAAGGCACAAAAAGAGGAAGAGCACAAAATCCATCCAAAGAGACAAAAGGACAAACATCTGGAAAGGGCAAGCATTCCGCAGTTTCCATTCCTCGGACTTCATCAAGGAGGCCTCATCCTTAACTATCTGGGGACGGGAAGGAGTGGTATGTGAGATTTGACACCTCGAAGGGTTACAATCATGAGTGAGCTATTAGTCTAGTCCCTCTGAAGAGAAATTTTCGGGACACATACAACCGCATAGTAGCCATGGGATAGAAGTCTTTGTTTGAACAACCAGGGCCAGTGAATATTGATTTGGTTATGGAGTTTTACGTTCGCATTGAAAGCTGGGTGAATCAAGATTCTGTGTGCATTCAAAAATATTGGGTGCCATTGACGGCTTTGACTTTGTGCGGGGCAATTAGAGTCCCGGATGTGCCTAGTGAGCCCTTGCTAGAATTCATCAAAAGGCCCGATTACAAGGCTACATGAGAAACTCTTTGTGGAGTTAACTCTAAAGCTCAACGGGCACGATACTCTGGGCCTCTTAAGAACCATCAGAGCATGAGTATGAGTAATTTTTGTAGAGAAGCCCACGTTTTGTTGCGCCTTCTAAATGCTAGAATCATGCCACTTAATCTCTTCTCTGAGGTACAAAAGGACAGAGTGTGCATAGTTTATTTCTTGATGACAGGGCAGCCAGTGAACATCGGGTATTGGATAATGAAGGGAATTCGCAGAGTGTGGGCTGGCAAGTCTAAAAGGTTGAGCTTTGGAAACACTCTCACTACTTACTTAATGAGGCTTGACGATGGGTTGGCACACTCTACTGATATAGTTCTTGAGGCGCCCACTGACGCGCTCGAAATCTCAAACGTCACGGTCCCAGCGAGTTCATCTAGACATCATTTGACTCCAGTAGAGGAGAGGTCCACCCAATCCACAGTGTTATCCGAGCTTTACATGGGAATGATGGTGGTGGGTGCGCATTTCGACATTGATCTTTCGAGGGTATTTATTCAGACCCCACACATACTACATTCTCGGGCACTTGTGGGTGAGGAGTCTCAGTTACCTGATGATGAGGATGAAAATTCTGCTGATCGTGTAATAACCGCACTAGAAGAGAGGGAGGAGGTAGAGTCGCTAATGCAAGGAAACGACAATGAAGTAGAAGAGGACGTCGAGTCAGACGATAGTGAGGCTGATGATGAGGATTACATTGAGGAGGACGACTAAGCCCTAGTGGGCTCCAAGGAGTATCTCTCGCCTAACTTTTATTTTTATTTTTCATATGCATTGAGGGCAGTGCAAGAAAGTAAGTGTGGGGTGGGAGTACGTCTCGAGATAGAGGATGCTTAAGCCTTAGGATTTTTTTTTAGGATCTAACTTTAGTTTATTCTTTCTTTTTAATTAGGATTACTGTAAAAAAAATTAGATTACCCCCTCAGTAGTGGCATGATTCATCCATTAGGACTTTTGTTTTCTTGTTGTTTTTATTTCTTAGTCGTAGAAGAGGCGTTTCCTAATGATGGGTGGATGACAACCTGCTTAAGGGAAATTTTGTCCATAGGAAAGACCATTCAAATGCTAGGTGCTCGGGTTAGGTGAAATATTGGCATATGAGCATTTCTTGTGATCTCTTTTGAAAGCATGCTGTGTTGATACATAACGTTTCTCGAAACACTCAACTTGAAGTTTGTTTGACTCACATATGACCCACTTGGCATTGTTGGTATGTTGTGGCTTAGTCTGAGGGTCGATATAGACCCTTTCTTGCGTTAATTATGTGCCATGTGTGTGTGAGGTGTTTGGATGCGATCCATGCTTTGTATTGATATCTAGAACTTGCCCCGTGTGTTTGTGAAGAGAAATGAAGTATTTTGTAACTTAGGAAGTGATAGAGGCATTCCTTTGTGAACCTAAATGTTAACTTGTTCTATCCAACCCATGCATATGACCCTAGTTAGCCCCGTTGAGCCTTTAGCCTTTTTCTTTGATAATAACCGATAAGTTATACCCGTTCGTGCTAGTTTTCTTATTTTTGATACAATATGCTTCTTAAGCACTTTAATGAAAAAAAAACATGTAATTGGATTTGGGAGTTGATAACAAGGGTGGCGTTTGTTGGTTAAAAATCAAGTTAAGTCTATTCGTGCACCTAAAATGAAGTAAAGTTCGCTTGTTAGTTGGGGATTCAAAAAAAAAAAAGAATCATTGGTAGTTTTTAGATTAAAAGTTCCCCGCTAACTTGCAATTGGTGATGAAAAAAATGGTGCTTAATTGTGATGAATAACTAGGGAGGATTGGGTGGTTGGTTTCGAAATGGGTCGACAAGAAAAGTGTGTAAAATGAAGATGTTGTACATATTAAAGTGCTTAGGGAGGTTAGTCACTATCATCCAAATAATTCCTACCTGTCCCGCATCCTACACTACAACCCTCTTAAGTCCTACTTGATCATAGGTTTGATGTGCTTATATTAGTAAAGTGGTTACACTATGGGCAATCTTATGGTATGTCGTATTTAGCATGTGATATTTTTTGTGAGAGTAAGCGACTTTGCTTAAATTCATGACCGTTGAAATAATTTTTTTTTGATTCCTGTGAGATATATGAACAACTCTCTTCTTGTGAGGGCATATAATTGACAACAGATTGGTGAAGTGTCGAACTCTTGGTTAAGTAGCATGGTTGCTTTGTTTTAAGTGGTCTCCTTGAGTCCTAAGTTTTGAAAATAATGTGTTTTTGAGAAGGTTTCTTGTTGATGTTTTAAAATTGAGAATCTTGATCTTTGACATGGCTTTCGTGAGAATTTTCTTGAAGTTTAGATTTTTGAAATAACCTTATTAGCCGGAGCCTGAGCAGACCTGTTTGAATGGCAAGGTAGTGAAATTGTGGCACATTGGTATAAGTAAGTGGTTGCTCGAGGGCGAGCAAGGTCTAAGTGGGGGGTGGTGATATTTGACACAAATATCTAAAGTTTCGTGTCACTTTCCCTCTAAAACTTAGTACTTTACTTGTTTTCTTGAAGACAATATCGTTGTATCCGGGCTTATGTCGATATGTTTTGTGAATAGGTGCAACACAACCATTTGGGGGAGAAATGAGCTATTTGGTGGACTTTTTGGAAGTTTTGGCATTTGGTCGTGGCGACGTGAGAAACAGGAATAGTAGAGAAGAAGTGATGAACTGAAGTATCCGCTATCCATTAGCATCGCGAAACAAAAGCGGAGGAATTCTATCTCTGATCAAATTGCACACTCATGCTTTTCATCCACATCGCGGGAAGAAAGCGGACAAAACAAACTCCTGACCAAAAGTTTACCATCAGGCTTTTCATCCGCATAGCGGAAGAAAAGCGAAAGTCATGCGCACGATCCATCCACATCGCGGAAGGAAAGCACGGCGACGGGTAGCTTTCCCGTTTCGATTGGGATTAAGTTTACTTATTTTTTGTTTTAACCCTAGGGTATATATAGACGCTTTATTAGCTGAAAACGGTGTACTGGGATTATTCCATGACTTGTAAGCCATCATATTACTTTCTCTGTAGATTTTATTTTATTTTCATCTTTTCAACCCTAGATTATTCATGAATTCTTGTTGTTCATTGAGAATCATGAGTAACTAAACTTCTTAATTCTAGGGTAGCGGCGAAAGACATGATAGTTGGTTTGGCAACACTTTCTATTAATTAAATTTTCATATTTTTAGGTTGCTTATTTATTCTTGATCTTAATTATTTGATTATCTGGCCAATAGTTGAACACTATCTGTGGTGTGTGAATTGGACTTGAGAAAGGGAATTCACGTGCGTAATAAGAATAAATAAAATTTGTTCGATTGAATCGTTTCCCTACTGAGGATGGAGATATACTCCTTAGCCCTACTTAGTTGAATACGTAGAATCAAATGCGTTCTTGTTACCTCAATTGACCATAGAGATATAGGCGTTATAGTAACATCTAAGGCTTGTGAGTAGTTTGAGAGAATTGAGAGAATATCATAAAGCTACAATTAACACATCAACTAGTAACCCAAGAAATAAGATAGGTAGAATTGTCAGAAGATCAATTGGATTGTCGAAAGCCATGACCCTGAAACTTTCTCTCATCTGATAAATCTTATAGTCTTTGTCAAAAATACTCTCAGTCATAAAAACACCCATCATAAATTGTTTACTTTTCAGTTTTAGTCTAGTCACAACAAACACCTTGATTTTCACTTTGTTGAATAGTTTTATTCGGATATGAATTAGTTTAACAGTAGAATCTAAGTCTCAATGGGATCGATATCTGGACTTAACAGTCTATAGTACTTGTACGACTGCGTATATTTGCGTGTGCGTTTTGGAGCAACAATAGACTCACAAAGGCTGCCCATTTTCTCCCCATGAAGACATCATATTCCGTGGCGGAGTACGCCAAATTATATCTAAAAGAGATAGTTAGATTGCATGGGATTCCAGCATCCATCATATCTGACAGAGGTATGCAATTCACTGCTCATTTTTGGAAATCTTTTCAGGTAAGTTTGGGAACTAAAATGAAATTGAGCACTGCCTTTCATCCTTAAACTGATAGGCAGGCAGAGAGGACTATTTAGACTTTGGAAGATATGTTGCGAGCCTGTGCTATAGATTTCGAAGGAAATTGGGATGAACATTTACCTGTTGTGGAATTGGCGTACAACAACAGTTATCAAGCAAGTATTCAAATGGCTCCTTATGAGGATCTTTATAGGAGGCATTATCGGTCTCCAATTGGATGGTTTTAACCAACTGAAGAATTGTTGGGTCCTGACTCAGTTCATGAAGAAATCAAGAAAGTTAATCTTATTGTACAACGACTCAAGACAACTCAGAGTAGACAAAAGTCATATACGGACATGAGGTGACATGAGCTAGAGTTTTCTGTTGGTGACAAGGTATTCATGAAAGTTTCGCCGATAAAGGGAGTAATGCGGTTTGGTAAAAAGGGCAAGCTTAGTCCTCGTTTCATTGACCCTTATGAGATTGTTAGGAAAAATAGGACGGTGGCTTATAAGTTGAAGTTGCCATCTGATATGGCCATGGTGCATCCTTTTTTTCACATTTCGATGTTAAGATTGTACAAACCTGATCCTTCCCATGTGTTGAACCATGACGAGGTTGAAATTAATGAAGGGTTACCTTATGAAGAAAGACCAGTTCAGATTCTAGATCTTCAAGTTAGAAGGTTGAGAACAAAAGATGTAGCTTCAGTTAAAGTCATGTGGCGAAACCATGATACCAAGGAAGCAACTTGGGAAGCAGATTAGTACATGAAGAAAATATATCCTCACTTGTTCCCTATTGCAGGTATGAGTTAAAGTTTCTAGCTATTCTTACGTGAATCTTTTGCGTTTATTTGAAACAACTTGTGGTTTAGTGGATCCTTGTTAGGCTACGATTCTCATTCGAGAACGAATGATCTTGAGGGAGGGATAATGTAAGACTCTGTAAATCTGGATTAAGTGTGAAAGCGTCTTGGAGAATCTGGACTTCACTTTTTTGGTTAATGAAAAATACGACCAAAGAATACGGTCCCTATTTTGAGATACGGTCTGTATTTGTTGGGCGTTTTTCACCTACCTCCCTACGTGGTCCACTATGTTTGTTAATGTAAAATACAGCCAAAGAATACATCCTGCATTTTGAAATACGGTCCGTATTTCTGGGCGTATTTCACCTGCCTCCAGCAGTGTGTATATAAAGCGGGGTTCAGTTAATTTTATCACTTATTCATATTCTCATAAACCCTAAGGACGAATATCTTTCCTCCAAGTCTTCTAACATTAAGGTGAGAACATCTTTAACATTATTAATCAATCCTATCATTAAACCAATGATTCTTAATATGATTCTTGAATGAAAAACCGAGGGTTGCAAGGTAATCTTACTCAAAGTGACTCAAGCTAGGGTTTTGGGTGTCCTTCATTGTAAAAGTGAATTGTTGAATTACGTAAGACTTAATTAAAGTATGTCGCTTTTTGAAAACCTTGTTTGGATGTGTCTCCTTTTCAAAAGTTCTTTATTGAATAAAAAGGTGAACTTTTCATACTTTAAACCCTAATTCATGCTTTGATTGTGGTTGGTGTGCATGAGGGGACAAGCCTACATTATACCTTGATTGTATTATACACTATACATGTATACGTAATTCTAATCATTTTCCCTCTATAAGAGATGATCAACAATAATGGCTTATGGATTGGTAATAGTGTTTT